>NC_137354.1:6194366-6698053 GCF_965287045.1 Carcharhinus amblyrhynchos
TCAGACTCCAGAAAATCAGCCACCAAAACTCAATTCCAGCCTTTTATTTGTATTCCTGTCTCCAAAACAGGTGGCAAAACTGAGGCAGAACAACATGAATGATTTAAGTATTGGAGAAAAAAAAACACAAAGGTTTTTTGTCTTGCTCTCATCAGAACATGAACACTTTGTGCCAGTTTTAGCCAAACAAATCTAGCTAAAATATTCACCAATTTATTTCCCAGGGCATACCTTGACCAATGTTTATGTTACAGAGCTGTGTGACATCTGAGTGGTTCACATGCCCCAGTTTATAAAACAAGAATTCAGAACTCATCCCATCTGTACTGCAGCATGGATTTAGAAGTCAGAACTTGAAGCACAGCCCAGTACTGGGATATAAATGGAGCAAGAATGTTAGTACACAAAATGTGAAGATAATCTTTTGGCACAGGGATTAGAAAATGCTTTCATTGCTGCCCTGCCAAACCCCATCCTATGTAAATTTCAACTTGCCCAGAACCCTTTCTACACAAAAGCCTGTTCACCTTTCACCTCTATAATGTCCAGTTTTCACTGGTTCTATGTCCCACTGCATAGCAATTTCAAAATCCACTTTCAAATTCCACCTAAAACACTCCAACTCCAAGGATCTATCCACTCTTCTAACACTGGTCCACTGTGTGTTCTCATGCTACTACTGGTGACAGAGTCACAGCCAACATTTCCCAAATTTGTAGGCTCCATCCCATCTCCCTCCACCACCCCCTACAACCAATCCCTTTAACCTCTCTCCACTTTCAACTGCGGCCTTGGTACACTTAACGTTTTAAGTCACTGCTTCCAGTCCCAGGCCTCAAACAGTGTTACCAACTCACATTCAAGGTGCTTACTGGACTAGAACAATTTGTACCCTTGTTTAAACTCTTTCGCCAATGGTGTGGATCCTTCACAGAATTCAGTCAGGCCATTCAGCAAATACATCAGTCCTAGAGTATTTATACTTCATGAGTCAGGTTTGCAAAACTGATACTGTGTACTCTCCCTACAAGCAGTTTTAACAGTACCTGCCTACCTTCCATTGCGCTCGTTTACAGTTTCCCCATGCCAACCAACCTATGGTGGCTCTGGATGAGGTTGTCAACTAGTGCCAAGTTATGGGCAATTGTGTGCTTTCTGCCCATGCCCACCAAGAATTGAAACAACACTGCCCAAGTAAAGTTCATTAAGAATTCTCAGACAGAAAGAGACTTCCATTCATCAGTTTGTAACAAGCTGAGTTGAATAGCCTTTTTTTTAAATTAATTTGCTAGTGGGATGCCATGGCATCATTGACTGGGCCAACATTTGTTGCCAAATGGCTCTTGAACTGAATGGTCAGCTAGGCAATTTCAGAGCACATTTGAGAGTCAACCAGTGCTGTAGATCTGGAGTCACATGTACGGGTTCAGTTATCGTTGATATTTGCTTACAAAGTCAGGCTGGGTAAGGACAGCAGATGTCTTTCCCCAAAGGACATTAGCAAACAGACGGTCATCTTTAAGACTTTTAATTCCAGATTTACTGAATTCAAATTGCACCATCTGCTGTGGAGAGATCTGAATCCAGGTCCCCACACTGTCTCTAGGTCACCAGTCCAGGGACAATATCACTGCGTCTTTCCCCCCCCCCCCATTGTGTAATTCAGTGCCAGAAGCAAGGGCCAAACTATCCAGAAGTCGGAAAGTATTAATTCAAACTTTCTATCTACAACAGGATACATATGAATGGACCCAAACAAGAGCAGTCCCATGGAGCTGGACAATTGCAGGGGGGGGGGGAGGATACGGTCCAAGAGTTACACAGGCTGAGGATGTCAGAGGGGGATGGTGCATAAAGAGGATCTCAACTGCGAGTTCACATTCTTTAAGTGAAACCTAATTCGAGGGATTCAAACATAGAGTCACGGGAAATGTGACAAGAGTTCATGGTAGTGGTGAAGAGGGAGAGTGATTTACAACATCGGCCAGCTTGTGGGCCAGGAAGGAAGGTTGGCTGGTCAGTGTTTTTAGTGGAGAATCGAGGCAGCAGGAAATGGGTGCAAGCTGATCTCATTGTACATCAGGAGAGAAATACATACAATCGGAGATAAGGTAATGGTGTCTGTGAGGTACTATGCCTTTAGCAGGCAGCAGCAGCTAAACAGATAGTCATAAACCTAATGAGAGAGTCATTGCACCTGTTGAAAGTGAGGATTGCAAGGGACATGGATAGGAATTAAGCGAGACTTGATAGTGGAGATAGAAAGACCAAACAACACATGTGGTCCGGCTAGGTCAGGTGATGGATAGTTAAACCAGATAAAAATTCAGTAGCTCTGCAGCACCCATTTTCTTCCATTCATCCCTACCAAGGAAGGCACAGATATGGTGACTCCTTCCAGCAACTACCATACCAAGCTTAGTAATAGTACTGATGTCAGCTTTAAGCCAATTTATGGTCTTTGAAGAATTGTATGTGCTGGCTCCACGTACCCCTCAATGCTCCAGGAATTGAGTCCATTGTTGTACATTCTGGGATTTCACAGCAGGTATAGAAATCAGTATAATCCAGATCCTCGTACAAGAGTTTATCTCAGAGATATGTTCACAACAAGAATGCCTTGTATTCAGGATTTGCAGTGACAGGCTTATGTAAACCTTTCCTGTCTGCATTAATAGACTTCTTGGCAGAAAATCACTTCAATGCCTGGTAAATGTACTCAAGTTTGGACAAGGGCAGCCAAATCTAAAGAAGAATTCCAGGGATTACAGTAAAAAGCTGTTTGGAATTAGCTGTGCACTGGATGGAAGGCAGTGAACATCCCGTCAGCAGTGCATCCTCACCATTGACCAATTGCCAAAATCTACATAAAATTTAGCGGCAAGTATTAAAGCAAAGCAAACAAAATTAACTTCAGCAAAGTTATCCATACAGGCAAGCACTCTCAGAACGAGGATCTAACTAAAGCAGACACATACTATTTTATATTTTACAATAACCACACTGTGGAATGCACAGTACAACAACGATGGTTGACTCTCGCTGCAATTATTGTTGACACTTCTGTACAACTGGTTTGCCAGGCTATTTCACAGCACAACTAATATGGGCTAAAGTCATGCGTCAACCAACCAGGTACAGTGCCAGGTTTCCTTCCTGGGTTCTCTTTTTAAAAAGAAGTTATTTTCTAAACCACAAATGGCTAGTTTGATTGACCTCAAATTTGCAATTTGGCACAGAGGGAACTGAGTTACGGACGGCCAGCCTAGAATCATTCTATGATCGCATTCATGTTAACATCCCAGAATGCTCCTTTGCCTGAAGACAGAGGAGTGGTCAAGGAATCTTTCCCTCTACTTGTGGTTGAGTCAATCTATTTTCCTGGTATCATCCGTTTGCACTCAAAGCTCTAGCTTCTTCGACAAGAACTGGGAGACAAAGAGCAGAGATTACCACTGAATTTAACAAATAGTTTGGAATCAAAAAGGAGAGATCAAATCTTGAGTATGCTTTTTAGGCAGACAGTTGTCCAGAGGAGCACATTCTCCTGGAGTAAAATGCCACTGCAGAAAAAAAAATGAAAGCAAGACTTGATCTCTTACTTCCGTTCAAAGTCATGAAGTGGAGTTGCCTGCGTTGAACTGGAGTACGTACTGTAAGTAGTCTCACAACACCAGGTTAAAGTCCAACAGATTTATTTGGTAGCACGAACCTTCAGAGCGTTGCCCCTTCATCAGGTGAGTCTGATGAAAGGGCAACCTGACAAAGGGGCAATGCCTCAAAAGCTCGTGCTACCAAATAAACCTGTTGCACTTTAACTGGTGTTGTGAGGCTACTTACTGTTCCAACGAAAGAGCACAAATGAATGAGTTGAACAGCAGCTTCAACTAGTACCAGTTTAAAACACCACTATTACTGCTCTCAATTCTGGATTTGAACTTTCCCACAAGCCACCTTCTTTGAGCATAAAATAAACAAAAGTCCATATGGAGAATGGCAAATGCCTCCAAAATCACATTTCCCTAAATAGCAACCAAAGAGCTCTTCTCCACAACATGTGCACAAATACAAATCATGTCTGAAGCATAATCACTGTGAAAAGCAGTAATTTGGTTCCCAATGCCACAGGCTCTCACTAAGTGTCGACAATAACTCCCAAGTAAATGCAGTGCATGTGCCAAGGCCGCCCAGACAAGAGTTAGTCAAAACAAAAAAAGCCAGTTAGAAAATTTGCTTCCTTTGCATTGCAATTGTACTAGCATAGGTATTACGCAAAATAATAAACAAAATGTAGAATAATTAGGTGATTAAGTGGATGAGTTAAATGGCAGATTAGTTCAATCATATCAGGGGTTAAATCATCAAAATGGAACAGGAAGTATTAAACACACATATCCAATAAAAGAATACCTGTGAGAGAAGGCGGAAAAGAAAAATTAATTCATCATGATTGTTTCGTGTTGACTGCTAATCAATAAAGCTGACTGAATAACAATTTTAATACCTTGAAATATAACATGAAACAAGCTTTTCTGGCCTTGTTCACACCACTAGAAAAACTATAATTTTGAGAGGTTATCTTTAAAAAGGTAGTCACTGATCTAATAAGTGACTCAGAAACAGAAAAGTTTACACCAAAATTTGAGATTCTAAGTCAGAGGTTTCCATGTTTTTGACTGATTAGCATAGATGCACACACTCCATGTCATCCATCCAACTTCAGTTCTTGTTTCCAAAAATCTGCACACCACTCAAGCGCCTGTAACTAACAGGTTTGGCATTTTGATTTAGTATTTCTTCACTTCTCTCAGTGCCAGGGACCCAGGTTCAATTGTGGCCTTGGGTCACTGTCCAGTGTGGAGTTTGCACATTCTCCCTTTGTCAAAGCTTTGACAAAGGGACATCTGAACTCGAAATGTCAGCTCTTTTCGCTCTTCTTACAGATGCTGCCAGGCCTGCTGAGATTTTCCAGCATTTTCTCTTTTGATTTCAGATTCCAGCATCCCCAGTAATTTGCTTTTATTGCATGTTCTCCCTATGCCTGGGTTTCCTCCAGGTGTTTCAGCTGCCGCCCAGACTCCAAAGATGTGCAGATGAGGTGAATCAGCCATGCTAAATTACCCCTTAATATCAAAGAAATAATAGGGTAAACAGGTGGGGTTATGGGGATAGGGCCTGGATGGGATTGTCGTTGCTGCAGACCTGGTGGGCCAAATAACCTCCTCCTGCACTGTAGGCATCCTCTGATAATGATCAGCATTATAACCAAAAACACCCCTTTTTCAAAAGAACAAACAGAACAGACATGTGGGAACTGCCGAGGGCTGCATGTGGCCCTGAGGATCCAATCTAAACACCTTACCTAAAAAAAACCCATACATTGGAACGTTTTTGTTATGAAGGTAACTCCTCAAAATTGCAGTTTTTCCGGTGGTGCAAACAAGGCCAGCAATGCTTGTTGCACATTGTATTTCAATGTACTAACACACGCACTGCCACATTCCTGTGGCTTTACCAAGGTGACTATTTGTTCAGTTGCCCCTAAATGGGGAGATTAGTATAATCAAACCAACTTCCAAGAGAACAGTGAGTTCCAAGCCGGGTTTTTAAAATGCTGAGAGGACAGGCAATGCTGATGGAAACAACGCTGATTAACACTGACTGGAGAACGAAGACAGAGATTCTAAACTAAACAATGTCAAATGAAGTGTAAATCCATCCATAAATTAGATGGATGGATCAGACCCTCAGCCAAAAAAGCTGATGCTACACCATTTAGACTTTCAGAAAAAAAAAACTGGAATGTTAGAACAGGATGGTAGTTCAAATAGACATGCAGGAACAATCAAATATCCCACATGTTTTTCTGTGGGCTGGGTGGGTCGGGTGGTGTTCTCTATGCAAGACTTAACGATTACTGCACTTGATTAATATTCTGGAGTTGATACAATCTTCAGAGAATCAATCAGCATTTGTACAAAGTCTTCACAATTTTAAACTGAGTCTATTATAAGATAGTTAGCGCTGGGCTTCTGAAAGAATGCAGATCTTTCTCTACACCCTGGCTATGAATGTACATTCTGCACTCTCGTTTCCTTCTCTATGAAAGAGATGCTTTGTCAAGAAACAACACTTTTCACTGTACACTAACATATGTGACAATAATAAGTCTAATTAATGAGTTATGCTCTAACAGATTCTTCTAACATGGCATAAAATAACTTTCCGAAAGAAAAGATAACCAAAATATATTAAACTTCTGTCAGAAAAGGTTAGAACAGCAGAATTAAATAAAACCAGTTAAAATAACAAGGTGCGCATTGGGGGAAGCTAAAATATTTCCATATTTGTGCAAAATTGTTCATGGCTTACAGCTGTTGCACCAACAAAATCTAATTATGTTGTCT
This sequence comes from Carcharhinus amblyrhynchos, assembly GCF_965287045.1. Taxonomy (NCBI): domain Eukaryota; kingdom Metazoa; phylum Chordata; class Chondrichthyes; order Carcharhiniformes; family Carcharhinidae; genus Carcharhinus; species Carcharhinus amblyrhynchos. The sequence goes on from NC_137354.1 coordinate 6,200,774, forward strand.
GAACAGCATAATGACTGTAATTAGCACTTAAAGACCACAAGCTGAACAAACAAAAAATCATCAACTGCAAATTCCTTAAAACCAGCCACACAAGGGTTAATTTATCTCCAACTCAAATTACAAGCATGGAATTCCCCCCCACCATTCTAACTCGCAGTGACATCAAAATTGGTCCTGCAATGTCAGTACTTTTTGCAAACTCGTATGGTGTTCTTTTTAAAAAGGGTTTATATGTCTCATAACCCAATGGGAATAAGGATCCAATCTAATCAATAAGGTTTGGACATCAATAAAGCAGTCAACCTGCCCGCACAGTTCAGGATAGTATTCAAGCACAACACAAGGCTTCATTCACTCTTTGACTAATGGCCCTACACAATAGATTTTGCACTCTTGGCTTCTAAACATTACTATGTTCTGGCCATCACACCGACAGCCAATATCTGAAGTTCAAGTTTATTTATTTGTCACAAGTAAGGCTTACATTAACACTGCAATGAAGTTACTATGAAATTCCCCTGGGAATAGATTAGTCAGCATTTTGCAACACCAGCTCTCGAAAGCAAGTTCACAAAACAGAACTTCAAAGTGATGCAGCTGATATTCTGAATTTGCTGCAATGAAGCAATCATTAAATAAGTTTTTCAAAACTATCCTATTTGTAGCAACTCAATAAACAGAGTGCGCTGCAGTAAGCACCGTAGCACAAATAACATGCAAAGAAGAGCCTGGACAAAATGGTAATCATTGTGACAAACAATCGCCACTCCAACTTTCAGGGATTACATTGTTTTTTTATATTGCACAACATGGCTCTTCAGTGGATAAAACCCACAAAATCTGACTTTTCCTTAAAGTGGAAACTATTTCAATGTCTCATTATCTAACAGAGCTCTTAAGAAGCTTTATGCAGTTTTGCTCAGGGCCCAGCAGCAGATTAATCACACTGCTTGCCTCCCAGACCAGCTCAGCCTGTATGTACTTGAGTACACAGAACAGAATCATCAACCCTACATTCACAGCAACCAGAGAAAGAACGCATTGAAAAAAACATCTCCCAATAACAGAACCAATTTAATAAAGTCCAACTGTGGAGAGACCAGAGAAACTGGGACTGCTCTCCTTAAGAGTAGAGGGGTTCAAAGGGAGGTGTTTTGATAAGGAACAAAGATTTGCACAGGTAGAAGGATCAGTAACCAGAAGATACAGATTTAAGATAATTTGCAAAAAAAAACAGAGACTGAGTATTTTAAAACAAAGTTCTGATGATCTGAAATGCACTGCCAAAAAGGCTGATAGAAGCAGATACTTCTTTCCAAAAGCGACCTGGATGAATACTTGAAATGGAAAATTTGCAGAACTATGGGGGCAAGCAGGCAAACAGAATTAATTGGACAGCTCTTTCAAAGAGCCAGCACAGATACTATAAAAACCTCATCATTAATCAAATGTAGAAAGCTGCTGCAGATGCACAGTGTACCCACCAGTATTTGAAGAGATAAATGCTTTCAAATCTAACAATGTGGAGTTTTTTTTGTTTTTACTGCAGATTTCCACTATTTATCTACAGTTTTCTCTCACATATTGTCACAAGGATACATGACAATGTAACAGCTAGCAGTGTAAAGGAAAGCAACAGAAACACAGAGGAAGGGGCAGATGATGATTAATGTTTAATAAAAACTGAAAACCTCAGCAAGGTCTGTGGAGAGTGTAATTAAGTCAGCATTTTGTGTCTGTCTGACTCTTCAGAATATCAAGTGTTGAGGTCAAGTCTCAATCTAGCAGCTGAGCACAAAATCCAGGCTGACACACCACTGCCATACCAAGAGAGTGCTGAACAGTGTGAGGTACCCCCTTTCAGAGGAACCACCAAGTCAAACTAATTCACTTGGGAGAGTCTGGGACCAGAGGGCATAATCTCAAAGTTAGGGATCACTCATTTTAGACAGAAACGAAGAGGAATTTCTTCCCTCAGAATCTGGAATTCTTTACCATAGAGGGCTGTAGAGATTGGGTTGTCAATTATGTTTCAACTCAAAGGGTTAAAGTGAGCAAGAGTTGAGGATTATCACATCAGATTAGTCACGATCTCATGGTGAAACAAACTTGATGGGCCAAATGGTCTGCTTCAGCTCCCACATCTTACAGCCAATCATTCTCTAAGCAACATAAGTAAACATCTAGCCACTGCTGCTGTGTGTGGGAGCCTCCTGAGTGCAAATTGGCTGCCACATTTCCTACATTACTAAGAGAAAGTACTTGCATCAGGCAGCACAGTGGTTAACAATACTCTCTCACAGCACCAGGGACCCAGGTTCAATTCTGGCCTTGGGTCACAGTCTATGCAGAGTTTGCACATTCACTCCATGTCTGTGTGGGCTTCCTCCGGGTGTTCCGGTTTCCTCCCACACTCCAAAAATGTGAGGTGGATTGCCCCTTAGTGTCACGGGATTAGTACGATAAATACATGAGGTTGAGGTGATAGGGCCTGGGTGGGATGTCTCTATTGGAGGCTTGGTGCAGAATGTATGGGCTGAATGGCCTCTTTCAGCATAGAAACTAGAAGGGGGAGAAGGCCATTCAGCAATTCCAGCCTGCTCCCCATTCATTCTGATCATGAAATTCAATATCCTGAGAACCTCCGCCCCTCTTCCCCCCCCCCCCCCCCAATATCCCTTTAGCCCTAGTATAGGGCTTTAGGATATGCTGTTATGGAAGGCGCTATATAAATGTAAGTTTTAGGCGCCTTCACACAGCAATGTGTAGCATAGCAGAAAGGGGGCCTGTAAAGCAAAAGCCCAGTACTCTGGCCAGAAGCTGCTGGCTGTGTGGGTTGTATTGGGAGGGCTTGGAGTGGGCTACAGGGCCGGGGGCTCCAAGACAAGGGGGTCAACCCGGGGTCAGCACTAGGCCTCAGGCCTCAGTTTGAAGCCGCGGTCTCGCCTCCCTCCCACACTCACCCTTCATCCTCCTCGTTCTTGCTGGCGTTAATCTTGGATCCTTCCACTTCCTTCAGCGGCGCCGGTGCCGCTGCCGCCGCTGCTGTTCCTCCTGCTGGTGCCGCTGCTGCTGCCGCCGCCGGCTGCTGATCCCGGCTGCCATCTGCCACCCGAGCCGAGGCCTGCCCGCCACCATCGCCCCCTCCCGTCGCCGCCGACGATGATGATGATGATTTCGACTCAGGACCTGCTGCTCCTCCACCGCCGTACGAAGCCTCGCTCGCTCCCTGCCCGCCGAAGCTGTAAAAGGCGCCGTCGAAACCGTCCGCCGCCGCCCCGGCGCCGCCGTTCTCCGCAAATTGAGCGCCGTCCGCCATCTTGAGAGAACAAAACCGCGAGCCCGGGAGAGGGGGAGGGGCCTTGCACACCCCACCCCCCTCCGTCTGATTGACATGTCCACCGACCATTCGGCAACCTATCCCCACCCCTTCCACCTGATCGACAGGCATGTTGACCAATCCGATACTGAATCCTCGCCCCTTCACTTGATCGATAGTCCCATTAATCAATCAGCAATCGACTCCCACCTCTCCATTGGCTGATTGACAGGGCCCCCTGGCCAATGGGCAACTGAATCCCGCCCTCCCACTATAGGCCAATGGAATACCAATCCCACGCTCTATGCTTGATCGACAGGCTAGCTCACCAATCGAGTACCGAACCCGTCCCCTCCATCTGATCGACAGATCCTCTAACCAATGAACCACCAAGTTCCTCACCCTCCGTCTGATGGATAGGCCGGATGACCAGTCGAATACCTAGTTCCGCCCCTCGGCCACAAATCCACATGGAGTGGGCGGGCAAATCTGCGCAGACGCCCAGTGTGGGTGGTGTTGTGATTGACACCGCCCGCAACCAATCAGAAGTGGAACGGCGGCCGAAAACAATGGCACTCTCAAACCAATCGCAGTACGCCGCTGCAACAGTGATCCAATCAGGCTGAGGCAAGGGGGCGGGGCGGTGACGACAGTCCTTTTTGCTACAATAAGAAGTCTCACAGCACCAGGTTAAAATCCAACAGGTTTATTTGGTAGTAAGCATCACTAGCTTTCGGAGCGCTGCTCCTTCGTCAGGTGAGTGGACAGTTCTGATCACAAACACTGCACATAAAGGCAGACACAGTTTATAGAATACTGATTAGAATGCGAGTCTTTATGACTTGATTAGGTATAAAGGTGCAGCCAATGTGAGTGGAAATAGCATTAAGCATAGGTTAACAAGATGTATACTGTCTCCAGACAGGACAGTGAGTGACTTGTTGCAAGCTCAGGCAAGTCATGGGGGTTACAGACAGTGTGACCTGAACCCAAAATGCCAGTTGAGGCATTCCTCGTGTGCAGAACTTGGCTATCAGTTTCTGCTCAGCGACTCTGCACTGTCATGTGTTGTGACAGCCGCCTTGGAGAACGCTTACCTGAAGATCAGAGGCCGAATGCCCGTGACCGCTGAAATGTTCGCCAACAGGAAGGGAACAGTCTTGCCTGGTGATTGTCGAGTGGTATTCATTCATCCACTGTCGTAGCATCTGCATGGTCTCCCCAATGAACCATGCCTCAGGATATCCTTTCCTTCAGTGTATCAAGTAGACAACATTGGCCGAGTTGCAAGAGTATGTGCCGTGTACCTAGTGGCGGGTGTTCTCACCTGAGATGATGGCATCCATGTCAATGATCTGGCATGTCTTAGAGGTTGCTGTGGCAGAGTTGTATGGTGTTGTGGTTACTGTTCTCCTAAAGGCTAGCTAGTTTGCTGTGGACAATGGTCTGTTTGAGGTTGTGTGGTTGTTTGAAGGCAAGAAGTGGGGGTGTGGGGATGGCTTTGGCAAGATGTTCGTCTTCATCAATGACATGTTGAAGACTCCGGAGAAGATGTTGTAGCTTCTCCACTCCAGGGAAGTATTAGACGACGAAGGGTACTCTGTCCATCGTGTCCTTTGTTTGTCTTCTGAGGAGGTCAGTGTTGTTTTTCGCTGTGGTGTGTTGGAACTGTTAATCAATGAGTCGAGTGCCATATCCTGTTTTATGAGGGCATCTTTCAGCGTCGGGACATGTCTGTCGCGCTCCTCCTCATCTGAGCAGATCCTGTGTATACGGAGGGCTTGTCTGTAGGGGATGGCTTCTTTAACGTGTTTAAGGTGGAAGCTGGAGAAGTGGAGCATCGTGAGGTTATCTGTGGGCTTATGGTACAGTGAGGTGCTGAGGTGACCGTCCTTAATGGAGATGCGTGTGTCCAAGAACGCAACCAATTCCGGAGAATAGTTCATGGTGAGTCTGATGGTGGGATGGAACTTGTTTATGTCATCATATAGTTGTTTCAGTGATTGCTCACCATGAGGCCAAAGGAAGAAAATGTCATCGATGTATCTAGTGTGTAGCATACAGAACAACACCTCCTCCACAAACATCCTCAACACCAGTGCCCACAAGATTGTGTTCTCAGCCCCCTCTGACTTATACACCCCTGACTGTATGGCCAAATTCCCCTCCAGTTTGGATTTTCAAGTTTGCTGATGACACCACCGTGATGGGTCGGATCTGAACAATGGCAAGACAGACTGCAGGAAAGAGATGGAGAATCTGATGATCTGGTGCAGCAACAATAATCCCTCCCTCAATGTCAACAAAATGAAGGAGATGTTCATCAACTTCAGGAAGCATAAAGGAGAATACGCCCCTGTCTACATCAATGGGGACAAAGTAGAAATGGTCGAGAGCTTCAAGTTTTTAGTGTCCAGATCACCAACAACCTGTCCTGATTTCCCCCCCCCCCATGCTGACAATATAGTTAAGAAAGACCACTAACGCCTCTATTTCCTCAGAAGACTAAGAAAATTTGGCATGCCTGCTACGACTCTCACCCACCTTTACAGATGCACCACAGAAAGCATTCTTTCTGATTGAATCACAGCTTGATATGATTCCTGCTCTGCCCAAGACCACAAGGGACTAGAGACGGCCGTGAATGTAGCCCAATCCATCACGCAAACCTCCAATCCATTGACTCTATCTACACTTCCTGCTGCCTCGGCAAAACAGCCAGCATTAATTTAGGACCCCACGCAGCCCTGACATTCTCTCTTCTATCTTCTTCCTTTGGGGAAAAAGATACAAAAGTCTGAGGTTACATACCAATTGACTCAAGAATAATTTCTTCCCTGCTGCTGCCAGACTTTTGAATGGACTTACCTTGCATTAAGTTGATCTTTCTCTACACCCTAGCTTTGACTGTAACACTACATGCTTTGTCTGTGTAGTGCGCAAGAAACAATACTTTTCACTGTACATTAATCCATGTGACAATAATAAATCAAATCAGACATTAGTTTATTTTCTTAGTGTCACAAGTAGGCTTATATTAACACTGCATGAAGTTAATGTGAAAATCCCCTAGGATAAGGCCAGTCATCCCTTTTGAGCCTGCTAAGTCATCGTTTTGAAATTCAAATTCAATATCCTGATTCCCCCTTCCCCTCATATCCCTTGATCCATTTAGCCCCAAGAACTATTATAATTCTTCAAAATCACACAACGTTTTGGCTTCAACTACTTTCTGTGGGAGTGAATTCCACACATTCGCCACTCTCTGGGTGAAGAAATTCTCCTCACCTCAGTGCTAAGAGGTTTACACCTTATCCTCAAACTATGAACTCTAGTTCTGGACTTCCACACTATCATATCTAATCCTGTTAGAATTTTATACATTTTTATAAAATCCCTCTCACACTTCTAAACTGCAGTGAATATAATCCTAATAGACTTAGTCTCTCCTCGTATGACAGACCTGCCATCCCAGGAATCAGACTGGTAAACATTTGCTGTACTCCCTCTGTAGCAAAGACATCCTTCCTCAGATAAGGACACCAAAATTGCACACATTACTCCAGGTGTGTCTCACCAAACACCCCAGGCATGGTTGGATGACAGACATTACAGAGCGGTAGCAGATGAGCTCCAGTGGGTGTGAGGATGGAGCAAGACAAATCATGACAGCAGATATCCTAGCAGGAGTTGTTACAGGCAGCAGAGGGGAAAGTTAGTGGATACATCCAAAAACTGGTCTGTTAAATGTCCTTCTCCTAACACCACCCGTACAAAAACAGAAAATGATGGAAAATCTCAGCAGGTCTGACAGCACCTATGGAAAGAGAATATAGCTAATGTTTGAAGGCTGGATGACTCTGAGTTTGTCACAGCTCTGACAAAGGGTCACACAGACTTGAAATGTTGGCTCTATTCTTTATCCACAGATGCTGTCAGACCTGCTGAGATTTTCCAGCATTTTCTGTTTTTGTTTCCAATTCCAGCATCTGCAGTAATTTGCTTTTACCCACAAGATCTTTGCTTCTTTTATAAAAATTCTCTCAGCCATCTAACATGTGTTTTTCTTTGTATGGTCCTTTCAAGGATACCCCCTCCTTGTTTCGCTCTCCATTTATTCCAATTCCATTAAAAAAACTCAATAATAGTTTTTTTGTTTGAGGTTTCATCAGCAGGGATACATTTTGATTTGACTTGATTTATTAATGTCACGTATTAACAGAGAAAAGTATTGGTTCTTGCGCGCTATACAGACAAAGCATATCTTTCATAAAGAAGGAGAGGATGCAGAATGTAGTGTTACAGTCATAGCTAGGGTGTAGAGAAAGATCAACTTAATGCAAGGGAATCCATTCAAAAGTCTGACAGCAGCAGGGAAGAAGCTGTTCTTGTGCAGGTTGGTACATGACCTAACACTTTTGTATCTTTTTCTCAATGGAAGAAGGTGGAAGGGAGAATGTCCAGGGTGCTTGGAGTCCTTAATTATGCTGGCTGCTTTGCCGAGGCAGTGGGAAGTATAGACAGAATCAATGGATGGGAGGCTAGACTGGCATTGCTAGCTAATTCTCCTTTTGCTTCAGATTTCTAATATTTGCTGTAGATTCCACCTGTTATTTTCATTGCAGCAGGATCAGGAACCAGATTCTATATAATCTCCCTGACTACTTTGCCAGTTATGAGAATATTTTGTACAATGAGCTGCTGTGATCTAGAATGCACTGAATGAAAATATGGTTGCGACAGATTCAACTCTAACTTTCAAAATGGAATTAGATAAAATAATGTTAGTGTTGTAATTTTCTTTGCTCTTTGGGATTTTAGTTCTGTTGGGCAGCATGGTCTGTGCAGGCTTGGAGGGTCAAAGGGCCTGTTCCTGTGCTGTAATTATCTTTGTTCTTTGAATAAAGAAATGCAAGGCTGTGAGATAAGGGTTAATAGCTCTTTCAAGGAAAGGCACAATGGGCCGAATGGCCGCCTGTAAATTCCTGTTATCTCATAGCTTTTGCAGCCTATTTACCCGTACGCTATACTGTATCAGGGCTCAGTCACATTGATTATTTCTGGTGACTGTAGGTGGAGTGAAAGCCAGCATGTATATTGAAAGACACAACATATTTAACAACCGAAACTTCACCTTTGTACCACCCTTAACAAAACATCTCAAGGTACTTATGACTAAAACTTTGGCCAAAAGGTAGTTTGTAAGAAGCATCTTAAAGGTGGGGTAGAGAGATTTAAGGAGGGAATGTTAAAGTTTGAGAAGGAGGTTGCTGAAGGCACAACTGCCAGTGGTGGAGTGATAAAAAACAGATATGCACAAGGGAAAAGCACAAAGATGTCAGAGGTTTAGAAAACTGGAGGGGGTTACACAGGTTAAGGAAAAGGAACAGAATGCGAAGAATTTAAATTTGAGGAGTTGCTGTCTGGCAGTCAATATAAACAGAGAAACATAGGAGATGGGGCAGAAGGAGGCCACTCGGCCCTTTGAGACTGCTCCGCCATTCATCACGATCATCCAACACAATAGCCTAACCTTGTCACAACCTTTGATCCCGTTCGCCCAAAGTGCTATATCCAGCTGCCTCTTGAATACATTGAATGTTTTGGCATCAACTACTTCCTATGGTAACAAATTCCACAGAGTCACCACTCTTTGGGTGAAGAAATGTCTCCTCCCCTCTGTCCTAAATGGTCTACCCTGAATCCTCAGACTGTGACCCCTGATTCTGGACTCCACCCCCACCCACCCCCCAACCCCCACCATCAGGAACATCCTCCCTGCATCTACCCTGTCTAGTCCTTTAGAATTTTATAAGTCTCTGAGATTCCCCTCCCTCATTCGTCCCAAGCACAAGGGGTCATGGCTGAGGGGCACTTGATGCAAGTTAAGAAATGGACAGCAGAGTTTGGGATGAGCTCAAGTTGTGGGGATAGGAGGTCTGTCAGAAGATAATTGAAATAGTCAAGTTGTGCATTTGCATTAGATATGCACTTGCAATGCCAAGGCATACAAGGCCAAGTGATAGGGAACGGGATTAGAATAGTTAGGTGGTTTGTCTTTGACCGGAGCATTTGCGATGGGCCAAATTCTAGAGGTAACAAAAGAGAGTTTCAGAGCAGTCAGGTTGTGGAAGGGCAGAGGCAGCTGGGTGATAGATAGCACTACTGCCTCACAGCGCCAGGGACCCGGGTTCAATTCCCGGCTTGGGTCACTGTCTGCGTGGAGTTTGCACATTCTCCCTGTGTCTGCATGGGTTTCCTCCGGGTGTTCCAGTTTCCTCCCACATTCCAAAGATGTGTGGGTTAGGTGAATTGGCCATGCTAAGTTGACCCTAGTGTCAGCAGGATTAGCAGGGTAAATGTGTGAAGTTGCAGGAATAGGGCCTGGATGGGATTGTGGTCAGTGCTAACACGATGGGCCGAGTGGCCTCCTTCTGCAGTGTGGGGGTTTTATGATTATTTGGTTCTATGATATTGCAGAGATGGTCTCAATTGTGCACAGGAAATGTGGCTGGAAGCTCTGCTGAGGATTATGTACAATACCAAAGTTGCTATCAGTGTCTATCAGACGGTAGACCTGGAAAGGGATTAAATCATGTTTGGGAAATGGAGTTTGCAGCCAGATTGAAGACAACGTATGTATCCATGCTGAGATGCAGTGCCTAGATCTGAGTGCAGCCACCTAACATGGGGTCTGATAGACATATGATAGACATTTCTGATGCAAAATGAAAACATCTAAATATTTAATTCGAGAAAATTTCTGCTCATCCAATAATGGCATTGGATAAACAGTGTGCTGATCCAGAGGCAGCAGAGGACTGAGAGAGGCGGTAGTGAGATACAGCTGAACATAGACAGTGTACCCGTGAAAGCTGAGGTTGTACTTTTCCAAAGGCGTGGCTGAGGGGCACCACCTGAAGGGGCGAAATTTGAGAGGGCCAAGAATAGAACCTTGGGGAACACCAGAGTTAATAGTGTGGGAGCAAGAGGAGAAGCCTTTGGGGAGGTCTTCCAGCCACAACTGACTAAGTAAGAGTGGAGTAGGGCAGTACTGTTCAGCAGGACACTGGAACAGAGGCATTACAATCATTGAGTAGAATCATAGAATCCATATTGTGCAGAAGGAGGCATTTGGCCCATCGAGTCTGCACTAACCACAATCCCACCCAGGCCCTATCCCCGTAACCCCACATATTTATCCTCCTAGTCCTCCTGACACTAAGATGCAATTTAGCATGGCCTAACCTGCACATCTTTGGGCTGTGGGAGGAAAGCCATGCAGCCACAGGGAGAGCATGCAGAGTCCGCAGAGTGACCCAAGCCGAGGATTGAACCCGAGTCCCTGGTGCTGTGAGGCAGCAGTGCTAACCACTGTGCTGTCTCATAGAATCCCTACAGGGCAGAAGGAGGCCATTCAGCCTATCAAGTCTGCACCGACTCTCTGACAGAACATCCCACCCAGGCCGTATCACCGAAAATCCACAAATTTAACCGGTTAATCCCCCTAACTAAAATACAGACAATGAGTCGAAGAATTTAATCGCATTTTTCACTTATCATTTCTTTTAACATTTAAAATGAAAGAACAATTCAATTTATTATAAAATGTTGATCTTGGACCTTCTTAGGGGCAATCTTAGCATGGCTGATGTATCTATCCTACACATCTTTGGAGGAAGCTAGTGTGAGGAAGCATATCAAAGATTATGGACAGGTTAAGGAGGACAGGAGGGATAAAACACCACAATCACTGTCACATAGGATGTACACTGATATATTTCAGTGCTATATCACGTACAGAATGAAAGTTGGCAATTTCTTGGCTACTTTCTGATTTCCTTTGGTTTCACTTTACAAATGTTGCACTGCTCTCTACAGTTCTTCGCACTTCAGCCCAAAGTCTCAATAATGAAAACTGGTTCATCAGGTGTGTAACACAGGCAGAGTATGTAATACCTGATTCCAGCCAATCCACGTCACTGTGTGGAAACATAGCGAACACTGCAACTGCAAGTTCTCCCGGAATATCAAAGAAAAATTACAACGGACCAACAATGTTGTTAATCCTGATTATCTTTTTCAAAAGCTAGAATTTTACCGGCACGCCCGCCCCCAATTCCAGGGACAAGGCGAAGCTCGGATAACAGCATCCTCCATTGGCCTCAGGCGGGATCATACAAATCTCAGGCAGATGTGCCAGTAAAATTCCGCCCTCTGTCCCTTAACTATTAATTTCAATAATGCTTAGAAACGTTAAAGGTTTTGTCAGATGTCTCACTCGCTACCTTTGTTCTGTCTGTAAGAGAAATTAAACCACCCCTTTCAGCGAAAAATCACAAACTGTTGTCTCTTTTTGAATAATGAGTCCAATTCCTCACTGGTTTCATTCTAGATCAGAAAGGTTCATCTAGTCCAACCCCAACTGAAGTGAGAGCACTCAGCTCTGTCGCTGCATCTCAGTACGGATATACTGGTCCTAGAGGAACAAATTCATTAAAATTATACCTGAATTCCAACATTTGCATGATAAATTCCAAATAAATTATACATTATATTGATAGGTCGTTCTCAAATATAGGGAAAGCGATGGCCTAGTGGTATTATTGCAAGACTATGAATCCAGAAACTCAGCTAATGTTCTAGGGTTCAAACCACACCACGATTGATCATAAAATCCCTTCAGTGCAGAAGGAGGCCATTCTGTCCATCGAGTCTGCACCAACCACAATCCCATCCAGGCTTTATTCCCGCAATTCCACATATTTACCCCGCCAATCCCCCTGACACTAAGGTCAATTAAGCATGGCCAATCAACCTAATCAGCACATCTTTGGACAGCGGGAGAAAATCAGAGCACCTGGAGGAAACCCACTCAGCCACAGGGAGAATGTGCAAACACCACACCCAAGCCGGGAATCGAACTCGGGTCCCTGGCACCGTGAAGTAGCAATGCTAACCATTGTGCCAATATGCCAGGATGGCAAAATTTGAATTCAATAATATGTGAAAAATTCTGGAATTAAGAATCTACTGATGACCATGAAACCATTGTCGATTGCTGGAAAAACTCATCTGGTTCACTCATGTCCCTTAGGGAAGGAAATCTGCCGTCCTTACCTAGTCTACTTGTGACTCCAAAGCCACAGCAATGTGGTTGACTCGCAACTGCCCTCAGGCGACCAGGAACAGGCAATAAATGCTGGCCAGCTAGCGACACCCATAATCCCATGGATAAACTTTTAAAAACTGCGGTATGCAGAGTGGGCTCGGTGTCTCACCAAGATCAGCAAAGATCTGAGCAATTTATTACTTCATTGACTAATTGTTAATAGGGTAACACCTTCTCTTCACTTTTGCCACTACTTGTTCACCCAGAGCCTCCTCAATATAGGGTGGGACACCCACGTGCCAGCAATATACTGCACATTGGGAACTCCGACAGTACCGTCTTTGTTTGGTGATTATCACTGCATCAGACTGACATTACAAACTAGCTCCATTCACCTGGATCTCTTCAGCTAAAGCTATGAGTGCGCGTCCCTAATGTAAGAAAAGAAAATGCTGGGAAAACTCAGCAGGTCTGCCAGCATCTGTGGAGAGAGGAACAGATTAAACGTTTCGAGTCAAGTGTCTTTATTTCTGATTTTTCAGCATTTTGCTTTTATTTAAGTGCTTGAACCTCTTGGGTTAACTGGTCGCTCATTCATCATATGTCCCAGTCACCCAGATACACAAACAGCAAAGAAGTAAATATTTTTGTCAGTCGAAGATTAAATACCAATCAGGACACAGAGAACTCACCTCTCTTTGAAATGTTGTGCACAATGTCTTTACCTGACCATGCCTAAAGACAGCACCTCCAACAGTGCAGCACTCCCTTGCCGATACTGTGTGCTCAAAACTTGAAGCATCCTCTTCTGATTTTGCAGCGTGGCTGGCCATTCAGCCCAGCTGGTCTGATACCGTTCAGGCGAATTTCCACTGTACACTTTCTCTGGCTCAAAGATCCTCCTACGCTGAGGGGTCTGGGGCTACATACAAGACAGCCTCTTTGTATCAACACATTGGAATGTACAACAGCAGAAAGTCTGATGATAAATAGTGTGCATTGAAACTCTGTAAGATGGAGGTTGGCAGGCAGGCTTTATATCACTGAATTGTGTAGAAGGAGGCCATTTGGCCCATTATGTCTGTCCTGGCTCACCAGATGAGTATTGTGACTTGGTGCCGTTCCCCTGCCTTTTCCCCACACCCTTGCAAATTGGTTCTATTCAAATAATCATCTAGTTGTCCTCTGGATTAGCTCGATTGAGCTTACCTCCCCCACACTATCAGGCTGCACGTTCCAGACCCCAACTTCTCACCGCATGGCAAAAAAAGGCTTTTCTCACATCACGTTTGCTTCTTTTGCGAATCACTTACACCTGTGTCCTCTCATTCTTGATCCTTTTACGAGCGGGAAAGCTTTCTCCCTCTCTACCCTGTCCAGCTCCTTCTGTCTCTATTTTGAACATCTCTATCAAATCTTAGCCTTCTTCTCTCCAAGGAGAACAATTCCAACTCTCCAATCCATCTTCATGACTGAAGTTACTTACAGTTTGCAGACTTACTGCGAACAGAATCTGTTTTATGTCAAATGACAAACAAAATCTATTTGACAGAAAACAGCAAGAAGAGGCTGTTTAGTTTATTTTAAAATTTATTATTAGTGTCACAAGTAGACTTACGTCAAAACTGCAATGAAGTTACTGTGAAAAGCCCATAGTCACCACCCTGTTCGGATACACTGAGCGAAAATTTAGCATGGCCAATGTGCCTAGCAAGCATGTTTTTCACTTTGTGGGAGGGAACTCATGCTGACCATGGGGAGAATGTGCAGATTCCACAGACAGTGACCCGAGGCTGGAATCAAACCCAGATCCCTGGTGCTGTGAGGCAGCAGTGGTAACCACAGTGCCATTGGCACTGTAACAAGCGGAATCTGTTTAAACAAAAATTATGACTGGAACCACAGCAGAGATTGCTGATTAAAGCAAGATTGTTTCTTCAGGAATATGCAGTGAGTGGAGGATAGCTGCATGTTATGGTCCACCTGCTGGAGGTGTAGTTTATATTTCAAATTACAGCACTGTAAGGGTTTCAATGCACTATGTGACTTACATATGTGACCTGCCTGTACAAAGCTGAATTGTCCTTGAGTAAAGAATCCACCTTACTGATCCCATCTCAAGTGGTCAGTGCCTTTGTGTGCATGGTATGGGCTATCACACAGGTTAACAGGACACAAATACAATGGATCACAATATCAACCCCAGCCCCTTACAGCAGTATAACAGTAAACTGCTGCGGATACTGGAATGGAAACAATAACTGAAACTCCTGCAGAGACTCAACAAATCTGACAGCATCTGTGGAGAGATAATACAATCATAGAATCCATATATGTGCAGAAAAAGGCCATTTGGCCCATCAAGCCTACACCTGACAACAATCCCAGCCACACATTATTCCCGTAACCCCATGTAGTTACCCTGCTAATCCCCCTGACTCTAAGGGGCAATTTAGCATGGCCAAGCAATCTAATGCGCACAGCTTTGGAGTGTGGGAGGAAACCCATGCAGATGTGGGGAGAATGTACCATCTTGAGTCTGGAGAAGCGTTGGCTCTATTCTCCGTCTGCTGTTAGACCTGCTGCGTTTTTCTAGCATTTTCTGTTTTGGTTCCTTTACAGCAGTGCAGTCTCTGGATGACTGATGCACTAATTACCCAAGCATCTCCACCCTGGATTTAGGATGTCACCACATACAACTGCAATGGTTTATGCAACAGTTTTCAACTTAGTCCAACTTTTGCAATCCCCAGATGTTCTTTGTTAGTTAGGCTGTGATGGGGGTTTGGAGGTTTCATACTTAACCTGATTACTGTTCTCCTGCTCAGTGGAAGGCATGGTGACACAGTGGTTAGCACTGCTGTCTCACAGGGCCAGGGACCTGGGTTCAGTTCCTGGCTTGGATCACTGTTTGTGTGGAGTTTGCACATTCTCCTCGTGTCTGCGTGGGTTTGCTCCGGTTTCCTCCCACAGTCCAAAAGACGTGCTGGTTAGGTGGACTGACCCAAACAGGTGCAGGGCTATGGCGACTAGAGAAATTTCACAGTAACTTCATTGCATTGTAAGCCTTACTTGTGACTAATAAATAAACTTTGTCTCTACTCTGCTCAATCCCATTAATAGGGTTCACTGGCTTTCAAAGAGTTAATGTGTCTTTTCTATGAACAGAAAGGAAGGGGCCTCTCGTGCATACATTTCCAGTATTCTCCATTTTATTTCAGAACTTTCCTGGTTAGGATAATATTATAATTACAGCACTGCTGGTGAAGGAAGATATTACACCTCAAGGACCCATGTTGCTTGAGGGAGCCACTATGCACCAGTCCTCTTTGGATCATTCCCCGTGGGAAAGCACATCACTTACACACTCGTTCCTTCAGGTGAAGCAGAAATTCATAGTACGACATTGCCGTCTCAGTGCGGTCATCCACCAGACGCTTAATAAACACAGATCGTGAGGTACTGTCATCCCTAGCAAGAAAGAGACCAGAGTCAATTTTAGGCGGCTGTTGTTCCGCTAAATGTCATATGATACAATTGCTCTCGCAGCACAGAAGTTGTCAAATTTAATTTGCTAACATCCCTGCAAACCAACTTGTAACAAGTTAGGGTGGCACAGTGGCACAATGTTTAGCACTGCTGCCTCACAGCGCCAGGGATCCGGGTTCGATTCCAGTCTCGGGTGATTATTCCCCCATATCTGCGTGGGTCTTCTCCGGATGCTCCGGTTTCCTCCCACGATCCAAGGATGTGTGGGTTAGGGGGATTGGCCGTGTTAAATTACCCCTTAGTGTCCCAAAATGTGCAGGTTAGGTGGATTGGCCATGTTAAATTACCCCTTCGTGTCCAAAAATGTGCAGGTTAGGGGGACTGGCCATGCTGAAGTGTCCCAAGATGTACGGGGTAAGCATGTGGGGTTACAGGGATAGGGCCTGGGTAAGATGCTGTGTTGGAGAGTCGGTGCAGCACAGGGTGAGGGCCTCCTTCTGTACTGTTGGGATTCTACGATTTTACAATGTTGAAGACCCAATACAGTGAAAGGTCATTGGGGGATTGACAGAAATGTGGGGTTGAGGTTACAATCAGATCAGCCATGATCTTATTGACTAGCGCAACAAGCTAGAGGGGCCAAGTGGCCTACTCCTGCTCCTGATTCGTACTTCTGTCAAATAAGATTACTTGATGTTCTGTGAAAGTTTGTACTCACTTGACGATGAAGCAAGGTGCATGGTAAAGCCTCTCCTTCCTTAAGGATCCCAGTAATGCTTGGATGCGTTTAGAAGCTGGATTCTGGAGAATGGGCAGCAGAGTCTGGAACACACCAGCAGTATTCCAGCTTATATACGATCAGAATTTTCTCGTGTACATCATAGGACAAGAGGACTGAATTTCCTTGGAATTGATCCTGTTTCTCCGAGATGTCTTCTCAACTTTGATCCAAGCAGCACCAACAAAGCAATGGCGAGTGAGCAGAAACAACTCCAAGGAAATGATTAGCTCAAGAGCACTTAACTGTCCCCTTCTTAAATTAGTCCACATTATTCTCCTCAACTATGATATGTGGTATTGAGTTCCACGTCCCTCACCACTCTCTGGATAAAGAAATATATTCTAATTCCCATTGGAATTATTAGTGATTATCTTATACTATATAGTCCCTAGTTTTGGTCTCTCTTACAAGTGATTATATCTTCCCTTGTGTCTACCCTACCCAGAAGCCAACATTATAAAAAGCCTCTATCAGGTTTTCCCCTCACCCAACAGCCTTGCCTTACCTGGAGAAAACTTTATTCAGTCTTTCCCAATAATTAGAATCTCTTATTAATGTTAGGAGATTTTCCCTGCATTTCCTCCAATGCTTCTATATAATTTCTGTAATAAGGAGACCAGAACCGTGCACAGTATATCAAGCATGGTAAAAGCTTGCTAAAATAGCAAATTTGGAGACACCAGTTAGGGCATCAGATCAGAAATCCCATGATATATTGTGAAGCCAGGTTAGACCCCAACAATTTTTCCATTTTTGGCATAAGTGTGAGGAAAGGATGCTTTATTCCAGGAGTAATTCCACTGATAAATTAGGGATCTTTTTAACAAAACAAGCTTTATTGTTAACACAGTTTAAACATAACTCTCATAAGATGAAACAGTTTTACACTTAATTGTTGAACAATATTTAAACAAGAAAAGAAATAACTCTTAACTTCTAACTTACCACTATTCAATTCCAATCAAGCAACATTTCTCTTATAGACATAAACCCCTCTTTAAATTAAGTTAGCAAATCAAGGCATACTTGCTTTAACTTGGGTTACCCACGTTAGAGCTTTCAGAGAGAGACAGAAAGCCTCTGGACTTCTGCCTTTGACCAACTGCAGTCAGCAACTACTCCTTTTTAAAAATGAAAATGAAACTGCTTTTTGCTACAAGCCTAGCATAATGACTTCAATCGAGCCATTGAGGTTGGGCTATTGGAATACGAGATCCCTGATTAAGGATTCAATTGATGGGCCAATCAGGGAGTCTTTTCCTTGTATTTAACCAGAAGTATCAATTCTGCTGGGACTCCCAAAAGCAGACTGCTAACTGATAGCATTCTGTGTACTACTGTTGGAATTGTGAATAATGGGATTCTGGTGAAGGGACGTAGTCTCCGAAGACTTATTAAACCTAGCTGCTCCCATTTCTAATATTACACGACTCTGTCCCTGTATACCTAACTCACCTTATTACTTTAATCAAGAAACATTCCATTATGCCTTCTGCTAAATGAACGCTTACTTACATAAAATGAGTTAATATCCTGCTTTTTCAGCATTTGCTGCATTCCTACCAGACAAACTGACTCTTTGCGGAAAACACTGCCTCTGAAAGCACCTCCCCCCCACTTAAACACAAAATATTTTAGTAGCACAATATCATCGCACACCAAGGGATAACAGAAGAGTCATGGACTTACCAGAGTACCTGGTAGTGAGGTGTAGCTGGTTACCCCTAACACACCATCCAGGAAACTGCTGCTGCAATGCCTACCAACCCAGATATATAGAACCTGAAAAATACAGAAGAACATAGAACAGTGTGGGTCACCTCATCACTGGATGGTCCCAGCAAAACCAGCAAGAGTTATGAGCAACAACACAAGATTTAGGAGCAGGGGTAGGCCAGTCAGCCCATCGAGCAGGCTCTGTCATTTGAAACAATCCACTTTCCCACTCGCTCCCACAATTCACCAAGAAGCCAAAGCTAAACATCTGTTGTCTCAGCCTTCAAGATATTCAGTGATGGATCTTCTGCAATTCTCTGGAGAAGAAAATTCCCGAGGGAAGAAATTTCTCAACAACTCAGTCCTAAATGACAGCCCCTTACCCAATGACTGTGCCACTCCCCCCCCCCATCCCATCTAAGAACAAAAATACTGTCTTGCTCACCCAAAACGACCCATTCAGAAACAATGTATGCCCAAGCAACTGAACGCTGCCAGTCCACCGGGAGGCCTCGCCATCACTATCTCTGAAAAGCAGTGGGGATGGGAAGGTATATCTCACATCATTGAGGTCCACAAGGCATGTTTGGTATGGCTCCTGCTCTGCCCAAGACCACAAGAAATTACAAAGGGTCAGGAACGCCGCCCATTTATTGACTCTGTCTACACTCCCCACTGCCTCAGCAAAGCAGCCAGCATAAATTAAGGACTCCATGCATCCTGGATATTCTCTCTTCCACCTTCTTCCTTCGGGAAAAAAGGACAGAAGTCTGAGGTCACATACTAACTGACTTAAGAACAGCTTCTTCCCTGCTGCTATCAGACTTTTGAACAAACCTACCTTACATTAAGTTGATCTTTCTCTACACCCTAGCTATAACTATAAAACTACATTCTGCACTCTCTCTTTTCCTTCTCTATGAACGGTATGTTTTGTCTGTATGTACACAAGAAACAATACTTTTCACTGTATGTTAATACACGTGACAATAACAAATCAAGTCAAATCGAAATCAAAAGGGCCATCAGGTTTCTGAATTTCTCAGCTGTTTAGCCCCACCCATGGGTCAGTAGATGGGGTGGCGCACTCAAAAGTTGTGGGTGCAAGTCCCCAATCCGCAGACTTGAACACATGATTCAGGCTGGCACTCCCATGCAATACCAAGTGAGGGCTGCACTGTTGGAGATGCCATCTTTCACATGAGAGGTCAAACTGAGATGCTATCTGCCCCTTCACATTGATGTAAAAGATTCTGTGGCACTATTTTGTAGAAGATTTTTATTTAATGTATCAGTGGAGATGAGAGGGGGGGAAGGCCATTGAATATTTTGAGGCAGAGATAGATAGATCCTTGTTAGGCAAGGGAATCAAAGGTTATTGGAGGTAGATGGAAATGTGGAATTCAAAACACAAGCAGTTCAGTAATGATTTTATGGTGGAACATACTCGAGGGACCGAATGGACTACTTCTGCTCCTATTTGTATAAGAGCAGGAGAGTTATCTCCAGTGTCCTGGCCAATATTTATTCCCTAACCCTACAAAAAGCAAATCACTTGATTGGTGCCATATTGCTGTTTATAGTGGGGAATTAAACATCACAAAGTATTTCATTGGCTGTAAATTTTCAAATTTTCATGGGCTTTAAGATGTTCTGAGTTGGTGAGAGCCACGATATAAATGAAAGGCTTCCTATCTGTCCCTCCTGTTGTTGTACATTAATACTTCCAGTCACTGTATTCCTTCAGATAGCTGATATCACATTCCGAAACCGTAAAGTCCCGCCCAAGGCCAACAGACCTTCTTATGCTCCACTTCTCATCCACTCCCATTCCCATGGCAGGCAGGGCAGTAAAATTCCTGCCTATATTTGGGATAATGGGATAATAGCACCAGCAGTGCATCAATATTTTCAATGGGCTCAGGTTCTGGGATATGATGCTTCTGAAGGGTTTCCATTTGGTGTGAACACGTACATTACCGCAATCGATTAAGAAGGCTCCTTGCAGGGTAAGGTTCTCTGCCATGAGCTGTATCAAAGCTGGTCTCTTCACTGTTCCCTTGCCTTCCTCCAGGGAAATCTGTCAGGGGGAAAGAAAGGGATTAAAGTTTTAAAGTTTCAAGTTTTATTAAAGTTTATTTATTAGTGTCACAAGTAGGCTTACATTAACACTGCAACTAAGTTACTGTGAAAATTCCTGAGTTGCCACACTCAGGCACTTGTTCGAATACACTTGGGGAGAATTTAGCATGGCCAATGCACCTAACCAGCACTTTTTCGGACTGTGGGAGGAAACTGGAGCAGCTGGAGGAATCCCCCGCAGACACGGGGAGAACGTACAAACTCCACACAGACAGTGACCCGAGCCGGGAATCAAACCTGGGTCCCTGGCGCTGTGAGGCAGAAGTGCTAACCACTGTGCCTCCCAGTGTTCCTTAGAAACAGCATGGCAATTTGGTCATTGATCTCACCAGCTCCCTCTCCCTCTCTCTCATTTCCTGTCTGACTGAGCACTGATTGAACGAAACAGAACTCAGGGAACCAATTGCACCAACGCGGTACCCAGAGTGCTCACGTTGTCAGCAGACTCCCTGTTGAGGTAATCATCAATCCTGTACAGATCGGGGTAAACCATCCGCAGAACGAAGGTCAGGGGCTGGATCATCAGCTGGATCATTGTGAAAACCCTTTCATCCAGGCTCATGGCTGCATCCGTCTGAAAGGCAGACTGTAGGACAAAACACAGCAGGATCAGACATCCTTATTGGAGGAATGAGAGCAGAATACATCTCTTTATAAAGAGGTCTAAGAAGGTTGGTTTTGCATAGTCTGTTTATCAAGCATGAAAAGCATCCAAAGCGTCTAATAAGAGCTAGGATTACGAGTAGGCCATCTGGCTTCTTGCTCCGCCATTCAATAAGATCATAGCTGATCTTTCCATGGATTCAGTTCCACTCACCCGCCTGCTCACCATACATAGCCTTAATTCCACAAAGGAAGTGGGCTTTGACAAAGGCCATCTGGACTCAAAATGTCAGCTCTTTTCTCTCCTTACAGATGCTGCCAGACCTGCTGAGATTTTCCAGCGTTTTCTCTTTTGGTTCCAGATTCCAGCATCCGCAGTAATTTGCTTTAACTCTTAATTCTGTCACTGTTTAAAAAATTTATCTATCCTTGCCTTAAAAACATTCAATGAGGTAGCTTCAACTGCTTCTCTGGGCAGGGAATTCCACAGATTCACAACCCTTTGGGTGAAGAAGTTCCTCCTTAACTTCGTCCTAAATCTGCTCCCCCTTATTTTGAGGCTATGCCCCCTAGTTCTAGTGATGGAGTGAAAGAGACACCATTTCCCCTGGCACCCTCCTCCCACCCTGAAACTGGGTGCCATCATTTCAAGGATTCAACAAAATGGTTCAAAACAGAGACCACCCCCCACCGCTGCCAGTAAACTGGACAAGTTAGCGCTCAGCCCAATTTCCATTCATAGCCGCGGGACTGGAAAACCCCAGCTGGAGGCGAGGTCGCAGAATTCAGACCTAAACTTCCTCATCAAAAAACAACATCAGGGCTTCCTCGCCCAGAGAGATCACTCGGACTGAAAGGAAACTTATTTCTGCTGCTAAAATAATCACGATATGTTATTATTTCCTGGATATCTTTCTCAAGAACTTTGCAAAGGCAGATACGTGAAACCATTCAGCCCTAGTCCAATACATTTCTTCAAGATTGGGGGCTTGGTCAAAAATTTACAAGCAATCTCTTGACTGAGATAGGTCAATTATTCACTTGACATAGGCAAAAACAGAGGTCATTAGGTTGAAGTTGAATAGTGGACAACTTGTGACTGGAACAGGGAGATGCACACAATATCACTGCACAGATCTGACCAATCACTGTACCTAAACCTCACTGTTCTTTATCCATTACGTTCTTCTTGTTAGCCCAAAAAGCTATCCAGTTCCAATTCCTTGGCTGGTAGTTTGTCTCCACCATCTCCCTGGGAGGTGTTTAACTCACTATTTTCTCTGCAAAATCTAAACCATCTATTCCTCTTGGTGAATGTGTGGAATTTACTACCACAGAAAGTAGTCAAGGCCAAAACATTGTCTGATTTCAAGAAGAAATTAGATACAGCTCTTGGGGCTAAAGGGATCAAGGGATATGGGAAGAAGGGGGGATCAGGATGTTGAATTTGATGATCAGCATGATCAAGATGAATGGCAGAGCAGGCTCCAAGGGCCGAATGGCCCACTCCTTCTTTGATTTGATTTATTATTGTCACATGTATTAACATACAGTGAAAAATATTGTTACTTGCTGCTATACAGACAAAGCATACGGTTCAAGAAACAAGAGAGTGCAGAATGTAGTGTTACAGTCATAGCTAGAGTGTAGAGAAAGATCAACTTAATGCGAGGTAGCTCCATTCAAAAGTCTGGCAGCAGCAGGGAAGAAGCTGTTCTTGAGTCGGTTGGTTCATGACCTCAGACTTTTGTATCCTTTTCTCAGCTGAAGAAGGTGGAAGAGAGAATGTCCGGGGTGCATGGGGTCCTGAATTAGGCGAGGCAGCAGGAAATATAGACAGAGTCAATGGATGGGAAGCTGGTTTGCCTGATGGATTGGGCTACATTCAAGACCATTCTAGTTGCTCCATTTCTATGTTTCCTCTCTCTCCCTGTCTCTCCTGAGGTCAGACACACAGAGTTTGATAAGCATGCAACAGAAATGACCTCTTCCTTATTTTCTCTTCAAAAACCAGCAACCGTGCATCAAAGTAGTTCGGGTGAAAGCCACAATTTCAACAACTGTTGAAGGGGGAAATCAAGGATTAATGGGATAAGGTGGGAAAGCGGACTTGGGGAGTTGAAGATGATCAGACCAGCCGTGATCTCATTGAATGGTGAAACAGACTTGATGGACCAAATGGCCTGCCATTGCTCCAACATCTTCTGGCTTGCCTTCATGGGACCAATTATTTGATCATTTGCTCTTTAAGTTCAAACCTGCTTTTTTTTTTACATGAATCACCGAGGCAAGTCATGTGGCAGAACAGGTTTGAGAAACTCCCGTATCAATGCCCCTCTGCTACATTAACTCATCAGGAAAGGCCTGTGCTACCGTAATCTGAAGAGACCAAATGGCCTCCGCCTGTCCCTCGGTTTCCCGTTCTGTGACCTCTCACCTGCTTTAGGAGGGCGAGGATGTACAGTGGAAGTTGCTGGAGGCTGTGGGGGACGGTGAAGGTGGACTGCTTTGGGCTGCATGCCAAGGTGCGATAGGCAACCAGAACATCAATGAGCGTTCTCATCAACTCATCTCGGGTGTAAGCCAGGCACAGCCTCATTGAGCGATCCACGGCTGCAGGTAAATGTGGAGAAAAAAAATCACATCAAGACAAAGCACGCAAAACAATCCTATTAACCCCATGACAGCTCAGTCCTCCTGTGCTGCTCAGTTTCCAGCTCATTAAATAATAGCTGTGCAATAATAAATCACATTACCCATCAGAAATAGGTTCAAGTAATATTAATCATGAAATCTCAAAGCAGAGGCTTTTAATCTTTACTTCCCGATCCACATTGGCCCAGCTCTTAATACAAATCTAATTCACTTCCCCCGAAAACCAACTTTGCCCCCAGTGTTTTTCCCATCTCTGCTCCCCTGATCTATGGGTCCACATTCTTCCATCTATACAGCATCATTCCTACACTAATTCATCTGCACTAGTTTCCAGTCCAGCGATGGCGCAATGTTGATATTTCATCCCTCTTCAGATCTCTCCATGGCCTCACTCTTCCCTATCTCCGTAATCTCCTCCAGCTCCACAACCTTTACGTTACTCCAATTCCGGCTTCTTGTACATCTCCAATTTTAATCGCTCCACTATTGGTGGCTGTGCCTTCAGCTGGCTGGGACCGAAATTCCCTCCTTAAACCTCTGCACCTCCCTTCCACTCCTTTAAGAAGAATCTTAGAATCTATCCCTTTGAGCAAGCTTCATTGTCAGCTGCCCTAATATCTCTTTTTATAGCTCAGTCTAATTTTGTTGATTAAAAACACTCCTGTGAAGAAACTTAGGACATTTTTACTAAATTTATGATATAAACCCCCATTGTTGCTGAACATCACTGTAGGTCCCACCTAGGGCTCAGTCACCAATGAGAAAAAGATGATAAAAATATCCCTTCATTTCCAAGCCACCTGGCCCACAAAATTCAACAGTAAATAATAAGTATAAAGCAAACAGAACTGTGTTGGATGGTCCACTGGCTCTAACTGCAAGGGCTTAGGAACACAGGCAAAGGAGGAATCCATTCAGCTCCTTGAGTCTATGCACCAGCAGCGATGGGATGAGATGTGAACAGCTGGAGAATTCCCAGTGTGATCTCGCTAGTGCTCAGTGTAACTGAAGCATTAACTCCCTACTTTTGTCATCAAATCCCCTTGCGATAAACGAAAACATCCTATTAGCTTCCCTAATTACTTGCTGCACCCTCATATTAGCCTTTTAGATTGGTGCACTAAGACACCCAGATCCCTCTGCAACTCAAAGCTCTGCAATCTCTCATCACTTAGATAATGTGTTTTTCTTTTATTTAATTTAATTTAAAATAATTTAACTCTTTTAGCCCACAGGTATCACTCTGGTTATGGCTGGGGGCGGGGTGCAAATTCTCCGATCTCGCTGCAGCGGGTACATGGCGTGAACGGCCAGTGACATTGTGTCCGATAGGTTGAACTGCCCTGCTGTATGTCATTTATTCAATGATATTCGTTATCGTTTGTGTTACAGCTTACTTTATGATAGTTAATATTACACCTTACCTACTTTTGACAGAATTCCCATCATGGCAGCCATATTGACCCCTGCATATACCTCACTCAGGGAGCTGACAACTGGTAGGTAGTATGTGTAGATTCGAACCCGCCGTTCTCCTGAAAGATAAGCAAACCCTAAAGGTCATCCACAAGCGGTCATGCTCCACAACCCCCCAGGTAGACCAAGACTTAGCGATTCCTTATAGGGAGGTAGGTTGAGTGGGTGGCTCAGTCTGGGTCACTTTGGAGCATCGAGTTTAAAAATTGGCAAGTCGAGACGCAGCTTTACAGAACCTTAGTTAGGCCGCACTTGAAATATAGTGTTTAATTCTGGTCGCCACACTATCAGAAGGATGTGGAGGCTTTGAAGAGGGTACAGAAAAGATCTACCAGGATGTGTTGCCTGGTATGGAGGGCATTAGCTATGAAGAGAGATTGGAGAAACTTGTTTTGTTCTCACTGGAACGATGGAGGTTGAGGGGCTACCTGATAGAAGTCTACAAGGTTATGAGGAGCATGGACCGAGTGGATATCAGAGGCTTTTTCCCCAGGGTGGAATTATTAGGGGGCACAGGTAAAAGATGTGAGGTGGAAAGGTTTAAAGAAGATGCACAAGGCAAGTTTTTTTACACAGATGGCGGGTGCCTGGAACTCGTTGTCGGGGGAGGTAGTGGAAGCAGATACGATAGTGACTTTTAAGGGTTACTTGACAAATGCATGAATAGTATGGGAATAGAGGGATATGGTCCCTGAAAGAGTAGGGGGTTTTAATTCAGAAGGGCAGCATGGTCGGTGCAGGCTTGGAGGGTGAAGGGCCTATTCCAGTGCTGTAATTTTCTTTGTTCTTTATTTCTTGGTAGACTGTTTCCCAGCTGAAGGTCACTAAGAAACGTCTGCAGGCGCGTGGAGGATCTGCACACGTTCCACCCTACCTTGGCAGGAAGTGTAGAGCAGGGAGGACTGGAAGACCACGAAAGAGCTCTCGGTGATAGCCCCATCTATCATCATCAGGATGGCAAACTCAGCCTGAGGGCAGACACAGGGCAAGGACAGCATCTGCGTCGTCTGCAGGAAGGAGTTTCCATAATAGGTCTCCAGCATGAGGCCTAAAAATCAGACAATTGAAATGATGGTTACTGTCAGGAATGTCTCCTTAGTCTTTTGGTTGGTCCACACAGATAGCTGCGTCACCAATCAGAACCAAGTGATTAGATGCCCCCATCATCTTTCTAAAAGGAGCACCAATGAAAGAGGTTCAATTTGGATTAGGGAATGAAAGAGGAAACAAAGCATTACCAAACAATATTGATGTTGGCTTGTACAATAATGCCTTCCTGTGCCCATTGATCCATTCCACGAACTATAGCCTGTGTACGTGCTGTCAGTATGTCTTACTACAGTTATACAGTGTTAGTAAGACCATGACTGGAATATCACATGCAGTTTTGGTCTCCCTACTTAAGAAATATACTTGTCATAGATGGAGTGAGAAGTCTGACAACACCAGGTTTAAGTTCAACCAATTTATTTGATAGTAAACTCACAAGCTTTCGAGGTTTCCCTCTTCATCGGGTGAATGAAGAGGGAGCATCTGTCTGAGGCCAGAACTCTTCATTCACCTGATGAAGAGGGAAACCTCGATAGCTTGTGAGTTTACTATCAAATAAATCGGTTGGACTTAAACCTGGTGTTGTCAGACTTCTTACTGTGTTTACCCCAGTCCAATGCCAGCATCCCCACATCATAGATGGAGTGCAGCAAAGGTTCATGGAGGGCAGTATGGTGGCACAGTGGTTAACACTGCCGTCTCACAGTGCCACAGACCCAGATTCAATTCCAGCCTTGGTTATTGTCTGTGTGGAGTTTGCACGTTCTCCCCGTGTCTGTGTGGGTTTCCTCCGGGTGCTCCGGTTTCCTCCCACACTCCAAAGATGTGTGGGTTAGGTTGATTGGCTATGCTAAAGTGCCCCTTAGTGTCAGGTGGATTAGCAGAGTAAATATGTAGGGTTACAGGGATAGGGCCTGGGTGGGATTGTTGTTGGTGCAGGCTTGATGGGCCAAATGGCCTCCTTCCGCACTGTAGGAATTTTAGGAACACTAGGCTGATATCAGCATTGGCGGGACTGTCTTACTGAAGAGAGATCGATTCGACTTGGCTTGTATTCCCTAGAATTTAGAATGCTGTGTGGAGATCTTATTGAAACATATAGAATTCTAACCAGGCCGGACAGACTAGATGCAGGGAGGATAGATTCCTGGTTGGGGAATCTAGAACCAGGGGACACAGACTCAGCAAATGGGGTAGACCATTTAGGACTAAGATGAGGAAAGATTTCTTCACGTGAACCTGTGGAATTCCCTACCACAGGAGGCTGTGGAGGCCAAATGACTGAATATATTCAGGGAAGAGATCGAGAATTTGGTAGCTTTTAATGGCATCCAAGGGTATGAGGAAAAAGCGGGAAAATGGCACTGAGATAGAGGATCAGCTACGATCATTTTGAAAGGCAAAGCAGACTCGAAGGGCTGCATGGCCTCCTCTAGCTCCTAGTTTCTATTCTTATTTTTTTTCATTTGTGGGACGTGGGTGCTGCTGGCGGCCAGCATTTATTGTCCATTGCTTGTTGCCCTTCTGAAGGGCAGTCCCTCTCCAGGGACACCCAGACATAGACATTGAAAGGAAGAGAGGCCAGGCAGCCAGAACGGACATTTACCTTAGCTGTGCATTCTCTGGACCTTTTGGGCAGAAATTTTTATTTTTTATTTTTTCATGTTACAAGTGGGCTTACATTAACACTGCAATTAAGTTACTGTGAAAATCCCCTAGTTGCCACACTCCTGTGCCTGTTTGGGTACAGTGAGGGAGAATTTAGCATGGCCAATGCACCCTAACCAGCACATCTTTCAGACTGTTGGAGGAAACCGGAGCACCCGGAGGAAATCCACGCAGACACGGGGAGAATGTGCAGACTCCGCATACACAGTGACCCAAGCTGGGAATCGAACCCAGGTCCCTGGTGCTGTGAAGCAGCAGTGCTAACCACTGTGCCACTGCATTTAGACAGGGGCAGCCAGGTTGCTCTACAGAGAGCCAGTACACACTCAATGGGCTGACTGTCTTCCTTCCGTGTTGCAATGGCGATACGTGGGTTCATTTTGGTTCTGTGCAAGTTCATCTGCTCACCGTGTGTGAATCGAATCCTTAGGAGGCCCTCGTATCCGATGGAGCGGGTTAGGTGACGTCGGAACTCTTCCTGGAGTTTCTCCACCAGGGCTGAGCTGTGGATATGATGGAATGCTGGGTAATAGTACACATAGCCACACGTGTACCTGGGAAGACAAGCTGAAGAAACATGTCAACTCAGTACCGCCACTTAACTGGCCCTTTCAACACACCAGTCAGAAACTTAGCAACCTCTTGATCAATCTTGCCCTTTCATCGACTCTCCTTCCCCCAGTCTCCCAATGCCGAGAGGTTTGCACCATCTCACCCTTCCCAAAGGAACAAGCAATACTGACAGATAGGAAAAGACCATACGGCCCAATAAGATTGCCCCACAGAATGATGGCCTGAGCCACCATGACTCACATCCTCCCTGTCTACCCTCCCAGCCGAAGGTAAAAGACTCTGTGGGATTATTTTGAAGAGCCGGGGCATTAACCCTGCTATCCAAACCAATTGTCATCCTTCTACCAATCATTTTCCTCATTGCTGTTGCTAGGAGCTTGCACATGTTTCCTACATTACAATAACAAATTGTACTTCAAATTACTAAATGGGCGCTTTGAGACATGAAAGGCTCTGTATAAACGCAAATCCTTTATCCTTTCTTTCTCAGTAAATGGAGAGCCAGTATCTGACACCCTGCCTGACAATGTTCAGCATTTTGTAATTTAATTAAGCCACTTCATCAACCATTTTCAGAACAGTAACAACCACATGCATTGATATTACTGCTCTAAGATTGGAACTGTGAGCTTTAAGACTAAATGGATGTTTCTGAACCAAACTAAAAGATTCATAAGTTATTGCAATACCTCTTTATCATGCCCGTGCTTGTTAGAATTATAGAATTCCTACTGTGCAGGAGGAGATCATTTTGGCCCATTGAGCCTGCTCCAACAACAATCCCACCCAAACCCCATCCCCATAACCCCACATATTTACCCCGCTAATCCCCCTGACAGTACCTGCTCACCTTTGGATTGTGAGAGGAAACCAGAGCACCTGGAGGAAATCCACTCAGACAAAGGGAGAATGTGCAAACTCCTCACAGTCACCCAAGGCCAGAATGGAACCCGGGTCCCTGGTGCTATGAGGCAGCAGTGCTAACCGCTGTGCCACCCTTATGCTATTACAAATTGTTGAGATCTGGAACATGCTGCTTGAAAGGAAGATGAAGGGGAGGTGATGGCCTAGTGGCTAGACCATTAATCCAGAAATTCAGCTAATATTCTGGGGACCTGGGTTCGAATCCCGCCACGGCGTATGGTGGAATTTGAATTCAATAAAAAAAATCCAAAATTAAGAATCTCCTGATGACCACGGAACCATTGTCGATTATCGGGAAAACTCATCTAGGGTTACTAATGTCCTTTAGCAAAGGAAATCTACCATCCTTGCCAGGTCTAGCCTACATGTGACTCCAGAGCCACAGCAAATGTGGTTGACTCTTAACTGCCCTCAGGCAAGTAGGGATGGGCAATAAATATTGGCCAACCAGCGACACCCATAAATAAATAAAACTAAATCAGATTCAATTGTAAATGGATGCTACTTAGAGTGGAAAAATATGCAGGGCTACTGGAAAAGGTTAGGGAGACAGGGACCAATTGGGCAGCTCTTTCAAAGGGCTAGCACAGGCATTATGGCCAAATGGCCTCCTTGTGTGCTGTAACATGCTCTGACAATAATGGCCCAAGACTCTCAGTGAAGTGACTTGTAAACCACTTTGGAATATTTTCTTCTAGGAATGCCTTCTCTGAAGAAGGATTGCTCTCCTGTCCAATAGAATTTCCGTTAGTCTCTTTCACCCTTTGCACTGTCACTACTTTCTATTTCCCTCCTGGTGTTTGACAAGGTGTTAATCAAAAATCAGCACAGTCACTTACATTCCCTTTGTCCAAATCCACCAGCCCATCCTACCCTCACAGTACAAATCTCTGCTGACTCTTTTTCCTCTCAGCTCTGACCAAGGGTCATCCAGTCTCAAAACGTTGGCTCTATTCTCTCTTCACAGACACTATCAGACCTGCTGAGACTTACCAGCATTTTTCTGTTTTTGTACTTTGGAACATAGTCATTGAGGTCTACAGCATGGAAACAGGCCCTTCAGCCCCTCTTGCCCATGCCACCCCTTTTTTAACTCCTAAGCTAGTCCCAATTGCCCGCATTCGGCCCATATCCCTCTACATCCATCTTACCCATGTAACTGTCTAAACGCTTCTTAAGAGACAAAATTATACCGCCTCTACTACTACCTCTGGCAGCTTGTTCCAGACACTCACCACCCTCTGTGTGAAAAAATTGCCCCTCTGGACCCTTTTGTATCCCTCCCCTCTCATCTTAAACCCATGGCCCCTAGTTTTAGACTCCCCTACCTTTGGGAAAAGATTTTGACTGTCTAGCTGATCTATGCCCCTCATTATTTTAGAGTTCTATAAGATCCTCCGTCAGCCTTCTACGCTCCAGGGAGAAAAAGTCCTAGTGTACCTGGCCTCTCCATATAACTCAAACCATCAAGTCCCTAGCAAATCCTTTCTGCACTCTTTCTAGTTTAATAATATCCTTTCTTATAACATTTGTTACGTTAAAGATATAATCTGTATACAATTTATCTTTGTTGTTGGAAGCATCCATCACTGCACTCACCAATGGAGGCCAGGTCAGTGTATCGCTGATTCAGTAAAAATAAATCCACACTTGTCTGCTGGCCACAAAACTCCAGTGCAAGCACCTTATAGAAATCGATAGCTGGGCCAAGGTGCTTAGCTCCCTTACGGAGAGATAAAGAAGAAGGAAAGGTCATTAAATTTGATTCTCATACAAATATACAAAATAGGAGCAGGAGTAGGCCATTCAGCCCCTTGAGCGTGCTGTCATTTGATAAGATCATGACCGATCTGATTGTAGCTTCCCCTTCAATTCGATTTTCAAGTTTGCTGACGACACCACCGTAGTGGTTCGGATCTCAAACAATGACGAGACAGAGTACAGGAATGAGATAGAGAATCTGGTGAACTGGTGCAGCGACAATAACCTCTCCCTCAATGTCAACAAAATGAAGGAGATTGTCGTCGACTTCAGGAAGCGTAAAGGAGAACATGTCCCCTGTCTACATCAACGGGGGTGAAGCAGAAAGGGTCGAGAGCTTCAAGTTTTTAGGTGTCCAGATCTCCAACAACGTGTCCTGGTCCCCCCATGCCGACACTATAGTTAAGAAAGCACACCAATGCCTCTAATTTCTCAGAAGACAAGGAAATTTGGCATGTCAGCTACAACTGTCACCAACTTTTACAGATGCATCATAGAAAGCATTCTTTTTGATTGTATCACAGCTTGGTATGGCTCCTGCTATGCCCAAGACCGCAAGAAACTATAGAAGGTCATGAATGTAGCCCAATCCATCAAGCCAACCAATCTTCCATACATTGACTCTGTCTAAACTTCCCACTCCCTCAGCAAAGCAGCCAGCATTATTAAGGACCCCAAGCACCCCAGATATTCTCTCTTCCACCTTCTTCCTTCGGGAAAAAGATACAAAAGTCTGAGGTCACACACCAACCCACTCAAGAACAGCTTCTTCCTTGCTGCTGTCAGACTTTTGAATGGACTTAACTTGCATTAAGCTGATCTTTCTCTACACCCTAGCTATGGCTGTAACACTACATTCTGCACTCTCTCCTTCTCTATGAACAGTATGCTTGTCTGTATGGGTGGGAGGCTGGTTTGCGTGATGGTTTGGGCTACATTCACAACCTTTTGTCATTCCTTGCGGTCTTGGGCAGGGCAGGAGCCATACCAAACTGTGTTACAACCAGAAAGAATGATGAGAGTTGTAGTGGACATGCCAAATTTCCTTAGTCTTCTGAGAAAGTAAAGGCATTGGTATTGGCATGGGAGGACCAGGACAGGTTGTTGGTGATGTGGACACCTAGAAACTTGAAGCTCTCGACCATTTCTACTTATTTCTACTAATAGGGTTAATGAAGATAGATAGGTGCATGTGGCTCATATGGTGCATAACTTGGTTGGGCCAACTGGCCTGCTGCTGAATCGTACAGTCAATGTAATTCCATATAATTTATGTGACCATCACTTTTGAACAGTAAGATTCCACCATTAAGCTAGTGGGTCGTAGAAGAAAACTCAACTTACCAGCGTACTATCGCCGGGGTCTTCTCGGGGTTGCAGGGAGCCACAGCCTATGTTGGGTAACTGGGTCAGGAAAGCAGACACACGTCCACCGCAATATTTCAGGAGTTTTTGAGCAGCCTGCAGTGCAGGTCCAAAAGCGCACTGTCTCTTCTGAGTCTCTCTGAACGCAACTGGGAATTCCTCAAGCAAAGACACAACAAGCTGTGGCGAGGAAGTGGAGAATTAGCAGATAAATTACAGCAGGGACAGCCACATTCAAACACATAGCCGCAAAGCAGCTTTGTCAGGTGGATCTCTGAGCAATTTTACAATCTAATTCAGGCTTTTTACTGGTCCCATATTTAAATGTATATCAGGGTAAGTTAGCCGAGCTTCTCCTTGAGTTTCAGGATATACACCATTTTACCCAGGTTGTATGTGCATGTGGAATAAAGAGGTGGTGAAAAATCTGGTGATTAATCTTTACTGATAAACACACCATTCCAATCCTGTGCTTGCAGCCATCATGGAACCATAGAGTTTTACAGCACAACAAGAGGCCCTTCTGCCCATTATGTCTGTACTGGCCATCGAGCACCTCAACACCAGTGTCTCTCTAACAAAGAGGGTCCATAACCACTTGGAGAACTTATGGAACAGCTGGGCAAGTTCCATCGTACCGTGATAGGAAATGTAGAGCAGAGAGGGCCGGGAGACCATGAGTGAGCTCTCAGTCGCAGCCCCATCTATCATCATCGGACCACACAGGGGACTCTTTACAGATGGCACAGTGGTTAACACTGCTGCCTCTCAGCGCCAGGGACCCAGGTTTGCTTCCCAGCTTGGGTCACTGTCTGTGCAGAATCTGCACGTTCTCCCCATATCTGCGTGGGTTTCCTCCAGGTGCTCCGGTTTCCTCCCACAGTCCAAAAACGTGCAAGTGAGGAGAATTGGCCGTGCTAAATTCTCTCTCAGTATACCCAAACAGGCACCGGAGTGCAGAAGTTAGGGGATTTTCATAGTAACTTCACCGCAGTGTTAATGTAAGCCTATTTGTGACACTGATAAATAAACTTTAAAAAAATTATCATCATCAGACTACACAGGGAACCCTTACAGGACTGGATAGCATTCTTAAAGTACTTAGCTGTGAAGTACCTTTATTTGGTTAATCACAGAATTCACAGAATGCTTAAAGGACAGAAGGAAGCCATTCGGCCCATCGATTATGGCCCTATTCCCACTACCCGTCACATTTACCCTGTCAATCCCCACAGGACACTAAGGTCAATTTAGCATGACCAATCAACCTAACCCATACATCTTTGAACTACGGGAAGAAACCAGAGCACTTGGAGGAAACCCACACAGACACAGGGAGAATGTGCAAACTCCACACAGTCAGCCAAGGCTGGAATTGAACCTGAGTCCCTGGCACTGAGGGGCAGCAGTGCTAACTACTGTGCCACCCCCTAACATAAGCCAAACATGAAACCATAAGACCATAAGACATAGGAGCAGGATTAGGCCACTCGGCCCATTGAGTCTGCTCCACCATTCCATCCATGTCTGATATTTTCTCATCTCCATTCTCTTACCCTTTTCCCCATAACCCCTGATCCCCTTTTCATCAAGAACCTATCTATCTCTGTCTTAAAGACCTGACCTCCACAACCATCTGCAGCAAAGATTTCCACTGATCCGCCACTCTGAGGCTAGTGAAGCTAGCACATGAGGCTAGTCCGTTAGCAGGTATGTATTATTATATGTGGTTAATGCATGAGTACATGCTACAAGGACACCTATCAGCGAGATATGAAGTTGGTGGACTCAGACAACTGGGAGAAAGTCACAATTGCCGTGACCTGTAGGGGCTGATTGGTAGAAGGGTCACTGGAAAAGGAAATGGAAAGCTCAGCTTATCATGAAGCAGGCCCTTGGAATGTTTAGCCCACCATTAGATTTACAGTCAATTATCCTGTCACTAATATCAGAAAAACTGTGTCCAGAAAGCAGGCAAAGTTCACATAACAACAGGAATAGGCCCAGATTATTATTGCTCAGCCAACAAATGGAACAGAGTAAAGGTTTCCTCAACTTCCATCATAGCATTTTAACCCGTATCAGAATTGTGGAGTATTGTGAAGTTAAAACAAAAAGATTACAAGGACATGTTATTGGGAAAAGAACAAACTTGTTTAAACTCGGTGAAGTTTTGTTACAATGTGAAAGGAACATCACATTACCTGTCGGCTTTGTTGCAGATTCACTAACAACTTATCTTCACTTGGGATGAAGATATCTGAAAAAAGACCAAGATATGTAATCATTGCAAAAGCTGCAAGCTGCACAGCAATGGACATTTAGCCGGATCCTCATGGTTCAGGATCTGCACCATCTGCAAGATGCCCCACAGCAACTCACCGCTCACCTCCCTCACCCACACTTTCCAAACCTGTGACCTCCACAACTGAAAGCACAAGGGCAGCAGATGAAGGGGAACACACCCACCTGCAAGATCCCTTCGAACCACATACCATCCTGACTTGGAAATATATCGGCTATTCCTCTACTGTCACAGGTCAAAATCCTGGAGCTCCCTTCCTCTTAGCACTGTGGGTGTAGCTACACCACATGGACCGCAACTGTTCAAGGAGGCAGCTCACCACTACCATCTCAAGAGGCAATTTAGGGATGGATGATAAATGCTGACCTAGCCAGAGAAGTCCAGATCCCATGAATGAATAAAAAATGGCCGTAGAACAACTTACATTTGTATAGCATCTTCTAACATGGAAACTGTTCCAACTCACTTCGTAAAGCAATGATGGGAAGAAAGTGGATGCTGAGTCAATGGAGATAATGAGTGGGATTCTCCAGTCTCGCCAAATCCCTCCACCGCTGCCAGCATGAACGAAGAATTTAGCACTCAACCAAAGCTCCATTCACTGCAGCGGGACTGGGGAATCCTAGCCGTGGGTGGGAGAGAAGAATTCCAGTCAATTTTAGGAGAGAGGAGAATGAAGAATAAGATCAGGAGTGTGGGTTTAAGCAAGATTGGACTTTCATGTCATGCTTGCAAGCATGACGTCCTTGAAACAAGACTTTGGGTGTTCCATTGGTTGTCTGATCTTAACAACCTCATCATTTAAAACATCTTTGGATTTGCGATTGTTTTATAACTTTCTCATTTCCATTGGTTTATGTTCTGCAAGTTTCACACACACTAGGGGCAATTTAATGTGGCCAATCTACCTAACCCGCACATCTTTGGAGTGCGGGAGAAAACCAGAGCACCCGGAGGAAACCCATGCAGACACAGGGAGAATGTGCAAACTCCACACAGACAGTCACCCGACGCCGGAGTTGAAGCTGGGTCGTTGGCATTGTGAGGCAGCAGTGCTGACCACTGCGCCACCCCCTGAGATGGTAGGAAGGACTATTACTTACGGGGCGAAAAACTGCAGCAGGCGATGGTGCAGAGGGACCTCGGGGTCCTTGTGCATGAGTCGCAAAAACCCAGCTTGCAGGTGCAGCAGGTGGTCAGGAAGGCGAATGGGATGCTGGCCTTCATAGCGAGGGGGATTGAATATAAAAGTAGGGAGGTCTTGCTGCAGCTGTATAGGGCATTGGTGAGGCCGCAGCTGGAGTACTGTGTGCAGTTTTGGGCGCCGCACCTGCGCAAAGATATTTTGGCCTTGGAGGGAGTGCAGAGGAGGTTTACTAGGCTGATACTGGAGTTGAGGGGGTTGAGCTATGAGGAGAGGCTGAATAAACTGGGCTTGTACTCGTTAGAGTTTAGAAGAATGAGGGGAGATCTCATTGAGACGTATAAGATGATGAATGGGATGGATAGGATAGAGGTGGAGCGACTCTTCCTGCTCAAAAAAGACAGTAGGACTAGGGGGCACAGCCTCAAGATAAAAGGGGGGCGGTTTAGAACGGAGTTGAGGAGGAACTTCTTCACTCAAAGGGTGGTGAATCTCTGGAAATCTCTGCCCGTTGAAGTGGTGGAGGCTGCCTCACTAAATATTTTTAAGACGCGGGTTGATGGGTTTTTGATAAGAGAGGGGATTAAGGGTTATGGGGAGAGGGCGGGAAAGTGGAACTAAGCAGCGACAGATCAGCCATGATCTTATTGAATGGCGGGGCAGGCTCGAAGGGCTAGATGGCCTACTCCTGCTCCTATTTCTTATGTTCTTATGCCATCCTCAGACATTAGACTGAGTAGCCTGAAATTACTCTTCCACTCTCTGTTCATCGAATCACATGCCTTTGCACCTCTTCTACTGATGTTTAATCTTAGTAGTCTATCCGTCCATCCAAAGATATGCGGACTAGGTGGATTGGCCATGTCAAATTGCCCCTTAGTGTCAGGGGGACTAGTTAGGGTAAATGCATGGGATAATGGGGATAGGGCCTGGATGGGATTGTGGTCGGTGCAGACTCGTTGAGCCGAATGGCCTCCTTCTGCATGGTAGGGATTCTATATCTCAGATTCAATTAAGCCAGTCACATGCCCCACAAGCTTGTTTTCCAATATGTGACAATATGACAGTAAGGTTGCATAATAAAAAAATTAAGATTCTGATTTCCCTGACAGCATTAATGCAATGGAACAAATTGGTTCTAGCCCCACTAGTTAACGACTTACCATCAACATCAGCCACAACCATCATGCGGGGTCGAGACAGGCTGCTGTGCAAGTGGTAGAAGTTCACTGTGTTGTCAAATGTAATGAACCCAATGCGGGTCCGTGAATCCCCTGGCAACCTAGGTAACAGAGACAGGAAACAGGGTTGGACGTGCAATCGCTCCCTACTGAAGGAACTGCAGCTGTTTTCCTGTGATAACCTGCTCCGAGTGCAGTGGGACTGACTGTTCAAGGCGGAGAGATCTGGGATCCGAACTCATGAGAGGGAGGACAACCACAGAATGAGGAAAGGTCCACTCAATCCGTCATGCAACTCCTTTCATTGTCCACCAACCCACTCTATCCTGCCCATAAAATCAGGCTAGGAAGCTGTGGGTTTGAGTACCAGTTGCTATTAACCTGGGCCATGCTGCTGTTCTGCACTGATTTTGAATTTTCCAGATATTTCTTCCACACATGGCCTGGGCTTTTAATCCGTTCTCTTGCGTCTCCAGCAGAGACCCTATTGCACTGGATTGAAAGCGGAATGTCTGTTCTGTGATACCCTCCCCCATCCCCCACAAAACATTATGGTTGTGGGATCAGGCTGAATGAACAAAGAGGGTCTTTGTTGGCCACCATTGTTTGTCCCCAGGTGCATAACCCAACCTCAGCCTCCAGCGCAGCCAAGTGCAACTTTGTCTGAGGTGCCTTCCATCAGGCCCCACAGTAGACTGAGACCTGATAGAACGGCTTGTGTGATGCTAACGATCCCCTGGCAGTGTTCCGGGGAGTTCCCTGCTGTCCTCACCAAAATGCTTCACCTGCAAGTGCAGAGGCAGCATTCTGTACACAGCAAGACCCAATATTCCACAATACAAGGTCTTTGGGGCTGTTTTGCTGTCTGGAGAATGTTGATCAAGAACCCACAACCTTCCGACTGAACAGACCTGACATTTCACACCGAAAACATCTCGACATGAACATGGATTGACGGCCGAAAGTTGATTCTATTTAGAAAGCAGATCAGGCAGACAGGTATTCAGTGCCTCACCTGTCTATGTTCTCCAGCAGGATTTTGCAGACAATCCCCAGGTAACCAGTCTCCACCGCGTTGTAACTAACATCAAACACAAACAGGTATGTTACAGGCCGAGGGCGCCCAGCCTGAGCAAGGGTAGAGATAACAGAGCACAATCAGTGAAATCAATCCCCCCCCACCCCACCCCACTACCGTCAGTCAGAGAGATGCACAAAGTGTGTCAGAATAATCAGTGCTTTATGAATGGGCAGAAGGGAGGTGTTAGCTGGTGTAAGCGGGGCAAGTTTTTCACCTCAGCTGTCCACTCACAGCAGGGCGTGAAGTATAGGCATATTTATAGAGAAGGTTTGACACCGATGATCCACACTTTGACAGAGGATGTATTGTACAATGAGGGAAAGCATGTACATGATTTGTACAGTGGGACAGGGTGTAGCTGGTACAGGTGATTTGTACAGTGGGACAGGGTGTAGCTGGTACAGGTGATTTGTACAGTGGGACAGGGTATTGTGGTATAGGTGATTTGTACAATGGGTTAGGGAGTAGCTGGTACAGGTAATTTATATAGTGGGATAGGATGTTGTGGTACAGATAATTTATACGGTGGAACGGGGTGTTGTGTTACAGGTGATTTGTGCAGTGGGATGGGGTGTGGATGGTACAGGTGATTTGTACAGTGGGACAGGGTGTAGCTGGTACACGTGATTGATACAGTGGGATAGGGTGTAGCTTGTCCAGGTGATTTGTACAGTGGGATAGAGTGTTGTCGTACAGGTGATTTGTACAGTGGGATAGGGTGTAGCTGGTACAGATGATTTATACAGTGGGATAGAGTGTTGTGGTACAAGCGATTTGTACAGTGGGATAGGGTGTAGCTGGTGCGTGTGTTCTGCGACAAATCAGTTTGTACCTGATATTCCAAAGGGACCATGAACTCCAGGGCTGCGTGCTGCAGTTCTGGCCGACTGCGTGGGTTACAGTAACAGCCTGTCATGGGATCATAGAGGAAATTCCCAGGAACTGGAAGAAGAAAGAATCAGAAATGATCTCCAACACACCTGGCCTCCTCTGTCACATCCTCTCCTTCAGCACGTCCTGTTCAGCTTTTACCCCAATCCCGACCACCTCCACCAGCCACCCAGTGCGCTGATTTTAAACCTTTGCGTTTGGCTACCGTCGCTTCCTCGCCCTCTTTTTCACCATAACAGCCTCGTCTGCTGCCTTTACTTTCATTCTTCCAGAGACTCCCCAATTTCTGCTATCCTACTGGCAGAAGACATTTAGGCATCACTCCTCACTACCCTATACAGCAACCACCAAACGTGCCAACCCTGAAATTTTCTGCTAAAGTCCCTTTATCTTGCCCAGACATCCAAAAACAAAAATCTCCGATTCTTCAGGAACCCCTCCACAAAACTGCTGCTGCATTTTTAGAATCCTTACTCATGTTCTGCTGCTTGGTTTTGATGAACAACTTTTAACTACTTTGGGACACTAGCCAAGTTGGGCTGCCAAGCAAGCTGACTGTTCTTCCCTAGTTGACGTTGAACTTCCTGATTGCTGTTGGGGTTGCACCCTAACAAGTTAAGTGGAGAACATTTAACCAACCGAAACTGGGCTGCCGCCATGCATCGCCTCCCAGTGGCACTTCCCACTGACTAGTTGGCCTTATGGAGGGCATGGAGACAGGTATCCAATTTTGCTCAACATTGCCACAGACAGGGAGGAGGGGTGGAGACCTCATTGACTGGTCATCAACACCGGTCACATTCCCCTGAGATCTCTGGTTACTGAGCTTATGGAAAATCAGGAGAGCGTTATTCACTAAATGACAGCCAGGAAAACTTGCAATTCCCATCAGTCAATAAACCTGTGTGATTATCTCAATTTCCCAATAATTATCCTGCATCCCCTATTAGGTGGAGATGCCAGCATTGGACTGGGGTGGGCATGGTAAGAAGTCTCACAACAGCAGGTTAAAGTCCAACAGGTTTATTTGGAATCACGAGCTTTGGGAGCGCTGGTCCTTCATCAGGTGAGTGAGGAAGGAACAGCACTCCAAAAGCCTGTGATTCCAAATAAACCTATTGGGTGTTAACCTGATGTTGTGAGACTTCTTACTGTATTCCAACACTGTCAAATAGACAACCTTCAAATCAGGAGCAATAGGAAACAATTTGGATAATTCTGGTCTAATTCTGCTCCTATAGATTATGGTCTTATAAAACTGTCCAGTGACTCTGCTGTGCTCTGTATATTGAGGCAACTATCAGATGACACGTTCAAATTGTAGGTTCAACCCACTTGAGCTTTCTCCCAGTGCCTCGCGATGACATCCAAACTATTTGATCCAACCACACACTCCCAAGGTATCCATTATTTATCAGTCAAACTTCAACATCAACCTCAACTTTGGTGTGTAGCTACTGCTAGTTTCCAGAGCAGGATCAAGTCAATGGTGCCTGCAAGTGCTCCTACCGTCATTCAGCGAGAAGCAAGTGTTGCATTTCCAGTGATGCTGGTTGATGAAGGTGATGAAGGGGTTGATGTAGGTCTGACATAAAGTACAGCGAGGGGGCACATCAGTGATCAGCAGTGGAGGCTCCTGGAAAACCAACAGGGAACATGTTATCAACACTGCACCATTTGTTCCCAATAACCTGGCCTTATCACAAATAATGTGGCCTCTTTATTATGGCCAATCCCCCTAACCTACACATCTTCGGACACTAAGGGACAATTTAGTACGAACAATCCACCTAACCTACACATCTTCAGACATTAAGAGATAATTTACCACGGCCAATCTCCCTAACCTACACATCTTTGGTTGCTAAGGGACAATTTAGTACGGACAATCCGCCTAACCTACACATCTTCGGACACTAGGGACAATTTAGTATGGACAATTCCCTTAAACTACATATCTTTGGGCACTAAGGGACAATTTAGTATGGACAATCCACCTAAACTACACATCTTTGGACACTCAGAGACAATTTAGTATGGGCAATCAACCTAACTTACACATCTTCGGACACTAAGGGACAATTAGTATGGACAATTCACCTAACCTACATATCTTGGGACACTAAGGTGCAATTTAACATGGCCTATCCACCTAACTTGCAAATCTTTGTAGTGTGGGAGGAAACCAGAGCATCCGGAGGAAACCCATGCAGATACAGGGTGAAAGTGCAAACTCCACATGGACAATCACCTGAGGCCTGAATAGAACTCGGGACCCTGGCGCTGTGAGGCAGCAGTGCTAACCATGGATAAATGCAAGTCTGGCTTCGTCTAGAAGGGCGACATGGTAGCACAGTGGTTAGCACTGCTGCCTCACGGCACCAGGGACCCTGGTTCAATTCCGGTCTTGAGTGATTGTCTGCATGGAGTCTGTACATTCTCCCTGTACCTGCGTGGGTTTCCTCCAGGTGCTCTGGTTTTCTCCCACAGTCCAAAGGTGTGAGGGTTAGGTTGATTGGCCATACTAAATGGCCCCTTAGTGTCAGGGAGATTAGCAGGGTAAATATGTGGGGTTATGAGGATAAGGCCTGAGTGGGATTGTTGTTGGTGTCAGCAATGCCAAGTGGTAAAGAATGTGCCCGTTTTCCGATTGGCTGTAGAAAGGCAGGACGCCATAACGCTGCATGTGTCATGTGACCAATGGGGGTGGGGCATAGGGAGGCAGGAAGTCACACCTCGATGTCTAACCAGAACTGGCAACCCTCATGTAGCTGCATCAGCATGGTATTTTGGAAGGTGGATTGGTAGAGATGCAGGATAATCCATCAGAAATGATTAATTATTTCCAGTGTACAATGAATTCTGGTGGCTCGGGAGTAGCAGCTCTGCCTATGATCCAGAAGTTAAACAGTAAAACCTGGAAATTACTGGCACCAGTAAAACTTGTCCAAAATAGTACACCAGAAGATGGAACTTCAGGTTTTTACTAGCTTTTGATTTTCGGGCTGGTTCAAGATTCACCCAGGACCAGTTGGTCATGGCCCAGCCAGGCAGATTGATAATTAACCTGCTAACCCTTCCACTGTGCCAACAGCAGGTTGGTAAGAGTGGGAGAGATTCCTGGTCAGCCACACTTGACACAGTGTGGTGCCTCTCAACCTACTACCACCCCTCTCTCTCTCTCTCTATCTCTAAAAGATCCCTTGCAAACGATGTCTAACTACAGACAGGCAGAGCAATGGCAAATCAAGACTACATGGAAATCCAAGGAAGCTGGAAGTTGGTGTACAGTGTACTGGTCAGTATTTATTAGAATCCCTACAGAGCAGAAGGAATCACTTGGCCCATCGAATCTGCACCGACTCTTCGAAGGAGCATCTGACCCAGGCCCTATCCCCCAAGACAAACAGCAAAACACATTATTGCAGCATTATAGAATCCTACAGTGCAGAAAGTGGCCATTCAGCCCATCGAGTCTGCATTAACAACAATCCCACCGAGACTCTATCCCCATAACCAAACATATTTTCCTTGCTACTCTCTCTAACCCAACCGTCCTGAGACACTAAGGGGCAACTTAGCATGGCCAATGCATGTAACCCGCACATTTTTGGACTGTGTGAGGAAACCGGAGCACCTGGAGGACACCCATACAGACACAGGGAGAACGTACAGATTCCTCACAGACAGTGACCCAAGCCAGGAATCAAACCCAGGTCCTTGGAGCTGAGAGGCAGCAGTGCTAACCACTGTGCCACCATGATGCCCCAGTACAATGGAAAGTGCTGGTTACCTAAGCATCATGTTATCACTTTTGTGAAGGAAGATGTGGTTGAGATTGTATTGTGATTTCTGCACACAGAAAATACCTCACCATGCACCGTCACCCATCCCTAATCCCCTTAACCTATACACCCTATGACATTAAGGGACAATTTAGTATGGCCAATCCACCTAACCTGCACATCTTTGGACTGCGGGAGGAAACCACGCAGACACGGGGAGAACTTGCAAACTCCACATAGGCAGTGA
This sequence comes from Carcharhinus amblyrhynchos, assembly GCF_965287045.1. Lineage (NCBI taxonomy): Eukaryota > Metazoa > Chordata > Chondrichthyes > Carcharhiniformes > Carcharhinidae > Carcharhinus > Carcharhinus amblyrhynchos. Next base: position 6,244,042 of record NC_137354.1, read on the forward strand.
CCCGAGGCCAGAATTGAACCTGGTTCCCTGGTGTTGTGAAGCAGCAGTGCTAACCACTGTGCCACTCCAGTACAGTGGAAAGTACTGGTTATCTAATCATCAGAAGGATGTTATCACTTTTGTGAAGGGACAGTTGTGGGAGTAATGTAGATGAGTGCATGTATCAGGAAGCTTACAACATGCGAACAGGTGTGGACCTTTCAGCTCGTTCTGCCATTTAGTTAGATTACAGCTGATCTGCACTACAGCTCGGTCTCTTTTTTCCACACCTTTGATCTCCTTACTGAACAAAGATCTATGACCCTGTTTTGAAAATGTCAACTGACCCAGAAATGAAGGCACGGTAAACGGTTAAGGATCTTCACAGCCTCGGTGGGAGAAGGGAGAAATGCTCATCCCATTCCAGTCGACTTACCCTGGAATCCTTGAAGGGTTGGAAGATAAGTCCAAGAGGAAGTTTCACCTGTTTCAGCAGTGCCTGAGTCTGTGGAATATTCACCAGTGTACACTGGAACACACTAGAGAGGCAAACAGCAAAACACAGGAATTATTGCAGCATCACTGCACTGTGATTTCTGCAGACAGAAAATATCTGAGTACTGTAGCCCGTTACCCATCCACCTCCCCGCATCCCCCAAATACCCCCCTCTCCCCCACCACGCTGCCCCACCAGTGTTCAGTGCTCATGCCTATCTGTGAAGTGGAGATGGCCAGCATTGGGCACAGGAAGAAGTCTCACAACACCAGGTTAAAGTCCAACAGGTTTATTTGGAATCACGAGCTTTCATAGCACTATTCCTTCATCAGGTGAGACTGCAGGAATATAACATACAAGACCCGCCTTGGGGAAGGGGACTGTCCCATGCACTCAGTCTTTTTCCCGGGGTTGGGGAATGGAGAATTAGAGGGCAGAGGTTTAAGTTAAAAGGGAAAAGAATTAATGGGAACCTGAGGAGCAACTTTTTTTTTACACAGAGGGTGGTATGTGTGTGGGACAAGCTGCCGGACGAAGTGGTTGAGGCAAGAACATTGACTACATTTAAAAGGCATTTGGACAGATACATGGATAGGAAAGGTTTACAGGGATATGGGCCAAAGGCAGGCAAATGGGGTTAGCTTAGATGAGCATTATGGTTGGCATGGACCAGTTCAAGCCGCAAGGCTAGGTTACATGCTGTAGATTCTATGTTTCTACAATATCTGACAGTGAGTCATAACTGCCTGCATTAAGTTTACCAGGATTCACCCTCCATCCTTGCAGATGGACATAGTGCACACATTTCCCAAGTGAGCGGGTTGATGGGTTTTTGATAAGCGAGGGGATTAAGGGTTATGGGGAGAGGGCGGGAATGTGGAACTGAGCCACGAAGATCAGCCATGATCTTATTGAATGGCAGGGCAGGCTCGAAGGGCTAGATGGCCTACTCCTGCTCCTATTTCTTATGTTCTTATGAAACTGTCTCCAGCTGTCCTATTCGCTAAAAGCCCTTAAACCTGGTAGAATTGAACTAGCCTCAATCAGGGACTTGGCATTAATGCACGAGGAAGCAAAGTTGGACATGGTGTTATAGATGTGGCCAAGCTACAGGTGAGTTTTTAAACCATCTCCCTGTTTGTCCTCAGAAGAACAGGAAAGTTCTAATCCCGATTCCTGGCCATTATTTATCTCTTGACTGTGGTCAATAAACTTAGACGGTCCAGTCATTAACCCATTGCTGTTTGTGGGACCTCAATGCAACACAAACTGGTGACTAACCTTCCTACATTATGAAAATAACCACACTTCAAAACAAAAAATGTACTTGGCTGTGAAGCATTTTGCAATGTCCTGAGGATGCTAGATAGATTCAAGTCTGTCTTTCTCACGGTGGCACAGCGGTTAGCACTGCTGCCTCACAGCACCAGGGACCCAGGTTCAATTCTGGCCTCGGGTCACCATCTGTGTGGACTTTGCACATTCTCCCCCTTGTCTGCAAGGGTTTCCTCCGGGTGCTCCGGTTTCCTCCCACAGCCCAAAGATGTGCGGGTTAGGTGGTTTGGCCATCCTAAATTGCCCCTTAGTCTCAGGGAGTTTAGCAGGGTAAATATGTGGGATTATAGGGTTAGGGCCTGGGTGGGATTGTTCTCAGTGCAGACTCGATGGGCAGAACGGCCTCCCTCTGCACAGTAGCCTTTCAATTCCAAGATGGCGCCGGAGCAAGGTGATTTCTTGCAAACTGTGCCCAGCATACCTTCTAATTCTGTCTTTTTCTCTCGTTCAATGCTTCTAAAACTTCACTGTAACTCTTTTGTGACTGTAACACTACATTCTGCACTCTCTTGTTTCCTTCTCGAATGTATAGCTCTGACTGTACAGCGCACGAGAAACAAGAAATCAAATCAAATCAATGACTCTAAAAAAGCATTGTATGATTCTATGTTGCTGTACTGTGTGCAGAGAGCCCGCGTGGTTCTTACTCCGAGCAGCAGTTTAGTTTCCGGAGATCAGCGCTCAGGTTTGGCTCAGGGGCTGTGGCTGGTTCTGCCCGCGGGACATCCCTCTGTTGCAGGAGGTTGATCGGGCACAGGCTGGGTGCCTGCTGCAGGTTGAGGTTGGTCGTCAAGTCTCGCAGCTGCTCCATGCAGACTGTCTCCTGTCAGGACAACAGATACAATCATTGTACAGGACACTGAGAAAAGACAGGGAAACGGGAGCAGAATCTTTATACATATCCATTCTTGGGCTGTCACTGGCATTCACTGCCCATTAAAGTTTATTTATTAGTCACAAGTAAGGCTTACATTAACACTGCAAAGAAGTTACCATGAATATCCCCTAGTTGCCACACTCCGACGCTTGTTCGGGTCAATGCACCTTAACCAGTACGTCTTTCAGATTGTGGGAGGAAACTGGAGCACCCAGAGGAAACCCACACAGACACGGGGAGAATGTGCAAACTCCACACAGACAGTGACCCAAGTCGGGAATCAAACCTTGGTGCTGTGAGGCAGCAGGGCTAACCACTGTGCCACCGTGCCGCCTACTGCTTGCCGCTCGAGAAGGTGGTGCTGTGATGGTCTCTTTTTCGTACCAGCTTGACCGTGGCAGAGATTGGGGCTGGGAAAGATTTGAACGATTATCAGTTGGGCTCACAATTTGGCTCACTTATTCTTGCTAGAAGCTGCATACATTCAGGTGCAAAGACCTTTTCTCTGCAGCAAAGGAACATGTCCAGGCCTTGCTCCTTTTTTGAATTAAATTGGGTTACATTAGTTCGAGCCTCACAGCACCAGAGGCCCGGGTTCGATTCCCAGCTTGGGTCACTGTCTGTGAGGAGTTTGCACATGTGTAGGTTTCCTCCGGGTGCTCCAGTTTCCTCCCACAGTCTGAACGATGAGCTGTTAGGGTGCACTGGCAGTGTTAAATGCTCCCTCAAGCGTCGGGACTAGGGGATTTTCCCTATGAAGAGTAACTTCATTGCAGTGTTAATGTCAGCCTACTTGTGACACTAATAAATAAATTAACTTTTAACTTTAATCAACTCAGTCTCTGGGGGGGTTCCACGTGATGACCAGCCCCATGGCTGAGGTACTGGAAGGATCACTCTATGCAGAAAAATGGGAGAGAAACAAAATTGGAAACAAAAATCGACTCGTCTTCAATTGCTGTGTACACCCCACACACTGCTTTAAGTCCCGTTCCCTCAGTCAACGTCACACTGTGGCTACAGTGCTCAGGATGCACTACCAACTTGCCAAGGCTTCTCTGGCAGCACCTAACCGTCACCATAATGCTGAATTGATGTGAGACCAAGTGGCCTCCTCCAATGCTGTGATTACTATTGTGTGATTCTACTAACCTGTGCTGCCGGAATCCTCAGAGACTCCGTCCAGGACGGCTTGTTCCGTGGACTTTGTCCTGAATGGGTGTGTGACTGAGATCCAATGGCCCCATTAGAACCTGAATGATGAACTGGAAATGACAATAAGGAGAAGTTCAGCTATAGTGCTGTGTGGCCAAGGCTTTGTAACATTTACGCACGGATCAGTTACCGACCTTCACCAGCTCAGACCTGTGCTCACACTTTATAAACTTCAAACATGGGTTAGAATGATGAGCAATTTTGAAATCTGAAATTAAAAGGCTAACAGTGACCATGAAACCATTGTCAACTGTTGGGAAACCCCATCTGGTTCACTAATACCCTTCAGGGAAAGAAATCTGCCATTCTTACCCAGTCTGGCCTACATGTGACTCCAGAGCCACAGCAGTGCGGTTGACTCTTAACTGCCCTCTGAAATGGCCGGGCAACTTGGGATGGGTAACAAATGCTGGTCCAACCAGCAACGTCCACCATTCTATGAATGGGTTTTTGAACAATCATAGAATCACAGAATCCCTACAGAAGGAGGCCATTCAGTCCATCGAGCCTGCTCCAGCCACAATCCCACCCAGCCCGATCCCCGTAACCCCTCATACTTGCTCTGCTAATCCCCCTAACCCCCACATCTTGGGACAATGTGGGAGATTTTAACATGGTCACTCCACCTAACCAGCACATCTTTTGGACTGTGGGAGGAAACCAGAGTACCTGGAGGAAACCCACGCAGACACAGGGAGAACATGCAGACTCCACAGAAACAGTGACCCGAGGCTGGAATTGAACCCAGACCCCTGGTCCCAAGAGGCAGCAGTGCTAACCACTGTGCCACCCCAAATCCAAAATCCGTCCAACGTGTCAATCAGTCTGAATAAATAAACAAAGCAATCATCAGAATATTAAAAGAATCTAATTATGATCTTGTCACAGAGTCTCAATTAACATTAAATAACAGTTCTGAGAATATATTCATTGTCAGGTTTAGAGCGCAGCAGAGAGCAAACAGCGGGTGTGGCAGTGAGGACTGAGGAAGGATAGGCCATAGGACCAAGCAAACACCAGACAGGGAGCAGACAGACTGGGAGTAAGCAGGGAGCAGGAATAAACTGGGAGTGACCAGGGACAGACTAGGAGCAGGCAGATAGGAGCAAGCAGGCAGCAGAGAGACAGGAGTAAGCAGACAGCAGACAGAAAAGGGTGAGCAGACAGCAGACAGATTGGAAGTGAGCAGACATTAGACAGGGAGCAGACAGACAGGAGCAAGCAGGGAGCAGATAGAAAAGAGTGAGCAGACAGCAGACAGATTGAGAGTGTGCGAATATCAGACAGAGAGCAGACAGACAGGAGAAGCAGACAGCAGACAGACAGCAGTGAGCACACAGGGAGCAGACAGACAAGAGCAAGCAGGGAGCAGACAGAAAAGAGTGAGCAGAAAGCAGACAGATTGGGAATGAGCGGAAAGCATAGAGAGCAGGAGCAAACAATATAAGAAATAACCTGCTTATTTGATCTATTCCATGATGTCCTTAGAAACAGGTTGTTGCCAATGCATTATTTCTGAAGGGCAGCGATTGTTGCTATGTCGACAGTGTAAGAACCAATCTGTACCTAGGAAGGTCCCAAGTCTCTGCTGTGGGGTTTAGATATAACATGCTGACTCAGAGATGAGCATCTTACTGATTCAACTAAGCCTGACAGAGGGGGAGGGAGATAAAGCAGCAGAGAGATAGACGGACAAAGACAGAGAGTCTGAGGGAGTTAGAGAGAGAGAGAGGGAGGTAAATAGATCAATGCACTCTGTAGCATGTGTTAGAATACCTAATGGGAGAGGGAAAACATTACAAAGACACTCTGAAACTTTTCTTGAAGTGCAGCAGCATTGACATTTATGACTGGGAGGCTTATTCCCAATCATTCATTGTGGCCACAACATAGCCATCAAGCTGCATCACGCATTTAGCATGAAGCTTCACAGGGCCAGGGACCCGGATTTGATTCCTGGCTCAGGTCACTGTCTGTGTGGAGTTTGCACGTTCTCCCCAAGTCTGCGTGGGTTTCCTCTGGGTGCTCCAGTTTCCTCCCACAGTCTGAGAGACGTGCTAGTTAGGTATATTGACCCAAACAGGCGCTGGAGTGCGGCGACTAGGGGATTTTCACAGTAACATCATTGCAGTGTTAGTGTAAGCCTGACTTGTGACTAATAAATAAACTTTACTTTATCTTACCCACCGTTCGCGCCACCTTCCTGCTGCAGCGGGGTCGGAGAATTTGGCAGGCAGCCAAATCTCCGTTCACTGAGGCAGGGTGGGAAAATCCTGCCGCTGTGAACAGTGGTAAGTTTCCGGCGTTTATGTCCAAACCCCTTAACGGTGAGGCAGAGCTGTGGCAGAAGAGGAAGTAAATCCAGTACTCTGAATTCCACTGCCTTGTGGGATGTCCTGCCCCATGTGTCCAAAGATCGGTGGGTCAAGAATTGGCCTGTTCAGCTACACCAAGACCCTTGGCAGAAACTCACAAGCTTGAGAATGCATCGTCCTCGAATCGAGAGACAGCAGCCGAACAATAATCAGTGTGATAGTCAGAAGACAAATGGGAATAGGAGTACCCATTTAGATCGAGAGAAGGCATGGTGGCACAGCGGTTAGCACTGCTGCCTCACAGTGCCAGGGACCTGGGTTTGATTCCTGGCTTGGGTCACTGTCTGTGTGGAGTCTGCACATTCTCCTCGTGTCTGCGTGGGTTTCTTACTGATGCTCCAGTTTCCTCCCACAGTCCAAAGATGTGCAGGTTAGGTCAAGTGTGCCTGAACAGGTCCTGGAGTGTGGCAACTAGGCAATTTTCACAGTAAATTCATTGCAGTGTTAATGTAAGCCTTACTTGTGACTAAAAAGTAAACTTTAACTTTAATTTTATTTGCAACCTAAGACCAATCCTATTGTGGGGGATATTGATATATTATCACAGGTACAAAAAAAAGAGAGAATAGAGATGGAGCTATTCGAATTTGATCACATCTCAACATGATTATTGGAACCTTAATGTGTGTTAACATCAGTAGCTGGCCACAACACAGGCATGTTGACTATGTCTTGTCTCAGGTGTGAATATCGGGTATTGTCCAGACAATGGACATACCCGAGCAGTATCACTTCAATATTTGAGGTTGTTAAAGTCACCCTGTTCCTTTTTAACCGTGAACAGTTAAACCATCAAGACAGCCATTATGTCAAGTCTGAAGGTAGTTAAAAAGGCATACGGCATGCTTGCCTTCATCGGCTGGGGTATTGAGTTTAAAAATTGGCAAGTCATGTTGCAGCTTTATAGAATCTTAGTTAGGCCGCACTTGGAATATTGTGTTCAATTCTGGTCGCCACACTACCAGAAGGATGTGGAGGCTTTGGAGAAGGTACAGGAAAGATTTCCTAGGATGTTGCCTGGTATGGAGGCCATTAGCTATGAGGAGAGGTTGGAGAAACTTGGTTTGTTCTCACTGGAGCAATGGAGGTTGTGGGGAGACCTGATAGAAGCCTACAAGATTATCAGGGGTATGGACAGAGTGGATAGTCAGAAGCTTCTCCCCAGGGTGGAAGAGGTTTAAGGTGCGAGGGGCAAGCTTTAAAGGAGATGTACGAGGCAGATGTTCTACACAGAGAGCAGTGGGTGCCTGGAACTCATTGCCTGGGGAGATAGTGGAAGCAGATATGGTAGTGACTTTTAAGGGGCATTTTGACAAGTACATGAATAGGATGGGAATAGAGGGATGTGGTCCCTGGAGGGGTAGGGGGTTTTAGTTAAGTTGGGCAGCATGGTTGGTGCAGGCTTGTAGGGCTGAAGGGCCTGTTTCTGTGCTGTAATTTTCTTGTTCTTTGTTCTGGAGGTTGGACAAGAAGGAACACACTTCAATGTACATTCTGGGATGTCACAATGAAAGAGTGCACATTATCAGGTAACAACCTCTCATAAACTTAGAGCTTGCTGGACAGTCAGCAGTCCAACATTGCGAAAAGCCAAGTTTGACTACTCTGGGTCCACGGGAAATCAGATAATATAAATCCAGTCTAACACTATTGATGTCTGAGCAGTGAACTTACATTTAGTCAGCACACTTGAGACTGAATCACCAGGAGTTATTTCCCTGTGTCTCAAAGAATTGAAGCAGAAAAGACTGAGGGGTGACCTGATCGAGGTGTTCAGGATTATGAGGGGCATGCACACAGTAGATAGGGAGCAGCCGGTCCCCTTAGTTGAAGGGTCAGTTAAAAGGGGACACGAGTTAAAAGTGAGGGGTGGGGGTTTTAGGGGGGAGATTTGAGGAAAATTTTTTTTACCCAGAGGGCGGTGATGGTCTGGAATGCGCTGCCTGGAAGGGTGGTGAAGGCAGGATGCCTCACATCCTTTAAAAAGCACCTGGATGAGTAGTTGGCACGTCATAAAATTCAAGGCTATGGGCCAAGTGCTGGCAGGTGAGATTAGGTGGGCAGGTCAGGGCATTTCATGCATCGGTGCAGATTTGATGGGCCGAAGGGCCTTTTCTGCAATGTAGGATTCTGTGAATTCCTAACATAGGTTTAGTGTATGAGAGAGCGATTGAACAGAATGTATTATACAACAGCCTGAAGCATGCTTTGCACTAATTGTATCCTATCTCCACCCTCCCCCACCCCACTCCCCCAGTAGATTAAAGCCATCCGACAGTCGTACTGATTTCAGACAGTCTTGGCACATGAAACAGATATGCTGTCCATAAACAGTGCAGGTGGCAGAATTTTAATTAGAACAGTGCGACATCAATCATTTATACCAGGCATCGCTTGTATCACTTCCCTCACCGCAATAATCTACTCACTTGCCTCTCGTTGGAATAGCTACAGAAATAGTAACAGGCGCAGCAACAAACACGGAGGAGCCTTAGGGCAGCCTGCACAGGAAAACTACAATGCATCAGTGTGTCAGACGCATGATCTGTCAATCAGCTTGTGATCAGTGGCAGCAGACTCCAGTGTGGTTTGGGCCGAAGAGAACAACTTGAAAGTATTGTCATGTCCAAGAAAGAACTTTTGATTCTGAACAAAGAATAATACAGCACAGGAACAGGCCCTTCAGCCCACCTAGCCTGCACCGATCGCAGTTTCTATCCCTCTGTTCACCTCCTATTTATGTGTCTATCAAGATAAACCTTAAATGTTGCTAATGTGCCTGCTTCCACCACCTCCACTGGCAGAGCGTTCCAGGCACCCACCACCCTCTGTGTAAAAAACTTTCCCCTCCCACCTTAAACATGTGCCCTCTTGCAGTCAACCCTTCCACCTTTGGAAAAAGCCTCTGACTATCCACCCTATCTATGCCTCTCATAGCTTTGTAGACTTCGCCCCGCAACCTCCATCTTTCCAGTGAAAACAATTTGAGTTTATCTAACCCCTCCAGACCAGGCAACATCCTGGTAAATCTTCTTTGCACCCTCTCCAAAGTTTCTACATTGTTCTCGCAGTGTGGTGACCAGGACTGCATGCAATATTCCAAATGCAGCACCTAACTAAAGGATTTGATTTGATTTGATTTATTATTGCCACATGTATTGGGATACAGGGAGAAGTTGTTTCTTGCGCATTATACAGATAAAGCATACCGTTCATAGAGTACATGGGGGGAGAAGGAAAGGATGCAGAATGATCAGTGAAGTACCTTTTAACAAGGTAGACCTGGCTGCAATGTAGAGAATGCAGCAGCCAATTTGCACAAAACCAGCTCCCACAAACAGCAATGTGAGAATGACCAGATCATTTGTTTTTTTAACATTTGGGACTGTCAGGAATTGTTTCATCACTAAAAGCAGCACGGTGGCACAGTGGTTAGCATTGCTGCCTCACAGTGCCAGAAACCCGAGTTCAATTCTGGCCTCATCTGACTGTCTGTGTGGAGTTTGCAAGTTCTCCCTGTGTCTGCGTGGGTTTCCTCCAGGTGCTCCGGTTTCCTCCCACAGTCTGTAAGATGTGCGGATTAGGCGCATTAGCCATGCTAAATTGCCCCTTAGTATCAGGGAGACTAAATAGGTGGTGCTACGGGGTTAGGGTCCAATGGGCCAAATGGCCACCTTCTGCATTATAGGGAATCATAGAATAGAGTTCACAGAATCCTACAGTGCAGAAAGAGGCCATTTGGCCCATCGCGTTTGCACTGACCACAATCCCACCCAGGCCCCAACCCATAACCCATGCATTTTACCCTAGCTAGTCTCCTCTCCCTCCCCTAACACTAAGGGACAATTTAGCATGGCCAATCCACCTAACCGGCATGTCTTTGGAGCTTGGGAGAAAACCGGAGCACCCAGAGGAAACCCATGCAGACATGGGGAGAATGTGCAAACTCCACAGACAGTGACCCAAGCTGAGAATTGAACCCAGGTCCCTGATGCTGTGAGGCAGCAGTGCTAACCTATGTGCCACCTTGCCGTCCCAAATTCTATGATAAAGCAAAAAGATTCTATGGTAAGATAAGGATTCTATGATAAAGCAAAAAATCTTAACTGTAGACAAAATATGAAAGGATGGGATTAAATCAGACACACTTTGCAAAGCAGGTGTGAATCTCCTCTATAGTGGAGTGGTTTACTCCTGCTCCTAATCTGCATGTTTGTAGTTAATAGTTACCCATATTGTAGCATCACACAACAATGAAAATCCCTGCAGAAAGATCAGTACATTGAATGGAGCTCAGCGTCAAACAATTCAGAATACGTGATAACTCAGAGTGAATTACCCTACAATTCACTTGTAGGCATTCATTTATGGGGAGGCAGAGGTGTAATGCTATTGTCACTGGACTAGCAATCCAGAGTTCAAACACCACCACTACAGATGGTGAAATCTGAATTCAATAACAACCTGAAATTGAAAAGTCAAATGATTGTCATGAAACACATTTAGAACCATAAAATCCTTAGGGTGCAGAAGGAGGCCATTTGGTCCATTGATCTGAATCGACTCTCCAAAAGAGCATTTTACCAAGGCCCCCCGCCCTATTCCCTTAACCCTGTGTATTCTCCAAGGCTGATCCCCCTAACTCACACCTCTTTGGACACTAAAGGGTAATTTAGCACGGTCAATTCACCTAACCTGCACATCTTTGAACTGTGGGAGGAAACCGGAGCACCTGGAGGAACCCACGCAGGCATGGGGAGAACGTGCAAATACCGACAACCCTTTGTTTGAAGAATGCACCGACCATGCTGCCCCACTGAACTAAAATCTCCTACCCTTCCGGGGACCATATCCTTCTATTCCCATCCTGTTCATGTACTTGTTGCTACTTTAAGGCTGCCATATTCACATTGCCTGGCATGGAAGTTCCTTCTCAACTCAGTCCTAAATCTGATTCTCCTTATTTTGAGGCCATGCTCCCTAGTTCTAGTTTCACCCACCAGTGGAAACAACTTCCCTGCTTCTAACTTGTCTTTTCCCTTCATAATCTTATATGTTTCTATAAGATCTCCCCTCATTCTTCTGAGTTCCAATGAGTATAGCCCCAGTCATAACTTGCCAATTCGATACCCTGGCCAGTGAAGGCAAGCATGCCAAATGCCTTCCTGACCAACTTACCCACCTGTGTTGCCACTTTCAGGGATCTGTGGATCTGTACGCCTAGATCCCTCTGTACATCAATACTCCGAAAGGTCTGCCATTTACTGTATAATTCACACCTGCATTTTGTTTTCCAAAATGCATCACTTCGCATTAAGTCTGAGTTCTCAAAAATCCTGTTAAAAGTTGGCAGCCAGCACGTATTTGTGGCCTTCAATGATCAAGTGAGCAAGATGGGAAAAGTACGTCAAATTATTTGGCATTTTATAACTGCATAATTCCAGAGATTAACTAACAGGACAGGTGAGGAACGTACAGAATATTTAACCTGTAGCCAGTAAAGATTTGGTCACCTTTCATAAATAGCAGAGCACTGACACACTTGTAAGGGAGTTGCTGCCTACAACAATAACAACTTGCATTTATATAGCACCATTAAAGTAGCAACATGTCCCAAGGCATTATCAATTTGACACTGACACACAGTTAAGACACAAGGAGGGACAACCAACAACTTGGTCACGGTGCTGAGGAGAATCTTAAAGGAGAAGAAAGAGGCAGAGTGGTGAAGAAATTTAGGGAGGTAATGCCAAAGCTCGGGGTCCGGTTAGCTGACGGCACGGGTCAATAATGGAGCGATAGTGGAATAGTGGAAGTCAAGGCTACAGACAGAATTGGAGGAGTGCAGAGATCTTGGAGGGTTATAAAACATTACAAACCGTTACCCCAAACTAGATTCAATATCTAGACCAGAAGGAGGGCAGCCATTAACCACACAGGATCACAAAGTTGGTCAGCTATATTGATGATGGATGATACCCACTCCACAGTTTCAACCTCCATGCAAGCGAGTCTGAGCTTCCTTCCTCCTCCGTAAGGAACTATTTTCTCTCTGGCCAGCCCTGCCTATTCCGTGGGTGTCTTTATATTTAGCTCTATGAGCTAATCTGATTCAGCCACCTTTATCAGTGTAATCTCTTTTCCACAAATCTTCTCAATGAATTGAGCATCTGTACAGGCCCACAATACTCTGTCACTATGGCAACACTCCTTGTAGCCAACCAATGAGCAAGCTTGTCCACGTTCACCATCTTACATACAATCCCTACAGTGCAGGAGGCCAGCAGCCCATCGAGTCTGTACCAACTCTCCAACAGGCCCCATAACCCCACATATTTACCCCGCTAATTCCCCCTAACCAACACTTCTTGGGACACTGAGGGAAAATTTGGTACGGCCAATCCACCTAACCTGCACATCTTTGGGCTGGGGGAGGAAATCGGAGCATCCAGAGGAAACCCATGCAGACATGGGGAGAATGTTCAAACTCCACACAGACAATGACCCATGGCCAGGAATCAAACCTGGGTCCCTGGTGCTGTGAGGCTGTAGTGCTAACTACTGTGTCACCGTGCCACCCCAATGATCTGGAAGACACTGTCTGAAAGCGTAGGAGGAAACAGATTCAATTGCAACTTTCAGAAGTGTGCAGGATGAATATTTGAATGGAATCCCTAACAGGGCTATGAAATAAACATAGATTTCCATTTATATAGCACCTTTCACAACCATCAGCCATCTTAAAGAGCTTTATGGCAAATTAAGTACTTTTGGAAGTGCAGTCACTATTCTACTGCGGGAAACGCAGCAACCAATTTGTACACAGCTCCCACAAACAGCAATGTGAGAACCACACAATTTGTTTTTTAGATGTTGTTAGAAGGATAAATATTGGCCAGGGTACTGGTGAGAAGTTCTTGACTCCTTTCTTCATAATGCCAGAGGATCATTTATATCCACCTGAGAGAGCTAACAGATTTAATGTCTCCTCCAAGGTGGCAGCTCCAACTGTGTAGCATTACATTAGGAAAGAATAGGCAACTGAGATAGCTCTACCAAAGAGTCAGCACAGGCACGATGGGCCACATGGCCTCCCCCTGTGCTGTATCACTCTATACCAAGGCACTCTACAGAAAGATCAAACACAAAACAGAAGGGAAAACGAGTCACTGAGAATAAATAAACTCAGCTGGAATATATTAGTTTCAGTTTTAAACTTGTAGACACACATAAAGCTGAGCTATAAACAACACCTATCTTATAATTTATATGATGTGGAGGTGCCGGCATTGGACTGGGGTGGGCACAGTAAGGAGTCTCACAACACCAGGTAAAAGTCCAACAAGTTTATTTGGAAGTTCGAGCTTTCGAAGCGCTGCTCCTTCATCAGGTGAGTGAAGGGTTGGGTTTACAAACAGGGCATATATAGACACAAATTACAAGATAATGGTTGGAATATGAGTCTGAACAGGTAATCAGGTCTTTATATGTAGATTATTATTTGCAGATTAATTTATGTGTAGATTATTTGAAACCATGTAGATGGATGTCAGCCCTTGTGTTTTGGAAATATCATAAGACCTTTGATTCTTACTCCTTCCATAAGGTGGTGCTATAAACACCAATATTGCAAAAAGTCTATAGTGTGTTAACTTCAGTAAGAAGTCTCACAGTACCAGATTAAAGTCCAACAGGTTTATTTGGCAGCACAAGTTTTCACAGTCTCAACCTCCTTCTTCAGGTGAGTGAAGAGCTGTGTTCACTAACATGGATTACACAGACACAAACTCAATTTACAAGATAATGGTTGGTATGCGAGTCTTTACATGTAATCAAGTTTTAAAGATGCAGACAATGTGACTGGAGAGAGGGCCAAGCACAGGTTGAAGTGTGTATTGTCTCTAACCAGAACAGTTAGTGAGATGTTGCAAGCCCAGGCAAGTTATGGGGGTTACAGATAGTGTGACATGAACCCAAGATCCCGGTTGAGGCCGTCCTCATGTGTGAGGAACTTGGCTATCAGTCTCTGCTCAGCGATTCGGCGAGTTTGTATCTGTAGATGCCCTGTTTGTGAACACAGCTCTTCACTCACCTGATGAAGGAGCCTGAGACTCTGAAAGCTTGTCTTGCCAAATAAACCTGTTGGACTTTAACCTGGTGTTGTAAGACTTCTTACTGTGCTTACCCCAGTCCAACGCTGGCATCTCCACATCATGTTAACTTCATCCAGAGGTACAGTTGTAACTTCCCCTGGCCTGTTGCAACATAGAATCCCTACAGTGCAGAAGGAGGCCATTTGGCCCATTGAGCTTACATCAGTAACAATCCCAACCAGGCCTCATCGCCGTAACCCCATGTATTTACTCCACTAATCCCCCTGACATTAAGGGGCAATTTAGCATGGCCAATCCACCTAACTCACACATCTTTGGAGTGTGGGAGGAAACCGGAGGAAATTTATGCAAGCACAGGGAGAATGCGCAAACTTCATACAGACAGTCACTCGAGGCCAGAATCGAACCTGTGTCCTTGGTGCTGTGAGGCAGCAGTGCTAATCACTGTGCCAACGTGCCACCCCAAATAAAAGTCAGAGACAACTACAGAGACTGTTCAGGAAAGAATCTGTGGTGTCCGTAATCCATCTGCTCCTGGATTGGATCAAATCGAAAGAACAATTCTCCATAGTGAGATCAGGGCTGGTAATAACCAAAGAAATAATTGGTGTCAGTTCTGATTCCCAACTCTGATCTGAGCAAACATTCAAATAAAAGGTGAGTATTGCAGATGCTGGAGACCTGAAACAGAAGCAGAAAGTGCTGGAAAACTCAGCTGGTCTGGCTTCATGTGTGGCGGAGAAATAGTGTTAACTCTTATTCTGAAGAAGAATCATAGAAACATAGAATTTAGGAGCAGGAGGAGGCCATTTGGCCCTTTGAGCCTGCTCTGCTATTCATCACATCATAGCTGAGTGTCCAACTCAATAGCCTAATCCTGCTTTCTCCCCATAACTTTTGATCCCATTCACCCTAAGTGCTATATCCAGCCGCCTCTTTAATACATTCAATGTTTTGGCATCAACCAGTTCCTGTGGTAATGAATTCCACAGGCTCACCACTCTTTGGTTGAAGAAATGTCTCCTCCCTTCTGTCCTAAATGATCTACCCTGAATCCTCAGACTGTGACCCCTGGTTCTGTACTCCCCCAACATTGGGAACATCCTCCCTGCATCTACCCTGTCTAGTCCTGTAAGAGGACTGGACTTGAAACAGTAACTGTTTGTCTCTCCACAGACCAGCTGAGGTTTTCCAGCATTTTCTGTTTTTATTTCTGAGTCGACATTATTTCTTCCCAGTTTTGGCTGCCAGGAGTATTCTGTAGGAAATAGGAGCCGGAGTAGACAATTCAGTTCTGCAAGCTAAGTCACTTCCACCGTTCAATAATGATGGTTCAATTATTCCTTCCCACACTATTTCCATATCCTTTAATCTCCTTGGTACCCCAAAATCTATCAATTTCATAGAATCCCTACAGTGCAGAAGGAGGCCATTCGGCCCAATGACCACAATCCCACCCAAGCCCTATTCCCGTAACCCCATGTATTTATCCTTCCAATCCCCCTGACACGAAGGGGCAATTTTAGCATGGCCAATCAGTCCAACCAGCACGTTTTTCAGACTTTGGGAAGAAACTAGAGCACCCAGAGTAAACCCATGCAGACATGGGGAGAATGTGCAAACTCCACACGGACAGTGATCCAAGCTGGGAATCGAACCTGGGTCCCTACCGCTGTGAGGCAGCAATGCTAACTCCAAATTTCAATCTTGAATACACTCACTGATGGAGCTTTCTGCAAGAGAGAATTCCAAAGATTCACAACCCATATATAGTGAAGAACTTTCTCCTCATCTCAGCCCTAAATGGTTGACCCCTTAGTCTGAGAACAAGTCGCCTAGTTCTAGATTAGTCACGACTGACATGGCTGAAGTGGCGTTATATACAATAAATTTTTAAAAATCCAGACTTCTACATTGGACTGTGACGAGCCAAAGAGATCTCAAAAATTACTCACCCGAGGGCACTGGGTGGACTTTCCTCTTTAAGTGCTTGGTGGGTTTGAAAAAGCCTGGCATGGTATCTGGGTGAGTCTCAACATTCTGCAACAACCATCCTCCTTGTCCGGGGGCCTCCTCTCTGCAAAAGTCGGCGAAATGAAGCCTGAGTCTATTGACACACGATGCAAGTAACTCCACCCATTGTCCCCCTTTCATATCATGCATGCTACGCCCCTTGGCAATGTGCAACCTCAGTGAGTCTCCAGGCAGGGCTGCACCTTCTCATCTCCAACACCCCCCCCACAACACTCTGGTTGCCATAGAGGTTTTATCTTACAGGGAAGGAAGGGTGTTGCTCATCTCATTGTCAGTCCTAGCCCAGATTAAAATTCAGGCGTTCTGTGTATTATACAGCAGCTCACAGATGCTGGATGGCAATCAAACAATGAATTATCTCCCCAGTGAGGCACTGTTTCTAAATTAATTTGACACACGTTTCAAATAACAGGATTGATCTTTTGTTTGGAGACTTCCCGTATTGTGATTTGAGTGCCTTTGATTCATCGTTTCTCTCTCAAATATATTCAGAAATTTGTATTTTATGAGAGAATCCATCTTTCATTTATTTGCTTTCTCTCGTTCTACGTCAAAATTCAATTTTACATGGGACGATTTTCCTTCCCTTATAAACAGCACATTCGCAGTTCTATTGTGTGAGCGTTGTTGATGAGAATAAGGAAAATAGAATCAGCATCGAATAAATTGCTTTCAGGCAAGTTATCATAGGATAGAATCATAGAATCCCTACAGTGCAGAAGGAGGCCAATCGGCCCATCAAGTCTGCACCGACCACAGGTACGGCTCCTGCGCTGCCAAGACCGCAAGGAACTACTAAAGGTCGTGAGTGCAGCCCAATCCATCACATAACCAGCCTCCCATCCATTGACTCTGTCTACATTTTCCGCTGCCTCGGCAAAGCACCCAGCATGATTAAGGACCCCTTGCACCCCATACATTCTCTCTTCCACCTTCTTCTGTCAGGAAAAAGACACAGAAGTCTGAGATCATGTACCAACCGACTCAAGAACAACTTCTTCCCTGCTGCTGTCAGACTTTTGAATGGACTTACCTTGCATCAAGTTGATCTTTCTCTACACCCTAGCTATGATTGTAACACTACATTCTACACTTTCTCCTTCCCATCTCTCTGAACGGTATGCTTAGTCTGTATGGCATGCAAGAAACAATACTTTTCACTAATACATGTGACAATAATAAATCAAATCAAATCAATCCCACCCAGACCCTATTCCTGTAACTCCACATATTTACCCTGCTAATCCCCTGACACTAAGGGGCAATTTAGCATGGCCAATCAATGTAATCCGCACAACTTTGGACCATGGAAGGAAACCGGGGCACCTGGAGGAAACCCACGCAGATACTGGGAAAATGTGCAAACTCTGCACAGACAGTGACTCAAGGCCAGAATTAAACCTGGGTTCCTGGCGCTATGAGGCAGCAGTGCTAATCACTGGGCCCACCTTGCCATCCCACGAGAAACGTTTGGGAACAAAAAAAACTAGACTGCATACAAGTACAAGGTCCGAATATCTCCCAAAAATTATATTAGAGCAATTTTTAAGAAAGAAGTGTAGCTCTCACTAAAAATTAAGCTAAGGAGATACCAAAAAGAAATTAGATCAATTATTAATGGGATTAAAGTACGTTAATGGGTAGGCACCAAGGTGTCAGCCGTTGAAATGAATGAAAATGGTGATATTTGGTTTGGCGGGCAGCACCGCTTGGACCATGATGAATGATCACCTAGTTTTACAATCTGCACCAACTTAAATGGAATAGGGCACAAGGCTGGCAATTATTTGAGAGAGTTTTCCTTGCACTGCAACTAGAATCATTGAATTTCGACAGTGCACATGGAAGCTAATCGGCCCATCGCGTCTGCACCAAATCTCTGACAGAGCATTCCGCACCCCCCCACCCCAGGCACTATCTCCACAACGCCACCTATTTACCCCACTAACCTCGAATCCTCACATCCTGGGGCACCAAGTGGCAATTTAGCATGGCGAATCCACCTAACCTGCACATCTTTGGAGTGTGGGAGGAAACCAGAGCACTCAGAAGAAACCCACATAGACATCATGCAAACTCCCACAAAGTCACCCAAGACCCCAGAATTGAACTCTCAAATCCCTGGAACTGCGAGGCAGCAGTGCCAGCCATTGTGCCACTGTGCCGTCCCATGACAAATATTTGGGAACAAAAGACTAGACTGCATAAAAGAACTAGGTCTGAATACCTCCCAAAAATTATCAATGGCATAAAACTCACAAATAAAATGATTATTCTTCCTATGACTAAAATAACCCTGGTAATTACAAAATGGCTGTTTGTTTCTCTGACAGATGAATATGAATGAACTTCTGTTCTTCATATATTTTCTTCTTAAGGTCAAAGCAGAACACGTTCTCTCTGACTACCAATTAATTTAGCCTGATATTTTTCTCTAAGATCTGATGGATGTGGTCTGAAATGCATCTCATTAATTATTTGCGTTTTTTTTGTATTATATGTGAAAAGAATCTGGTGTAAAGAGCTGATGGAATAGCACACACATTATTTCACTCAAGGCTTCAACCATCCCTGTAAAGAATTCCCAACCTTTGATATCTCTGTCCTGTTGTCTCTGGATTCCAAATTTTGAAAGCTAATCTCCTTATTGGATTTCCACTAACACTCTCCCAATTAACCTCATGAAATATCTATAATAATGCATAAACATTAGCATGTTTTTTTTCCAATTCTCATTGGCCAATAATTTTCCAATTTTCCAAATGCATTCCAGGGACCTCATTGGTTAACAAAGAGCTTGCGACCTTTCAACTATTGGTGATGCAACTCTGCTGACTGTGTGGTTTTCCAGCTATCTTATTGGTTGCTACAATGTACAGGACGCACCTGAATATTCCTTGTTTGGCAGGATTTGGTATCGGTGGTAACAAAGTGTGGATGGGCAGATAGATTGTGGACAATCAGCAGACCTCAATTTATATGATGTTGATTCATTGGCGCCTGGTAACAGCAGCTAGCTGCTGCTCATTGGCTGTGTTCATCCATAGGACATGAGCAAAAATCCTCATCAGCATTGTCCTCAGAAGCCAATGCTCATTGGTTAGTTGTAACCAGGTGACAACAGAATGCATCACAATGCCAATGTGACTTAAGTGAGCAACTTCAACTGACTTTTAGCTCAAAGGCATGTAATCCACACCATGTTCCTGCATAGGTGATTATCTCTACAAAGCAGGGACTGCCAGCTGACAAAAGCTCATGGTCTATATCCATTTCTTAGTCACACTGTACCCCAGTTGTGGCCTAGTCTGAGTGGGCAATCTCTGTCACTCAATCTACAACAGATCCAGATGTATGGCCAGGAAGACCCATCTGATGAAAAGCATTGGGAAACAACACCTTTTCTTAATCATTCATGGGATATGGGCATCACTGGCCAGACCAGCATTTATTGTGCATCCTTCATTGCCCTCCAGGAAGTGTTGGTGGCCCTCCTTCTGCCATACAACTGAGTGACTTGCCAGGTCATTTTGGAGGCAGTTAAGAGTCAACCACAGATGAAGGATACGTTTAAGAACAGTGTACAAAGGATATGTCTATGAAAATGCTGGAAAACTGCAACAGGTCTGACAGCATCTGTGGGGAGGGAATAGAGCCAACATCTTAAATCTGGATGACCTGACCTGACTCGAAACATTGGCTCTATTCTCTCGCCACAGATGCTGTCAGACCTGCTGTGACGCTCCAGCATTTTCTGTTTTTGTTTCGGATTACAGCAGCCGCAATACTTTGCCTTTATCTAAGAGTCAACCATGTTGCTGTGGGTCTATGCATCGCATGTAGGTCAGACAAGGGAGAGCTGTAAGTAATTCAATGTGGGATGTGTCACGGCTTGAGTAACATCTAATCTGGCTGGTTAATAAACTTCAGTTTAAAGTCTGAAGTTCATTGCTGTCGCAAATAGGTTTACATTAACATTGCAATGAAGTTACTGTGAGAATTCCCTAGTCGCCGCACTCTGGCACCTGTTCGGGTACAATGAGAGAGATTTATTTCCCTTACAGTTAGCACTGCTGCCTCACAGCGCCTGGGACCTGGGTTTGATTCCCTGCTTGGGTTGCTGTCTGTGTGAAGTTTGCACATTCTCCCCATGTCTGCATGGGTTTCCTCTGGGTGCTCTGGTTTCCTCCCGCAGTTGGAAAGACTTGCTGGTTAGGTGCACTGGCCATGCTAAATTCTCTCTCATTGTACCCGAACAGGTGCCAGAGTGCGGCGACTAGGGAATTTTCACAGTAACTTCATTGCAATGTTAATGTAAACCTATTTGTGACAGCAATGAACTTCAGACTTTAAACTGAAGTTTATTAACCAGCCAGATTCGATGTTACTCAAGCCGTGACACATCCCACATTGAATTACTTACACATTGAATCACCTGATGTTATTCCCTAAAAGCAATTTATCTTATTTGCATTTGGTTTAATGCTATCTGCTTTCACCATCTCTCAAATGAGTCCCTTTAACAGTTTGACCACTCTCTCACTGATATTTTGCTTCCAATGATCAGTTTGAATTGATTCTGTTGGCCTGGGCAAAATGAAATTGAAGTTCACTGGTCTTCTTCAAATGGAGTCTTTGACATCCAATTGATCAGGCAAGCACACTCTCAGATAAACATCTATCCTGGCTGCAGAGCCATCAGCTCAATGGAAATAACTCCTTGGTCTGCCCCAAACCTGCCAGTCTTCTACTGCGAAGACATCACTCACAACTGAGTCATGCAGACAGGCTCATCTAGGATCCAGGACTACGCCTTGAGGGACACACTAAAGCTTGGAGCAGTCGTCACAGAGAGGCAATGGAGAAAGACTGACTATCTAAGACCTTTCAGCCATGGTGCACCGCAGGGCTGGAAACTGTGTAGAATCCTGTGGCTGACTGCCTGATATGGAAGGAATATGTAAATATCAGAAGTATTGAAATTGCATTGAGACACCTCAGCATGGGACACGGTGCAAGAAGACAAGTTGTGTTCTATTACATTTCCTACAATAACCAATTTGAAATGGAGAGGATTGGATTACGCGACTTGTGTGTAACACTTCCAGAAAACAAGCATGGATTCCAGTTTTACCTTAAAAACTCTGAAGATTAATGTTCTTCCAATTAATTTACTTTACTCTCTTCAGAGATTTTATTCCTTGCCTGAAGGAACTGATTTCTGGCTGGGGTGCAATGCCAAGCACACCATTCCATCCTCCCCCACACCCTCCATGTCACCTTGGTCCTGTCACTATTTGATTCTATGCAAGACTCAACACTGAAATATCACAATGCACTTCAATTTTTGTCAGCCGTGGCTCAGCAGGTAACACTCTCACCTGAGTCATGGGGTTGTGGGTTAAAGTCACACTCCAGGCCCATGTATGACAATCTAGGTTGATCTGGTGCAGTACTGAGGGAGTGCTACAGTTTCAGAAGACGTTTTGGATTGAGATGCTAAACCAATTCCATCTGCTCCCTCAGGTGGATATGTAAAGATCCCATGGTGCTATTTCAAAGTTCACCCTGGCCAATAATGATCCTGCAATCAACGTCACAAAAAAAATGAATTCTCTGACCATTTGTCACCTTGCTGTTTCTGGGAACTTTGTGTGTATAAATGGTTCCTACATCACGACAGTGATTAAAAGTATTTCACGTTCTGGGACATCAGCGGTCGTGGAAGGTACTATATAATTGCAGGTTTTTTTCTTTCTTTGAGAGAGGCAGTAGCAAATCTGAGATCAACATATAAGAACATAAGAAATAGGAGCAGGAGTAGGCCATCCAGCCCTTCGAGCCTGCCCCACCATTCAATAAGATCATGGCTGATCTGTCATGGCTCAGTTCCACATTCCCGCCCTCTCCCCATAACCCTTAATCCCCTCGCTTATCAAAAACCCATCAACCCGCGTCTTAAAAATATTTAGCGAGGCAGCCTCCACCACTTCAACGGGCAGAGAATTCCAGAGATTCACCACCCTTTGAGTGAAGAAGTTCCTCCTCAACTCCGTTCTAAACCGCCCCCCCCCCTTTATCTTGAGGCTAAAACCCCTAGTCCTACTGAGCGGGAAGAGTCTCTCCACCTCTATCCTATCCATCCCATTCATCATCTTATACGTCTCAATGAGATCTCCCCTCATTCTTCTAAACTCTAATGAGTACAAGCCTAGTTTATTCAGCCTCTCCTCATAGCTCAACCCCCTCAACTCCGGCATCAGCCTAGTAACCCTCCTCTGCACTCCCTCCAAGGCCAAAATATCCTTACGTAAGTGCGGCGACCAAAACTGCACACAGTACTCCAGCTGTGGCCTCACCAGTGCCCTGTACAGCCGCAGCAAGACCTCCCTACTTTTACTATTCTCTTCATTTGAAATAGGGATTGCAAATAAATCTGGGCCACAGTCTCATTAAGGATTGTCAATCGCCTCCCTGACAGTTGTGTGATATGAAAGTTCTGAATTCCACCCAAAACAAACCTGGGACTTCACTCTGTGAATCCCCACAGTGCAGAAGGTGGGCATTCAGCCCATTCAGTCTCTCTCTATTTCATACTCTCTCTCTCTCTATTTCTCATTCTCTCTCTCTATTTTACATTCTGTCCCTCTCTTTCACTCTCTCTATTTCTCATTCTCCCTATTTCACACTGTCTCTCTCTATTTCACTCTCCCTATTTCTCACACATTCTCTATTTCACACTGTCTCTCCCTATTTCTCACACATTCTCTATTTCACATTCTCTCTCTCTCTCTGGGTCAGCTGACTATCTCTGTGTGACCCCGGAAGCAGTCAGTGACAGTGTTTCCGGGTGCGGGGCGGAGGGCAGCGGCGGCCGGTGAGTGGGAGCGGGAGGCCCGGAGCCCGGTGGGCCGAGGGCGGGGCGGGGAGGGGAGGGTGTCGCAGGGGGCGGTTGAGTCCATTCCCGGAGATCGAATCCGGCTGCAGTTGGGACCAGTAAGGGAGATCACTCAGTGAGCTAGCAGCGGCTGGCTGGGCCGAGCGGCCTCCCCCCCCCGGGGGGCGCTGATTGAGTGAGGAGTTGGAGCAGGAGCCCAGCACACTACCCCCTCCTCCACCCCTCATTCCCACATTCGCCCCCTATTCTCGCCACCGCCCCCCCAGAATCCCCCACCACCAACCCCCCACCGCAGTACCCCCCCACCACCCCTCTCAGTCCCCCCCCCACCACCACCCCTCTCAGTCCCCCCCCCCACCACCACCACCCCTCTCAGTCCCCCACCACCACCACCCCTCTCAGTCCCCCCCCCCACCACCACCCCTCTCAGTCCCCCCTACCGCAGTACCCCCCCACCACAGACCCCCCACCACCACCACCCCTCTCAGTCCCCCCCCCACCACCACCCCTCTCAGTCTCCCCCACCGCCACCACCCCTCTCAGTCCCCCCCCGCCACCACCCCTCTCAGTCCCCCCCCCACCACCACCACCCCTCTCAGCCCCCCCCACCACCACCCCTCTCAGCCCCCCCCCCCACCACCACCACCCCTCTCAGCCCCCCCCCCCACCACCACCCCTCTCAGCCCCCCCCCCACCACCACCCCTCTCAGCCCCCCCCCCACCACCACCCCTCTCAGTCCCCTCCCCCACCACCACCCCTCTCAGTCCCCCCCCACCACCACCCCTCTCAGTTCCCCCCCCCACCACCACCCCTCTCAGTCCCCCCCCCACCACCACCCCTCACAGTCCCCACCACCCCTCATAGTCCCCCCCACCACCACCCCCCATAGTTCCCCCACCCCCCCAGCTTCTCCCCCCACCACCCCCCATAGTCCCCCAACAAAACCTTACCAACGTTACCACAGTGAATCATTTTTTCATTCTCCTTTTAGCCTATACAGTGGTAGATTTTGTCACCCTCAGTTAAGTCTAATCACTGACCTTACCCTCGTGTATTACTCGTCCCTCATAGCTGCTAAAGTATTTCTGCTTTTTGTTTAATTTGTCTTTAGACAGTTACTCAAAGAGAACAAATGTCCTCTTTCTGCAAAAATGGCTTTAAAGTTGCTCTGTTTTTCATCAATGCCTCAGTTGTTCCCATAGTTGCAGAGTTAAACCTCTAGTTAACCTTATTCGACATCAAGAACATCTCTGTAAATTTAGTCTTATAGAGAGAGCTAACAGAATTGGAAGCAACCAACATAGTAAGTAGGATATAGGTTTCCAGAAGACATTCGATAAAGTTCCAGATGAAAGTTGGTTTTAATTAAAGCTGATTGAATTGAAAACTGTATCTGACCTTGTTCAGAGATTGAAAGAATAATTTGAGGGAAACCTTTCATGGTGGGGGGTTGGGGGGGGAGGGGTAGGGTGCAGCAGGAGAGCGTAACCTTAAATCTAATGCACCAGAGAAGTTCAGAATCACTTCTTCCCACCAAGGTGGTAGAAATATGAAGCTTTCTCCCACAAAAAGAAATAGTAGCTGAATTAATTTAAAGGATTTTTACTAATTAAGCAATCCAAGGGGTATAAAGCCAAGGGAAATGATGTTGAGGTTCAGTCCAGCTGTAATCTCAGTGAATGACAGCACAGGTTTGAGGGGCTGAATGGCCCACTTCTATTCCTCTGCTTTAACCTTTGCACTGGCGCTCACATTTTCAGGGTTTTGATTTGATTTGTTGTCACATGTATTAGTATACAGTGAAAAGTATTGTTTCTTGCGTGCTATACAAACAACGCATTCTGTTCACAGAGAAAGAGAGGCTACAGAATGTAGTGTTGCAGTCATAGCTAGGGTGTAGAGAAAGATTAACTTAATACAAGGTAAATCCATTCAAAAGTCTTGACAGCTGGAGGGAAGGAGATGTTCTTGAGTCAATTGGAACGTGACCTCAGACTTTTGTATCTTTTTCCTGATGGAAGAAGGTGGGAGAGAGAATGTCCGGAGTGCGTGGGGGCCCTTAATTATGCTGGCTGCTTTGCCAAGCCAGCAGGAAGTGTAGACAGAGTCAATGGATGGGAGGCTGGTTTGCGTGATGGATTGGTCTACATTCACGACCCTTTGTAGAATCTTCTGTGAATTGAGTTTGCCGCCTTCCTGTTGCAGGTGTGTCCCAATTCAGCAATGTCGGGCCTTCTCGACTGGCTGTACAATGGTTTCACCAGCATGCTACAGTTTCTGGGTAAGTGACTCCAAGCCACATCCTGTGTTGTTTATATCTGTGTTATTCCTGCGCACTGTCTCCGGTGGCTGCAGATTGTAGGTGGGAGCAACACTAAAGTGACTTTGTGGCTCCGTCATCCGGTTTGAATCTGACTCTGGGACATAATCCATTGGAAAAGATGCCACAAACTGCATGGGTTGGTATCGTGAACAGTTTATTTTGTTTATTGGTGTCACAAGTAGGCTTGCATTTAACACTGCAATGAAGTTTTTGTGAAAACCCCTAGTCGCCACACTCCGGTGCCTGTTCAGTTGTACTGAGAGAGAATTTAGCATGGCCAGTGCATCCTAACCAGCACATCTTTAGAACTGTGGAAGGAAACTGGAGCACGCAGAGGAAACCCACACAGACATGGGGAGAACATGCAGGCTCCGCACAGATGGTGACCCAAGCCATGAATCGAACCAGGGTTCCTGGCACTGTGTGCTAACCACTGTGCCACCGTGCTGCCCAAGTGTAACTTCAGCATCATGTGAAACCAGGTGTTTAAAGGTGTTCACATTAGATTCCATAGCTTGATAAACTCAGTGGTTTGAGAGTGTGCTTGCTGCACATTGGAAACAAGTAGAGTGGTGGGGCTTTGTATATTGAGTTTACCCCCATCAGTGCAAGACACAATTAAAAGTACAAGTCCTGAGATGCTGACATTTGACTCGTACTTTTGCAACAACCAGGTTCCAATATAACATTAAAGAACAGAAAATGCTCTAAAATCTCAGCAGATCTGATAGCATCTGTGGAGAGAGAATAGAGCCAACGTTTCAAGTCTTCGTCAGAGCCTTGCTCAGATTTCACAGCTCTGACGAAGGGTCATCTAGACTCAAAATGTTGGCCGTATTTTCCCTCCACAGATGCTGTCAAACCTGCTGAGGTTTTCCAGCATTTTCTGTTTTTAGCTTCAGATTCCAGCGCCACAGTATTTTAACATTAACGTTAAGTGCTTTTGACCTTCTAAGCGTAGGAGACATAGAGGTGATCTCATAGAGGTCTATAAAATAATGAGGGGCATAGATCAACTAGGTGGTCAACATCTTTTCTCAAAGGCAGGAGAGTCTAAAACTAGAGGGCAAAGGTTTAAAGTGAGAGGGGAGAGATACAAAAGTGTCCAGAGGGGTAATTTTTTCACAGAGGGTGATGAGTGTCTGGAACAAGCTGCTAGTGATAGTAGTGGAGGCGGGTACAATTTTGTCTTTTGAAAAGCGTTTAGACAGTTACATGGGTAAGATGGGTATGGAGAAATATGGGCCAAATGAGGACAACTGGGACTAGTTTGTGGTTTTAAAAGGGCAGCATGAACAAGTTGGGCCGAAGGGCCTGTTTCCATGCTGTAAACCTCTATGACTCTTCTCTCGTTAAGCAGCTGATTAAGCTCTGAGCTAGCAACTATAGACGTGACGTTAACTATATTTCAGTCAGGCCATAGAGCTGGAAAGTTGCACTTCAAATGTAATGCATTCAAACTTTTGTCATTGGCACCGTTTGTTAAATTTGTTGATAACCGATCCAAGGACAGTTAAGAAGATTTGGCAAATAAAACTTCTACCTTTAAAGTGACACAGCTGAATAATATATGCGGTAGGGGTCTTTGGAAGCAACAAATCTTCCCCTGTCCTACCACTAACAGCATAACAACACTCAGCTAGAATTGAAGTTTTTATCGAATGAGATGTTTGTAACTAAAAGAAAATAGTGATACATTAATATAGTGCCTCTCGCTACCTCAGAACATCTCAAAAAGGGCTTGAAGTCAATCTTTTTATCTATCCATCTGTTTACAAATAAAAAGTACATTATACTTTCAAATTATAAGCCAGAATACAATACCAAGGCACAATAATAAATTATAAAGATTAACACCTGATATTGGGCAGCACGGTGGCACACCGGGTTCAATTTCGGCCTCGGTCATTGTCTGTGCGGAGTCTGCACATTCTCCCCGTGTCTACGTGGGTTTCCTCTGGGTGCTCCGGTTTCCTCCCACATGCCAAAGATGTGTGGGTAAGGTGGATTGGCCATGCTAAATTAACCCTAGTGTCAGGGGGACTAGCTAGGGTAACGGATGGGGTTGTGGGGACAGGGTCTGGGTGGGATTGTGGTTGGTGCAGACTCTGTGAGCCGAATGGCCTCCTTCTGTGGGGATTCTGAGTTGTATGAATAAAGCTGCATCAACAATAAACATGCCATTTTTAATACAATAACACAAACACAATAGCAAGCAGCTAGTATGCACAGCCAGCTCTCAGAGGAAACAAGGTGATAATGAAAAAATAATCTAATTTTATTGATCTTAATTGAGGGATAAATATTGGCCAGGATACCAGCGAACTCCCTTGCCCTTCTTCAAAAAAGCACCATGGGATAAACGCCCCATTTGGTTAAACTGAGAAATGTGTCTAACAGAAGCGGCCTATAATTCATATCTTATGGTTTTACTTTGCCAGGGCTATATAAGAAATCGGGAAAATTGGTCTTCCTGGGCTTGGATAATGCTGGCAAAACCACCTTGCTGCACATGCTGAAAGATAACAGACTGGGACAGCATGTTCCTACGCTACATCCCAGTAAGTACTTACAAATTGACTCACTGGCACACAGTGCCAGGATTCTCTCTTTGCAAAAGCTGGGCACTCATTTGGCTGGGGCACAACTCTAACCTGTTTGTATATGTTCCTCAGCTTCTCCTGCCTCAATGATGGCTTGAGTGAGTAAAGTCAATATAGCAAAAGGCTGTAGTGATATTCAACCCTAGCCCCTTGACTGTTGCCTACAAAGCCAAGACTTAATTTATATTTCAGTTTTCTGATCTGGTGCCTTCTCCTGCTGAATTTTCTTAGCTGGAAGAGGTGGAAAGGCCTTTCTTTGTGATTCATTGCTGGAAAATCCTAAATCAGAACACTGTGATTCTGGGGATTGGCAACTTAAGCTACAGCATGTCCAAATCAATAGGAATTTGTATGTTACCCATGAGTTCTGTGAAATGCAGCTAGGTGAACAGGAAAAGCAGAATGTTTTCAGTCATCCAGGCCAGAAGTCCCACATTTGATTCTTGGTTGGTGCCAAATGAATTGAATGAGAGAGAAGGTTTTGGAGTGTTGCTGTCAACCTCAAATATTCCTGCGCCAGCATCAAGGAAAGAATGAGCCAGGGATTCTGTGCTGATGGTCACCCTCTGGAATGGTAGAATTTGGCTGGCGTGTGGCACTGTTCCTGGGTGAACAGCCTGTTAAAACTTTCTTGAATCGACTATGGGAGTGACCTTTGTGTGCAGGTTAGCAGGGAGCTGTCCACACCAATGGAGGCATACTGCGGTAAAAGTCAGCGCAGTCAAGGGATGGGAGATTTGCAAGAAAATGTAACTCAACTCCATGCAAGTTCTCCTTCAACTGCGCCTTCCAAACTGGGGACCCCTGCCAGCCAGAAAGTCAAGGGCAGCAGATGTATGGGACTGCCACCCTCACCACCTGCAACTTCGCCGTTCTCTATCACTGGAATCCAGAAACTTCCTTCCTAACTGCATTCTGCATGTGTCCACACCACATGCACAGTCAAGAACGAAGTTCACCATCTCCTTCACAAGGGCAATTAGAAATGGATAATAAATACTGGTCTAACCAGCAATGACCACTGTGGAAGAATTTTTTTTTAAGTTTAAGCTATAAAATACATGATAACGTGTGTGTGTGTGTGCGTGTGTGTGTATGTTTATTTATTAGTGTCACAAATAGGCTTACATTAAGCCTGCAATGAAGTTACTGTGAAAATCTCCTCTGGTGCCTGTTCAGGTACACTGAGGGAGAATTTAGCACGGTCGATGCACCCAACCAGCATGTCTTTCTGACTGTGGGAGGAAACCGAAGCACCCAGAGGAAACCCATGCACACATGGAGAGAAAGTGCAGACTCCACACACAGTGACCCAAGCCAGGAATTGACCCTGGGTCCCTGGCGTTGAGGCAGTAGTTCTAACCACTGTGCCACCGTGCACGTTTATGAATTCTCTCTCGTTATGTACTCTCCCTCCTGCCCCTTCTCATAGAAACATAGAAAAACTACAGCACAAACAGGCCCTTCAGCCCACAAGTTGCGCCGGACGTGTCCCTACCAGCTAGGCATACCAATAACCCTCTATCTTACTAAGTTCCATGCACTTATCCAAAAGTCTCTTAAAAGACCCTATCGAATCTGCCTCCTCCACCACCACTGCCAGCAGCCGATTCCACGCACCCACCACCCTCAGTGAAAAACTTAGCCCTGTCATCTCCTTTGTACCTACTCCCCAGCACCTTAAACCTGTGTCCTCTTGTGGCAACCATTTCAGCCCTAGGAAAAAGCCTCTGAGAATCCACTCGATCAATAACTGTCAACATCTTGTACACCTCTATCAGGTCACCCCTCATCCTTTGTCTCTCCGAGGAGAAAAGACCTGATCAGGCATGCCACCCAATCCAGCCAACATCCTTGTAAATCTCCTCTGCACCTTTTCTATGGCTTCCACGTCCTTTCTGTAATGAGGCGATCAGAATTGAGCACAGTACTCCAAGTGGGGTCTGACCAGGACATCATTCTCATTGATGTCCTTTTTTAAAAAATTCTTTTATGGGTTGTGGGTGTCGCTGACAAGGGTCACCATTTGTTGCCCATCCCTAACTCCTGACTGCCTTTGACCTGAGACTTGCTGGACCAGTAAGTTGAAGTTTTAGAGTGGGTCTGGAGTCACATGTAGGTCAGACCAGGTAAGGGCGGCAGATTTCTTACCCTAAAGGACATTAGTGACCAGATGGTTTTTACGACAATTGGTGATAGGTCACCATTAATACTAGCTTTCAATTCCAGATTTCTTCTTTCAAATTAAATTTCACTTGCCACTGTGGTGGGATGTGAACCCATGGTCAAGTATTTGTCCACTGTCTCTTCATTCCTTCCTTCCCTCCACTCCCTCTGACTTTCCCTCAGATTGCAGTGGTGATGTTTGAGGTGCAGGTTTGGGGATCTGGGACTGATGACGCTCCACCTAGTGGTGGCACTTTGCTGCTACAGATGCTGCTGTGCCACAACACAGGATGCCGTGAGTTACAGTCACCTGCAGGTTTACAAACAGCGCAACTGCAATTTGTATCTGCTCCCTCTAAGCCCCGGTACTGTCACGAGGTGAATGAACACCAGTTGATCAGTGGCAATTGAGCAACGTGTGTGCAAACAGTCGCAGATCTAGTTCACAGTTGTACCTACCCCTGACATTTATGCGTGTGGAAACACCTCTGCGTTTGTTTGCTTGTCATGTTTACTTGCAGCTCACTGGGATTGCTACCCCTAACTGGTGTCTCTTTATTGCCGTAGCCTCAGAAGAACTGACGATTGCGGGAATGACGTTCACTACGTTTGATCTTGGGGGTCACGCACAAGGTACGATGCTGGGAATAAGCAGATAAAATCTACTTGGTTTTTCATCAGAATGTGTCATATTTCAGCTGAAAAATACGTCTGATCTCAACCAAGCTATAATTCACATCGGTGCCCTCAGATTCGGGGGATAAGTGATAACGAACCAAAACTCTGCTCTCAATCCCAATCTAACAACCCCTTTTGGAAGGCCATATGTCCATCTGTAGCCTTTGCTGAAGAAGGAAGGGATTTAGCTTGCCTTCAAGCCTGCTTCTTTGACTGACATTTTGGTCACCTTTCCTTTGTTGGCCCAGTATCAATTCTTGCAGCGACTCTGCTCCTGTGAAACACTTTGAGTTAAAGATGTTGTATGCAATGCAAGCTGTTATCGGTGCCTTGGCTGGCTTGCAGGTGGACATTTGGATAATATCACAGGACTGTATCCCACCAAAGAGCCCTTTTTGTTTTGGATTTTTTTTTGAGAGAATGGGGAGAGTGAGAGAAAATTGTCAGGAAAGTGTGAAGAGGGTCACTCTTAATACAGATTTGTAATTTGCAGTCAAGCATGTGACTAAAAGCCTCACCACATCTCTCAGAGCAACCTGTAATATTTCACCATTTGGTCAGTTACTCCTTTTATTCTTTCACAGACCTCATTGCCCTAGAGAAGGTGGTATTGAGCTGGCCCCCCTTGAGCCATTGCAGATCACTCGGTGTAGATACACACCCAGTGTGCTATTGACCTATATGTGTACATATGTATGGATTAGATGGATTGACCATCTAAATTACCTGTAGTGTCAGGGGGACTAGCTAGGGGAAATGCATGGGGTTATGAGGATAGGGCTTAGGTGGTATTGAGGTTGGTTCAGACTTGATGGGTCAAATGGCTGCCTCCTGCACTGTAGGATTCTATGGACCCTATGTATATATCACCTATATCGATAGCACTTTTCATTAAAAGACTGACTGCTTGGCCTGTGAGATTCTGGTGTCTGCTGGATGCAGTGTAGGATCCCCACCATGCAGCAGGAGGCCATTCAGCCCATTGAGCTCGCTCTGACAACAACCCTACCCAGGCCCTATTACCATAACCTCTCATTTACCCTCCTAATCCCCCTGATCCTAAGGGAGAAATTAGTATGGCCAATCAACCTCATCTGCACATCTTTGGACTGTGGGAGGAAACCGGAGGACCTGTAGGAAACCCACGCAGACACTGGGGGGGAAACATGCAAACTCCACACAGTGACCCAAGGCTGGAATTGAAGCCAGGTCCCTGGCACCGGGAGGCAGCAGTGCTAACCACTGTACCACCGTGCCTGGCCTTTGCTTCTAACCATTCCAAGGCACATGAGCCATATACTGGGGAGCTGTTGGTGGCATTTTCTAGTGTTGACCTAAATTCAAGAACCTTCATTTGAAAGATGAGCGAAGGCTGCAATTATTTGCAACCCATTGGGTTTTCTGAAATATACCAAATGAACAAATTTCTGCACTTTCAAATTAAACGGTAATGTTGATTGGTCCTAGTTTTACTTAGCATTAAATAGAAATCACAGCAACAAGCCATTTGGTCTAACTGGTCCGTGGTGATGTTTATAATGCACACCAGTCTCCTCCTATTCCTTTTCATCTCATCCTATCTGCACATCCTTTATCTCCCTCATATTTATTTAGGTTCCCCTTAAATCCACGTCTGCTATTTGCAGGTCTTCCACGTGGTAGCAAGTTCCATATTTTCATCACTCATAGAAATCATAGAATCCTACAGTGCAGTAGGAGGTCATTCGGCCCATCAAATCTGTACCAACCACAATCCCACCCAGGCCCTATCCCCATAACCCCACTTTTGCCTAATCCCCCTGACACTGAGGGGCAATTTAGCATGGCCAATCCACCTAACCTGTGGGAGGAAACTGGAGCACCTGGAGGAAATCCACAGGGATGCAAACTCTCCACAGACAGTGACCCAAGGCCAGAATTGAACCCGGATCCCTGGCACTGTGAGGCTACCATGCTGCCCCACTCTCTGGGTAAATAAGTCCTTCCTGAATTCCTTGTTAGATTTGTCAATGACTGTCTTGTATTTAATGTTGTATTGAAATGTTGCTGGTTATTTACAGCCCGCCGGGTCTGGAAGAACTACCTCCCTGCCATTAATGGGATTGTTTTCCTGGTTGACTGTGCAGATCACTCACGACTTGCCGAATCCAAAGTTGAGCTTGATGTAAGTTGAACAATGTTGAGGAGCTCCTTGCTGGGTGAGGATCCTTGCATAGAAAATTCACAGCATGTTACAAGGTGGCTTTAGATGCCAAATTGTGAAAGGGGGACGCCTTTTCACCCTCAGTCAGCACAAACTTGTGCATTCTCATTTATGGCCTCAGTTCCTTGGGGTTAGCAACACACAGGAATTGGAGCAACTCATCACTGCCCAGCAGCTCAGACAAGAATGGACTGAGTTACAGGGCAGGTCAGCCATTATCATTGAATGGCAGTGGAACAGGTTGGAGGGACTGAACGGCCCCATGTACAAAAAATCTGCCGTACCTATCCTGTACCTCTAAATCTGCTGTCATGTTAGTCATTGCTCCACAACAGCATTGCAGAGGAAGGAAATGGAACAAAAAAAAGCTGTAACACTGGCCCTGAGCTACATCATGCATTTGATGCTAACAACACAAGAAGGAAGTATCATAACTGTGACAGATAGCATATCAAAAATAAGCATTGTGGGTGATCTGGTCTCCTGCAAATTATGTTGCTGGTGTTATTGGTTTTGCAGTGAACCACTGCTGAAGAACGTGTCTCAGACAAAGGCTGTTTATTTATACTTCTGTTTACTGCATGTTTTTGAAATAAAAACCACTCTTTCTTTCTCTACCCTGTCTCTCCCTCCGCCCCCTCTCTCTCCCAGGCACTAATGACGGATGAAACAATATCCAACGTTCCCGTTCTCATCCTGGGCAATAAAATCGACCGATCAGAGGCCATCAGTGAGGAGAAGCTTCGAGAAATCTTTGGCCTGTACGGACAAACGACAGGGAAGGTAAAGTTAATGAAGAAAGACCATCATTTGTAAAGCACCTGAGCATCTGCCTTCACACACAGCAAATGGCACATACAGGGAAACCTGGCAGAATGACCTATCAACCTGTGATTTTGTGTTGGTTGAGGGAGGAGTGGTTACCGTTCCTCCAGTTACGTTAGATGCATCGGCCATGCTAAATTCTCCCTGAGTGTACCTGATCAGGTGCCGCAGTGTGGTGACTAGGGGATTTTCACAGTAACTTCATTAAGATAAGCCTATTTGTGACACTAATAAATAAACATTCCTTGGACCGTGCCAGGAGAAGTTAGACATCCACTGGAACGTACGCAGATGCAACCTCAATTTAATGTCTCGCCTTGAAACAGTGCAGGACTCATAGAATCCCTACGTTCAACCCATTGAGTCTGCATCAACCACAATCCCACTCAGGCCCTATTCCTGTAACCCCACATGTTTATCCTGCTAAGTCCCCTGACACCAGGGTCAGTTTGGCGTGGCCGATTAACTTAACCTAACCTGCACATCTTTGGACTGCGGGAGGAAACCGGAGCACCCGGAGGAAACCCACGCGGACACGGGGAGAATGTACAGACGCCACACAGACAGTGACCCAAGGCCGGAATTGAACCTAGCGCTGAAAGGCAGCAGTAACCACTGTGCCACCATGCCGTACCGACCCCTTCAGTACTACATCGGAGTAGCCATCTATTTTCCACAGAATTTTATTTTATTCAGTATAGGACATCAATCAGGGGTATTAGCAGATGGGACTTGTTAATGTAGTGATCCCTGAAAAGGAGAATAATTGAAGGTTCTGATTCTTGCTGGGGATTGATCCTACAGGCTTGGTACCTCGTTGAGATGGCCAGTCTACTATGAGCGCTAGCAGCATGTTCTAACAGCTAGTCGGGGGAGTCAGCAGTCGCAGCCGATCCTGACCCTACCTTCACCTCAGACCCAGAAGCCTGCCTTTTCCAGAAAGCCTGACTCTGATCGAGCAAGCACTGCCTTGCTCTTTTCCAGCTCTGGCCCATTGCCACTCAGACCAGTTGTGGTGGAGACCATCCAACACGGCATTGACTGGCAATTTAACGTGGAAATTGCAACATCTTAGACATCAGTTGGCCAATTGAGGAGGCTAAGTTTACTGAACCATGTGCGTCATTCCTATGACAATTGGCAGCAAGTACATAGGAACTCCTATTGCTAATGACTGCAGATCAGGCAGGAATGCAGTAAAAGCAAAACTAGGTCAAACTTAGCACTGAATAAAATGAGACAGATTACTGGTTGTTCTTTAATTTGGAAGATAAAATCTGATTGAGCTTGTAAGCTAAGCACCTCTGTCAATTAGACTGTGGGTAGATCAAAGGGTCTTGTTCCTACCTTTCGTGTCTGTTTGACCTTTCAACAATGCTGAATTTTTTTAAATCTTGCAAAGCGAGAGGCTTTGCCACAGCGGTGAGTGGGTGGATTTTGTTTGCTGGGTACATTTTTAGATCCGCTAGCTGGAGCTCAATAGCAAGCGTTCACTCGCCTCTTGGGTCAGAAAGTCAGGTTTAAATTCCCCTCCAGAGACTTGAGCACAAAATTTCAGTCTCTGTGCAGTGCCGAGGGAGATGATACCTTTCAGATGAGGTACTCAAGTGGGGTCCGGTTTGCCCTGTTGGTTAGGACTTACAAGCTTCCATGGTATTGTTGGAAGAAGGAAATGGGAGAACTCCCAGGTGACCTGGACAATACTTAGCGCACAGTCGAACTTTCAATGCAAACATGTGATCTGGTCATGAACCCATTGCTTTTCATGGGGTCATGCCATATGCAAATTGCTGTATTTCCTACCTCACTGGAGGGGCTACAATCCTTTTAAAAAGTGCTTAGTTGGTTATAAATTAGTTTCTATTGGCAGGAGGGGGAGAAGAGGAATCGAGATGAATTTGATCAGCCATAATCAAAATGAATGGTGAAGCAGGTTTGAAGGGCTGAATGGCCTATCCTCCTTCTGGTTTCCATCTTTCTGTAAAGAGCTTTCAGATGGCCTGAATTCAAGTCTTTCTGTTGTTTGCTACCTATTTATTGTTCCTGATTACTTTGAGTATTTCTTATGAGCTGGGTTGTCTAAGATGTGGGCCTCATAGGATGCATTTATACAAGAAGTTCCATGTCTGGCAAGTGGTTTTCACATCTCACACACCACTGAAGGACATATAGTTTTTACAACTCAACTTGGGGTGTGAGAAAAAACCTTTCAATGCAGCGAGTGGCTGGGTGTGGAATACTCGGCCTGGAAATGTGATGGAGGCATGTTCAGTCGAGGCATTGAAGAGAACATAAGAACATAAGAAATAGGAGCAGGAGTAGGCCATCTAGCCCTTCGAGCCTGCCCCGCCATTCAATAAGATCGTGGCTGATCTGTCGTGGCTCAGTTCCACATTCCCGCCCTCTCCCCATAACCCTTAATCCCCTCTCTTATCAAAAACACATCAACCCGCGTCTTAAAAATATTTAGCGAGGCAGCCTCCACCACTTCAATGGGCAGAGAATTCCAGAGATTCACCACCCTTTGAGTGAAGAAGTTCCTCCTCAACTCCGTTCTAAACCGCCCCCCTTTTATCTTGAGGCTGTGCCCCCTAGTCCTACTATCCTTTCTGAGCGGGAAGAGTCTCTCCACCTCTATCCTATCCATCCCATTCATCATCTTATACGTCTCAATGAGATCTCCCCTCATTCTTCTAAACTCTAATGAGTACAAGCCTAATTTATTCAGCCTCTCCTCAGCTCAACCCCCTCAATTCCGGCATCAGCCTAGTAAACCTCCTCTGCACTCCCTCCAAGGCCAAAATATCCCTGCGTAAGTACGGTGCCCAAAACTGTGCACAGTACTCCAGCTGCGGCCTCACCAATGCCCTATACAGCCGCAGCAAGACCTCCCTAGTTTTATATTCAATCCCCCTCGCGATGAAGGCCAGCATCCCATTCGCCTTCCTGACCACCTGCTGCACCTGCAAGCTGGGTTTTTGCGACTCATGCACAAGGACCCCGCGGTCCCTCTGCACCGTCGCCTGCTGCAGTTTTTCTCCACGTAAGTAATAATCCTACCATTATTCCTACCAAGGTGCACCACCTCGCACTTGCCAACATTAAATTCCATTTGCCATTTCCTGGCCCATTCGCCCAGCCTATCTAGATCCTTCTGTAGACTCTCCCCACCCTCCGCACAATTTGCCTTTCCACCAATTTTGGTGTCATCAGCAAATTTCGACACCCTACACTCGGTTCCCTCCTCCAGATCATCTATATAAATGGTAAATAGCTGAGGCCCCAGCACCGACCCCTGGGGCACTCCACTAGTCACCAACCGCCAATCCGAATAGCACCCATTGACCCCCACTCTCTGCCTCCTATTTGACAACCAGTCCTCTATCCACGCTAACACCCTACCCCCAACTCCATGCCCCCTGACCTTCTGCAATAACCTCTTGTGAGGTACCTTGTCAAACGACTTCTGAAAATCAAGAAAGACCACATCCACCGGCTCTCCTCTATCCACCGCCCTAGACACATCCTCATAGAACTCCAGTAAATTTGTCAGACATGACTTCCCTTTAACGAAACCGTGCTGCGTCTGCTCTATCAAGCAGTTCCCCTCAAGATGCCTCTCTATTTCCTCCTTGATGACGGATTCTAACATTTTACCTACAACAGACGTTAAACTAACCAGCCTATAATTCCCCACCTTTTGCCTGGCACCCTTCTTAAACAACGGCGTAACATTAGCCGTTTTCCAATCTTCCGGCACTTTTCCGGAATCCAGCGACGTCTGGAAAATAACCACCAAGGCACCCACTATCACCTCCGCCATTTCTTTCAGAACCCTCGGAGGCATTCCATCCGGTCCTGGCGACTTGTCCACAATCAGCCCCTCCAGTCTGTCGAGCACCACCTCTCTAGTAACAGTAATGTCATCGAGGGCGTTAGATGGCGGCCCAGTGGTTAGCACTGTTGCTTCAGAGCGCCAGGACCCGGATTCAAGTCCGGCCTCAGGTTGCTGTGTGGAGTTTGCACATTCTCCCTGTGTCTGCGTGGGTTTTCTCCAGGTGCTCTGGTTTCCTCCCACATTCCAGAGATGAGCGGGTTAGGTTGAATGGCCACGCTAATGTCAGGGGGATTAGCAGAGTAAATATATGGGATTACGGGGTTGGGGCCTGGGTGGGATTGTTGTCGATAATAGACCTGATGGGCAAACAGCCTCCTGCAATGAAGGGATTCTATGAATGGAAACAATATGCAGGAGTACAGGGAAAAGACAGGGGATTGCACTAAGTCATGATGTTCGTTTGGAGAGCTGCTATAGATAGACTTCCTTCTGTGTCATAACAGTTCTGTGGTTCTGAGTGTAAATGCAGAACAGCATCAAAACCCGATATATCATCCTGATCTTAACTCAATTGTTTAGAGTCTCTTTTCCTCACCAGCATCTTTTCTGTTTCTACATTGTTTCTTGAGATGTGGGTGACATTGAGGAAGGTCTATTGCCCTTGAACTGAATAGCTTGGAAGGTTATTTCAGGGGGCAGTTAAGCATTAGCCACGTTCTTATGGTCTGGAATCACACATGGGCCAGGCCAAGAAAGGACGGCAGATTGGTGAGCAATCCATGCTAGCTGTCATGTTACCAATCCAGGCTAACTTTATAATTCCAGATTTATTAATTGAATTCCAGTTCTAGCAGCTGCAGTGGTGGGATTTGAACCCATGTTCCCAGAGCATTAGCTTGGATCTCTGGATTACTAATCCAATAATATTACCATACACCACCATCTCCCCTGTTCTGATTCATGAGAGGCTGC
This sequence comes from Carcharhinus amblyrhynchos, assembly GCF_965287045.1. Taxonomy (NCBI): domain Eukaryota; kingdom Metazoa; phylum Chordata; class Chondrichthyes; order Carcharhiniformes; family Carcharhinidae; genus Carcharhinus; species Carcharhinus amblyrhynchos. Next base: position 6,282,974 of record NC_137354.1, read on the forward strand.
TCTGCTTTTGCATTGTATAGAGCTCCCAGCTAATCAGAGACAGGAGCTGGGAACTGTAAAGTGGGCTCTTCGATCAGCTACATTTCACATCATGAGCCACACTGCAGTATATCACATAACACCCACTAGCCTTGCTAAATAAAAAAAAGTTTAATTAAAAGTGATCATTGCCGCCACCCACCCCCCCTGCCCCCTGCCCCCCGCCCCCATTAAAGCTAAAGCATAGATTTAACTGCTTTGTAGTTATTGCTCAACAGACTAATATGTAAATTGTGGGAATGTGGTGCTGTCAGCAGTACTTGCTAACTGGCTTTCCTCCCACTGGCTCCTCCCGCTCTAACTGGCTGGTTGCAGGACCATTACTGGAAGGAGTGTGTGATCACAGAGTGAAAAGTTTACTCGGGAAGTTTTTATTAGAAACATGGACTTAGAAATTGATGACTGAAATACATAAATGGTGGCAATGTATGGCACTAAAACGGGATGGGAAGTCTCTGTGTGTATCCTGATGCAATTATCCCCCATCCTCCAGAGCCATTTCCCTTCGATACTGCCCTTCAACTTGTCTACCGCACGTGCTAAGCTTGGTAGACCACCCTGGGATTGGCACACAGGGGGTTATAGAAAGCATGGTCAATACCTGGCAGTGAATTTGCTGTACAGCCATTTTTGGGAGCACCACTCTTAGTGTCGCACCTGAATGAACCTCTGTCTTGTAACCCTGGCTGGCCGCCAGAGATTACTTATTGGCACTGTCAGGTATGGTCCTGTGCTGACTCGTGTCTGGTAAGCTGAAATTAATTCACATCCTCAAACTGCCACACAGATGTGTGTTGGGAGACTACACCACCTTCTGTGCCCATTGTGAAATAAATGTTTGAAAGTCAAATGATTTGCTCCAGTTCTGTTAAGTGTCTAAAGTAAAAGTATAGTAAAGTTTATTTGAGTCACAAGTAGGCTTACATTAACACTGCAATGAAGTTACTGTGAAAACCCCCTAGTCGCCGCACACTGACACCTGTTCGGGTCAATACACCTAAGCAGCACATCTTTCAGGTCTCTGTGTATTCATTATTAATCTGTTTGAAAAGCAAAGCTAATCATTAACCCTTAGTCAGCCTGACAAATTAGCTCAATCAGACTGTTAGACATCTTCAGGCTGGTTTTAAAATAATTTATAATGTAAACCATATTGATACTTGGTAATGCGACTAATATGGAGAAGCTGCTTCCCTTGTTCTGGGTGCCGATAGCCGTAGCGCAGCATAACGACCCCAGTGTTTTCTCCACCTTCCCAAGCACTCCAGATTTCTCATCTTTGGTGGCAGTGCCTTCAACTGGCTTGGCTCTAAGCTGTGGAATTCCTTCCCCAAACCCCTCCCCCTTTCTACAAAATAAAAGTAAAATACTGCGGGTGCTGGAATCTGAAACAAAAACAGAAAATGCTGGAAAATCTCAGCAGGTCTGACACCATCTGAATAGAGAACAGAGCCAACATTTAATTGTCAGCTCTGACAAAGGGTCATCCAGACTCAAAATGTTGTTTCTATTTTCTCCACAGTGGTTAACACTGCTGCCTCAAAGTACCAGGTTCAATTCCTGCTTGGGTCACTGTGTGCGTTTCCTCCCCCAGTCCGAAAGACGTGCTGGTTAGGGTGCATTGGTCGTGCTAAATTCTCCCTCAGTGTACCCGAACAGGTGCCTGAGTGTGGCAACTAGAGAGTTTTCACACTAACTTAATTGCAGTGTTAATGTAAGCCTACTTGTGATACTAATAAATAAACTTAGATGCTGTCAGACCTGCTGAGATTTTCCAGAATTTTCTGTTCATGTTCTCTCCCCCTTTCTACCTTTCTCCTGCTCGAAGTCTCTCTTTAAAACCTACTACTTTGACCAGACTTGTAGCCCGGTGTAAATTCTGTCTCACACTGCTGTGTTTTACTGTGTTGAAGGGGCTGTGATTGAATACGGGCTGTGGTTGAACAGCTGCCATTCAGGATAATCCATTGGCTGCCTTGTGCTTCACTGCCTCCTAAATGGGTTGACTCTCTCCCTACCTACTCCTGAGCGCTACGAGGTCTAATCTTGGTTGTGTTTTTAAGGGGAGAGGAGCAGGACAGGAGACTGTATTCCCTACATATTTTCTGCATGTTAAAAACATTAAGGGATAGGGGGCTATAGTGCAGGAAAATGTCATTGAAATAGAAGATCAGCCACTAGGGCAAACAGGCTTGAAGGGCTGAAGGGCCTTCTCCTATTTCGTGTGTTGCCCACCAAATCCGTCGCCCTTGTGAATGTCCTTGCAATGGGCTGGCGCAAGCAGTGGTGGAGGTCTGGAAGCTCACTTGGAACTTGACACAGCTAAAGAAGCTGAAGTGATAGGATTCTGATTCTGTTTAAAGCTTGCAGTGCTGAGCTTTGAGTACACGCAGCCAATTCTCCAACTCTCAAGGGCAAAACAAAATGGTTCAAATAACTTGGCCGGCCCATAGTGAGGGGCGTGACTTGGGAAGGTTTCCAGTTCGTCATCAAGGTCTTCGATTTGCGTCATCTGTGTATCTTGTGAATGCACGGTGTAACTTGCAAAGTTATTGGGCACGCATGTTATGGCTACATTATGATCTGACTGTTGATCATAGAATCCCATCATAGAACCCCTACAGTGCAGAAGGAGGCCATTTGGCCCATCGAGCCTGCACTGACCACAGTGCCACCCAGCCCCTATCCCTGTAACCCCATGCATTACCCTACCCAGTCCCCCTGACACTAAGGGGCAATTTTTAGCATGGTCAATCCACCTAACCCGCACATCTTTTAGACTGTGGGAGGAAACTGGAGCCACCGGAGGAAACCTATACAGAATGTGCAAACTCCACACACGGACAGTGACCCAAGGCTGGAATCAAACCTAGGTCACTGGTGCTGAGAGGCAGCAGTGCTAACTGTTGTGCCGCTTTTAAAGCATGTTCGCTGTTTACTGTACATTGTAGCACATTAGACAAGAAAGTTAGGATACTGCAGGATACAAGTGGAATGATATGAGAGTTATTAATGTAGTTTATACTGTGACTCACTCTGGAGAATGCATACTCTTAACATTTATTTGTCTCTATACAATCCAACAGTACATGACGCAGTGCACATTAAAATCAAATCAACTGCACCCTTCAGAGCTGTTTGGTGATTGATTTGAGGCTGGAAGTGGTTGGGGTGGGGGGTGCGGTGGGTGATCATCGGCTTTACAAGTCGCCTTGTTTATAAGTAACACGATCCGTAACTGGAATCAAACTGTTCCTGCATGCTATGGGGATATTAAATTTCCTCCTTGTTCTGTTCCAGGGGACTGTGCCACTGAAGGAATTAAACACCCGGCCACTTGAGGTGTTTATGTGCAGTGTGCTAAAGCGCCAGGGTTATGGAGAAGGATTTCGCTGGCTTTCGCAATATATTGACTGAACCTGAGACAAAACTATGCCACTCTGGACTGAACTAGTTTGCAGCTGTCTACGTCTTTTTTTAGTATTATTTTCTTTCTTAAAAAAAAACAGGACATACATCATTTAACAAGATCGCAATGCCAACCAGGAGAGAATTCTGATCTGCTGCATTGTCGGGTGTTTATATCCAGATTAAAATCTGAATTACCTTTGCAAGTGAAACCCTTTTTTAAAGCTCCTATGTAAATGTTGGCTGAGAATTCGCACCTGAATCAGTCTCAGAAATGTATGAATTGTTTTCTTTTTTTTAGTGCCCCAATTTTTTTTGAGATGCATGGTAGTCCTTGAAGTTGTACAGGTATGTCTGTCCCTCTGAGACTCTATCTCACAAGACCTTGCAGACGGAATAGAACAGCAACACTCTGGCCATCCCTCAACAACATTTTGCCAAATCAGGTGGTAGTCTAAATAGCATTCAGAAGTCAAAAGGATTTTCTTGCCTGTATTTGTACTGATGTGGAGATGCTGGCATTGACCTGGGGTAAGCACAGTAAGAAGTTTCACAACACCAGGTTAAAGTCCAACAGGTTTATTTGGTAGCACAAGCTTTCAGAGCGTTGCTCCTTCAGGTGAGTAAAGAGTTGAAGTTGAACACAACTCTTCACTCAGCTGAAGAAGGGGCAGTGCTTTGAAAACTCGTGCTACCAAATAAACCTGTAAGACTTTAAGCTGGTGTTGTGAGACTTCTTACTTTGTCTGTACTGGCATGGTCTACCTCCAGAGCCATTTCTGTATAGGTTTCGAACAGTCAGAACTTGAACATTGACCTGGGAATATCCAAATGTGGCCAGCAAAACGGCGAAGATTCTGTTTCATGCGGTTGCGATGAGGCTGTGAGAACCGTTGTTTGAAAGTTCTCTCAGCTACTAGTTTATGCTAGGTGGGATGTGCTGTTCATATGCATGGTGTTAACATTCGAAGATGCGCTCATGTATCTGGAGTGGTTACCAATCCTGTCGATGATTTATAAATGTATGGTTAATTTGGCAAATCGTTTTGCGAATCTGTTCTCCTGCGATTATTGTATCAGTGTAGCGTACAGTTTGGGTATCTTTGCCAAGTTTTTAATCAGAACCAGGATATTTCATTCCCCTCCTGAAATCTGCACCCCCACCCCTGTTTTTTTTCAAACAAATAATGGCAAATAATTAGAAAAAATTGTGAATTTAGAGAATTAGCTTTCTGACTAAATGATGATGTTTCTTCTGTTTGGCATCGAAGAACTTTGGGAGTGGGGAAAATACATATAGTGAGTCACAGCTGGATGTAATGTGGAGTCTCAGTCTAAATTTGATTAGCAAGTATTTTCAAATCATTCAATATAAGCTGTTAACACCATGAATCTGTGATGGAGTTTACTTCTGAGGGACTCGCTTGACCACTTGGGCAAATTGCACAATTTCCTGCACACTTTTTATTGTAAAGCTTTTTTAAAATGTGAACTAAATTTGTACAGTTGGTGCTTTTATCGTGATCGTGGAGGCAACGCGACATTATGCAAGCCGCATAATGTGGGGAACTGTTCTACATTGGTGTCTTAATGGTTTACACATTTAACAGTATCTAACAGTGAGTGTGGCTTGAACGGGGAACTTTGAATTTCTGTTCATTGACACGGGATGTGCTTATGATGTGAAGTTGAGTAGCATTATCATTTGATGTGGGCAGTGAATAAATAAGTTTTTCCCTCCCCACTCCCTGAGAAATTAAAGCAGTGGCCAGTTAACACTATATCGCTATTATTCTTGTTGTCTGCTTCCCTGTAAGCTTTGGACTGTTGTTTGGAATGGTGATATTCTCTCAGACTTATTGACAGAGTGGAGGCATTCTGTGGAGCCATTTTTTATTGTACGCTGGAATTAGAAATTGCACCTTCTCCCCAGATTAGGAGTAAACAGCTTTCTTGGTAATGCCCAAACTGGCTGTTCTCTTGGTAAGTAGCATGTGGCAAACCTGGACAAAGGCACAACGCTCCCTGGAATCGGATTACGCAGAAGCCAGTTAATGGGAATGTTCTATCTTGTTTACTCGTGTCCGGCCTCGTACACAAAAGAAATTGTTTGCTTAATATAAATGATTGGGATAAAGAAAACATTTTGCTTGTCCCAGGAGTGGGGCGGTGTTTCCCCTTAAGGGGCATTGTCAGTAATCCATTCTGAGGGCAGTTATCATTGGTACGGTCTGGGGAACTTGCCCATCTCCTCAGCATTGAATGCAAAATTGACATTTTCTTTCTCCCTCCACCCACCTTCCCCAAAACCTTCAGGTCTAACACAACAGGTTGGTACTGTACACCTGCAGTATTACTCGGTTATTGCAGTTTCTACATGTTTGTGGCCATTGTTCTCCACTGTTGAGAGGGCATTGGTGAACTGCTTTAGCCCTTTGCCAATCTGATGCCTTCACCAACACATTCTTGGAAACAAAACTGTTCTTACCCTCACTAATCATCCTCTATTTGGTAGAAAGATAACCTGCAACATGTATAAATGTATTATAAATCATTGCTTTATTTGAAATAAACAGAATTCTATATCTTTGTGTATTGTGTCTCCATTATCTTGGCTAAAATTCTGAATGAGAAGAATTATTTTGTGATGTATTACTGATAGTGCCAGCATTCATTGCTCATCCCCAATTGCACTCGAACAGCATAGCTTGCTGGGCCATCCCAGTTTAGGGTCAACCACACTGCTGTGGGTGATGGTCATTTTGGCATAGAAGGAGGCCATTGGGCCCAACATGTCCATCATGGCTTTCCAGAGCCATCTAAATAGTCCCATTCCCGCAGCATGACACGTTTATCTCTCTCAAATGCCTGCCCACCCACCCAATTTCTCTTGGAATAATTCACAGCCTCTGCTTCCTTTATTCCCATAAGCAATGAGTTCCAGGTAATTCCCGTTCACTGCTGAAAGCAGTTCTTCCCTGCATCTTTCAGGGCGGCACAGTGATTACCACTGCTGCCTCTCAGTGCTGGGGGCCTGGATTTGATTCCCAGCTTGAGCCACCGTCTTGTGCAGACCCATTTTTGTATGGGTTTCCCTCGGGTGCTCCAGTGTCCTCCCACAATCCAAAAGGTGTGTTGGTTAGGTGCATTGGCTATGCTAAATTCTCCCTCAGTGTACCCGAACAGGCACCAGAGTGTGGGAATTAGGGGATTTTCACTGACATCATTGCAGTGTTAATGTAAACCTACTTGTGACTAATAAATAAATTTTATCTTTTTATAAAAGTTTCAATGTGTGAGCTCTTGTTCTTACACCATAAGTTAATGGGAGCAGCTTTATTTGGGCTACCACATCTAAAGCTGATATAATTTTGTACACCTCTTATCAAATCTCCCCTTCAACCTTCTTGACTCCAGGAAGAACAACCCCAGATTCCCCAATCTAACCCTGTAGCTAATCTTATTCCTGGAACTGTCCTGCTAACCACCTCAGATCCTTGTAGAAATGTAGTGGCCAAAGCAGGATGCAACTCTCTAGCTGTGGCCTAACTAGCATCTCACAAATGTTGAAGCATAACTTCCCTGTAGAATAAGTACTGTTTTCTCAGAACATGTTCACTTTTAGTATTAAAAGCAAATTACTGCGGATGCTGGAATCTGAAACCAAAAGGGAAATTACTAAAAAATCTCAGCAGCTGACATTTCGAATCCAGATGACCCTTTGTCAAAGCTAAAAGCCCATAGAAAGAGGATTGCCATTAGCAGTCTTTCCCCTGGTGTCTGTGGCTATGACTCATCTTTCATTCCCTCACCCTTAAATACCCTCTATTTTCTATGCATTTTAGCTTTTGACAAAAGGTCATCTAGACTTGAAATGTTAGCTCTTTACTCTCCTGACAGTTGCTGCCAGACCTGCTGAGATTTTCCAGCATTTTTTAGTATTAATGTTTATAAAATGAAAATGGTGATTTTTTTATATGAATCAGTAATTAACTTATAATTTTTAAAATAATACAAAATTCATGATTTCTGAAGTCAAGTGTAAGGATGGCAGATTTCCTTCCCTAAAGCGCATTAGTGAACCAGATTGGTTTTGCGACCATTGATAATGGTTTCACATAACCGCATTTGTTAGACTTTTAATTCCAGATTTTTTTTTGCATTCGATTCAAATTTCACCATCTGCCATGCTGGGACCCTAACCCAGGGTATTACCTGAGCCTGGGTCTCTGGATTACCAGTCCAATGGCAATACCAGTACACCGCCACCGTATTGAATGAACAGACTAGATTAATGGTGGTCTTTCTCTGGGCCAACTAGAATCCTGCAGTGAAAGGGCTGTCATATACAGAATGATTGAGTAGAATAGGTCTATATTCGATGGGTTAAATGGCTCCTGTGCTCTCAACGTTCTGTGATTTCAACTTCTAAAGAATGAGAGGTGACTTTGTATAGACTTTTCTGAAGGAAATGGCGGAGGTGATAGTGGATGCCTTGGTGATTATTTTCCAAACGTCGCTGGATTCCGGGGAAGTGCCAGAAGATTGGAAAACGGCTAACATTACGCCATTGTTTAAGAAGGGTGGCAGGCAAAAGGCGGGGAATTATAGGCCGGTTAATTTAACGTCTGTTGTAGGAAAAATGTTAGAATCCGTGATCAAGGAGAAAATAGTGAGGCATCTTGAGGAGAATTGTTTGGTAGAGCAGACGCAGCACGGTTTCGTTAAGGGGAAGTCGTGTCTGACGAACTTATTGGAGTTCTATGAGGACGTGTCTAGGGCGGTGGATAGAGGAGAGCCGGTGGATGTGGTCTTTCTGGATTTTCAGAAGGCGTTTGACAAGGTGCCTCACAAGAGGTTATTGCAGAAGGTCAGGGGGCATGGAGTTGGGGGTAGGGTGTTAGCGTGGATAGAGGATTGGCTGTCAAATAGGAGGCAGAGAGTGGGGGTCAATGGGTGCTATTCAGATTGGCGGTTGGTGACTAGTGGAGTGCCCCAGGGGTCGGTGCTGGGGCCTCAGCTATTCACCATTTATACAGATGATCTGGAGGAGGGAACAGAGTGTATGGTGTCAAAATTTGCTGATGATACCAAGATTGGTGGAACGGCAAATTGTGTGGAGGGTGTGGAGAGTCTGCAGAAGGATCTAGATAGGCTGGGCGAATGGGCCAGGAAATGGCAAATGGAATTTAATGTTGGCAAATGTGAGGTGGTCCACTTTGGTAGGAATAATGGTAGGAAGGACTATTACTTACGTGGCGAAAAACTGCAGCATGCGACAGTGCAGACGGACCTCGGGGTCCTTGTGCATGAGTCGCAAAAACCCAGCCTGCAGGTGCAGCAGGTGGTCAGGAAGGCGAATGGGATGCTGGCCTTCATAGCAAGGGGGATTGAATATAAAAGTAGGGAGGTCTTGCTGCGGCTGTATAGGGCATTGGTGAGGCCACAGCTGGAGTACTGTGTGCAGTTTTGGTCGCCGTACTTACGCAAGGATATTTTGGCCTTGGAGGGAGTGCAGAGGAGGTTTACTAGGCTGATTCCGGAGTTGTGGGGGTTGAACTATGAGGAGAGGCTGAATAAACTAAGCTTGTACTCGTTAGAGTTTAGAAGAATGAGGGGAGATCTCATTGAGACGTATAAGATGTTGAATGGGATGGATAGGATAGAGGTGGAGAGGCTCTTCCCGCTCAGAAAGGACAGTAGGACTAGAGGGCACAGCCTCAGGATAAAGGGGGGGTGGTTTATAACAGAGTTGAGAAGGAACTTCTTCACTCAAAGGGTGGTGAATCTCTGGAATTCTCTGCTCATTGAAGTGGTGGAGGCTGCCTCGCTAAATATTTTTAAGACGCGGGTTGATGGGTTTTTGATAAGCAAGGGGATTGAGGGTTATGGGGAGAGGGCGGGAATGTGGAACTGAGCCACGACAGATCAGCCATGATCTTATTGAATGGCGGGGCAGGCTCGAGGGGCTAGATGGCCTACTCCTGCTCCTATTTCTTATACAAAATAAATAAAAGTTTTAGATGTTTTACGGTAAATGCTGAGAAGGTCTTTCACCCCTGGCTGGAGAGTCTAGAACTAGGGATCATTGTCTCTAGATAGGGGACCAACTATCTAGGTGTTCACTGTGAACCTTTGGCATTCTTACCCAACAGGGCAGTGGGTGCTCAGTTACTGAATTTATTGGAGACTCAGTCCAATAGATTTTTGAATGTTAGGAGAATTGAAGGACTAGGTTGGGAGAGTGGCTTTCAGGAAAAAGATCAGCTATGGTCTTACTGACAGTTGGAATAGACTCAAGGAGCTTTATGGCCACTTGCTGCTTTTCCTACTTGTGTTCTTATGTGCTGGTTTGTAGTTTTAAGATGCAACTGGGCCCACGCATTGAAAATGCGTGGCTTGAAGGTTTCCCACGGAAACTGAGCTATTTGCAGTGCTTACAACCACAAGTGACTAGTTCTATTTATAACATCCTTCTAACTCAGTAATATCTTCCTTGTTCCGAGACAGCAAATAATAGATTTTAACTCTGCAATTTAATGACTGGAGTGCATAACGTGCTCTGATAGCTCGATTCATTTCTGAAGGACTGTTGGACTGTCCGAGGTGTTCTCTGGATGGTCAATAGCCACAGCTGAAGGTGGAGAAATCTACTCAAACAGCAAGGGAATTGTTCCCCCAAATATCCTTGTCAACATTTCCCTATCCACCAATGCCACTAGACCAAGCTGATCTGGTGCCCTAGTTGATTGTTGTTTGTCGGAGCTTGCTGTGTTTCCCAAAATCCCAATATGCTTCAAAAAGTACTTCCTTCAGCAGCAATGACGCACTTCATGATGTCCCGAGATTGAGAAGTTATTGCAAGTGACAGAACCAACAGCCAACCCCAGGCAATTCTTGGAGGTGGCCACAAGCTGGAGTTGCAAGGTCTGAAGTTGTTTGTGGTGGGATTGGGGCATGTGGGGTGGGGGTGTGTCCTCTCTCAGCTCTGGTGGGTTACCAGAAGTAAAGCACTTTTACTTTATGGTGAGTGAGCGAGTCAAATTTCACCCTACACGTGAAATTTCACGAGTGTTCCAACATTCTTGGGAACCCCACACACTGTGATCCTGTCCATTTTTGTTTGAGAAGACGTGCCAATGCCCTTACTTACTCTTCACACTACTCCACACTAATGTTGTCAATTCTGCTTGAATATATTTATAGAAGTGCAGTGCAGAAGGAGGCCATTTGAACATAGAACATAAGAACATAAGAAATAGGAGCAGGAGCAGGCCAACTAGCCCTTCGAGCCTGCCCCGCCATTCAATAAGATCATGGCTGATCTGTCGTGGCTCAGTTCCACCTTCCCGCCCTCTCCCCATAACCCTTAATCCCCTCTCTTATCAAAAACCCATCAACCCGCTTCTTAAAAATATTTAGCGAGGCAGCCTCCACCACTTCAACGGGCAGAGAATTCCAGAGATTCACCACCCTTTGAGTGAAGAAGTTCCTCCTCAACTCTGTTCTAAACCGCCCCCCCTTTATCTTGAGGCTGTGCCTCCTAGTCCTACTATCCTTTCTGAGCGGGAAGAGTCTCTCCACCTCTATCCTATCCATCCCATTCATCATCTTATACGTCTCAATGAGATCTTCCCTCATTCTTCTAAACTCTAACGAGTACAAGCCTAATCTATTCAGCCTCTCCTCATAGCTCAACCCCCTCAACGCTGGCATCAGCCTAGTAAACCTCCTCTGCACTCCCTCCAAGGCTAAAATATCCTTGCGTAAGTACGGCGCCCAAAACTGCACACAGTACTCCAGCTGCGGCCTCACCAATGCCCTATACGGCCGCAGCAAGACCTCCCTAGTTTTATATTCAATCCCCCTCGCGATGAAGGCCAGCATCCCATTCGCCTTCCTGACCACCTGCTGCACCTGCAAGCTGGGTTTTTGCGACTCATGCACAAGGACCCCGCGGTCCCTCTGCACCATCGCCTGCTGCAGTTTTTCTCCACATAAGTAATGATCCTTCCTACCATTATTCCTACCAAAGTCGACCACCTTGCACTTGCCAACATTAAATTCCATTTGCCATTTCCTGGCCCATTCGCCCAGCCTATCTAGATCCTTCTGCAGACTCTCCACACCCTCCGCACAATTTGCCTTTCCACCAATTTTGGTGTCATCAGCAAATTTCGACACCCTACACTCGGTTCCCTCCTCCAGATCATCTATATAAATGGTAAATAGCTGAGGCCCCAGCACCGACCCCTGGGGCACTCCACTAGTCACCATCCGCCAATCCGAATAGCACCCATTGACCCCCACTCTCTGCCTCCTATTTGACAACCAGTCCTCTATCCACGCTAACACCCTACCCCCAACTCCATGCCCCCTGACCTTCTGTAATAACCTCTTGTGAGGTACCTTGTCAAACGCCTTCTGAAAATCAAGAAAGACCACATCCACCGGCTCTCCTCTATCCACCGCCCTAGACACATCCTCATAGAACTCCAGTAAATTTGTCAGACACGACTTCCCTTTAAGGAAACCGTGCTGCGTCTGCTCTATCAAGCAGTTCCCCTCAAGATGCCTCGCTATTTCCTCCTTGATGACGGATTCTAACATTTTACCTACAACAGACGTTAAACTAACAGGCCTATAATTCCCCGCCTTTTGCCTGGCACCCTTCTTAAACAACGGCGTAACATTAGCCGTTTTCCAATCTTCCGGCACTTCCCCGGAATCCAGCGATGTCTGGAAAATAACCACCGAGGCATCCACTATCACCTCCGCCATTTCTTTCAGGACCCTCGGATGCATTCCATCTGGTCCTGGGGACTTGTCCACAATCAGCCCCTCCAGTCTGTTGAGCACCACCTCTCTAGTAACAGTAATGTCATCGAGACCCTCCAGTCCTACCACCTTTCCATCTCTAACATCCGGCAAATTATTCATGTCTTCCTCCGTGAAGACCGAAACAAAAAAGTTATTCAAGACCTCCACCATATCCCCATCCCCTACCACTAAGTCCCCCTTCTCATCCTCTAGGGGACCAACGTTCACCCTAGCCAGCCTCTTCCTTTTTATATATTTATAAAAACTCTTGCTATCCTTTTTTATATTAAGCGCTAGCCCAGCTTCATAGTTTCTCCAACCGTCCTTTATCAACTTCTTTGTCAATCTTTGTTGACATTTAAACCTCTCCCAATCCTCTTCTCGCTCACTACTCTTAGCTACTCTAAACGCCTCCGCTTTTAATTTAACACTTTCCTTCACCTCCTTCGTTATCCACGGCTTATTACCTCTCCTCCTACGGTCCTTTTTGACCATCGGAATAAATTTCCGCTGAGCATTTGGCCCATTGAGCCTGCACTGACAACAATCCTATTCCTGTAACCCCGCATACTACACTTGGTCTGGTGCATTAGTGGATAGGGAAATATTGACAAAGGTAATTGGGGGAAGAATTCCCTTGCTCTTTGAGTAGATTTCTCCACCTTCAGCTGCGGCTATTGGCCATCCACAGAACACCCTGGACAGTCCACCAGTCCTTCAGAAACGAATCCTGAAACTAGGGTCAATTTAGCATAGTCAATCCCCCTAACCTGCATATCTTTGAAGTGTGGGAGGAAACTGGAGCACCGAAGGAAACCCATGCAGACATGGGGAGGATGTGCAAACTCCACAGAGACAAGGGGGAAACATGCAAACTCCGCACAGAGAGTGACCTAAACTGGGAATCGATCCCGGGCCCTGGCACTGTGAGGCAGCAGTGCTAACCACTGTGCCAACTGTCCTGGAGATATATCACAATCTTATGCTTCATCCCCCTACTCTCCTGCCACTGGTTGTCCAGCATGTCTATCTTCATGTTGTCCTAGAATAAAAGCTGGATTGGGGAAACAAGAACAGAGACTGCTGGAGAAATTGAGTAGGTCTGGCAGCATCTATGGACAGAGAGAGAGACAGAGTTAACATTTTGACTCCAGAATTCTGAAGGTAGGGAGAAATATTTGGATTATATATACTGTTTAAGAGGGAACAAAAGGTTTCTGTTGTCCTGTTGTTCTGTCATCGGGTTCCCAGAAGTTAGAAATAATCAGACATTGAGCTCAAAGTTCTGGAGGTTTGTCAAGTGTTTCTTGTGTCTCACTGTGTAGTTGGGAGACTGATACGTTATTACTTGGCAGATGACAGCAGTAGTGCAACAGTGAATGTGGCACCCCAGGAGATACTGTCTTGAATGAAACAAAGACCAATGAATTAGACAGAAATTACAGGGGTGACAGCCCCTGTGGGGCAGTATAACCAAAACAAAATATCAAAAGAAAACTTTACTCATTAAATTATCATCCCTGGGGGTGATGATGATGCACCCCTGCCCCTGCAGAACTCACCCCAGGATATATTCATAGAATCATAGAATCCCTACAGTCCCGAAGAGGCCATTCAGCCCATTGAATATGCACTAACTCTGTGACAGAGTATCTTACCCAAGTCCTCTTCCCTGTCCTATCCCCGTAATCCCACACATTTACCGTGGCTGATGCATCTATCCTACAGATCGTTTGACAACTAAGGGGCAAGTTAGCATGGCCAATCCACCTTACCCACATATCTTGGAACACTAAGGGGCAAGTTAACGTGGCCAATCCACCCTAACCTACACATCTTGGGACACTAAGGGGCAATTTAGCATGGCCAATCCACCCTAACCTACACATCTTGGGACACTAAGGGGCAATTTAGCATGGCCAATCCACCCTAACCTACACATCTTGGGACACTAAGGGGCAATTTAGCATGGCCAATCCACCCTAACCTACACAACTTGGAACACTAAGGGGCAAGTTAATGTGGCCAATCGACCCCTACCTACACATCTCAGGTCACTAAGGGGCGGTTTAGCATAAGACAATCCACCTAACTTGCACATCTTGGGACACTAAGGGGCAATTTACTATGGCCAATCTACCTAACCAGCTCATCTTGGGACATTAAGGGGCAGGGTAAATAGATAGGGGGTTACAGGGATGGGGCTTGGGTGGGATTGTTGTCAGTACTGATTCGATGAGCTGAATGGCCCCATTGTATAGGGGATTCTATGAGAGATACGTACGAAAGAAGGCTCAGTGAGGAATCAGGAACACGGGCTTGTTGAGCGGAATGGGCTGTTTGTGAGCCGCTAGCAATGCGATGTTAAACTGAAACTGAGTGTAAAGGGCTGGATTGTAGGCATTGCCAGATAGGATGTTGAAGGCATTAGCTTCCGGGTTAGAAATTGAGTTTAGCAATGCTGCTGTCTGGGTTTTGAGTGTGTTATGTGTGTGTGTTTGTGATGTTCCCGCAGAGCCAGTGTTGCATTGTCTCTGCCTCTGTGCAGCGCCGGGCTCCGGAGACTCAGTGCGGGGAGGCAGCACTGCCGGCGGCTCACTCCCTGCCTCCCCAGCCTCAGTGGGAGGGAGTGCGGAGCTGCAGCGGATTGCTCCTGGACGGCAGGCGGGGTCTGGTCCTCTGCCACGGTCAGACCTTCCTCCCTTTCCTCCTCCTCCAGCGGCAGGATGTGAGTGGCAAGCCGTTCCTGCAGCCTGGGGCATTCCACCAGGACCTGCAGGTCCATCTCCAGTTCCCTACCACCAGCCCCAGGGCCAAAGCCCAGCCTCCCTTGTCTTCCAGCTTCACCCTGGGGCTGGAGCCTGTCTCAGAGTCTCCTGGTTCCGACCTGAACCCGGTGTTGCCCTCAGTGGCACCCGGGGTGGACAAGTCTCGGAGCTACGCCCGAGCTGAGATGCTGATGGTCTTCCCTTGCCCAGAATTCCGAGACATCTTCCAGACCTTGTTCCGCAAGTCGGACAACTGGTGTTTCTACAATGAAGACCAGGAGCAAGGGCTCCGGTCCGAGATCCTGGACTTGGCCTGGTTCGCCTTGCTGCGATGCCCCGATTGGGCCAGTGATGCCCTTGGAGGGAGTGCCCTGCGCTACGTGAGGAGCGAAGGCTTGAGGAAGGGGCAGCTCCTCTTCAGCTGTGCCTCTCCCTTTGCCGCCTTCTGCCCCGAGATCTTCCTGAACACAATCAGCAAGGGCATCGTGAGTAACCTGGCAGGAGAGAGGAACGCCATGATTTTGACCGATGCCCGCTGCCTACCCGGGACCGAAGGAGGCGGCATTTACGTCAAGTCTCGAGATGGGTATCACTTGGCCGGTTTAATCGTGGCGCCACTTTGCTGGAAAGCTAATGAGTGGGTTGGACTGACGCTGGTGTGTTCGGCCAGCTGCGTATTGGAGGCCATCGGAAGGATTTTGAATGGATTTGACAGAAGTGGCGCAAAGTTGTCAATTTGCCCTGTCTCTGGTCAGCGGCCCCTGGCGAACCCGGGGTGGCACAGCTTAACACGGCTGCTCGGGGCTGTAGCTCTTCTGCAGTGTGACAGGGTGTGGGGATCAGGAGTGGTTATCAGCCCCAGGCTGATCCTCACATGTCGACACGTGTTAGGTCAAACATCGGCTGTCAAAGTGAAGATCCAGTCGGACTCCAGCAGGTAGGCCCCTCTCTGTCACAGTTTGTGTAAAACTCTGAGATTATCGGGGGTAGACTGGAATGTTTTTAAATTCATTCATGGGTCATGGGTGTCACTGGCTGGCCAGCATTTATTGCCTTTCCCTACTTGCCTTTGGAGGGCAGTTGAGAGTCACCCACATTGCAGTGGCTCTGGAGTCACATGTAGGCCAGACCAGGTAAGGATGGCAGATTTCCTTCCCTAAAGGGTATTAGTGAACCAGGTGGGTTTTTCTGACAATGGTTATCAATAGATTCTTAATTCCAGATAATTTTTACAGAATTCAAATTCCATTATCTGCCATGGTGAGATTCGAACCCGGGTCCCCAGAACATTAGCTGAGTTTCTGGATTAGTAGTTCAGTGATAATACTAGTAGGCCATCACCTTCCCATAAATACTCAATTAAAAACACAAACAGATCAGCTGTGAGTTTGATGAACGGCTGAGTGGGCTTGAGGGGCTGAATGGCCTACTCTTGTTCATTTTTGTATGTTCATACATGTTTCCTGCTCCTTCTTCATCTTGGCTTGAACATAGCACTCTCCTTCGTTGTCAGAGATTGTGGGTTCAAACGTCTCTCCAGCACGCTAGTGTGTAAAGAGGTGTGCAGGTTAAGTGGATTAGCCATGCTGAATTGCCCCTTTAGTGTTCAGAGGTGAGTGGGTGGATTAGCTGTGGCAAATGGGCAGGGTTACGGGGGGGAAGGGAATTGGGGAATGGGCCTCTGTGGGATGCTCTTTTGCAGAGTCAGTACAGACTGGATGGGCTGAATGGATTCTATGATTTGAAGAGTCCACACTTTGGAAAGTCAGTGAGGCGCCTGCATCAGAATCCGGGTCAAGAAATTCCAAGCAGCAATCGGAAAATCCGGGCCAGTATATTCCCGAGATTCTGATAATGGATTCTCTTGTTGTATAATCACCACTTTTCAAAGTAAGTCATTGTACATAATGCATTTTTGGGATGGTTCTATAGAAACACAATGATTGCTATATTTGGATCATTATCCAACAACTGCTGCCATTTATGTAGCACCTTTAATGCAGTAAAACATTGCAAAGGAGATTTGTCAGCAAGGGCGACATGGTGGCACAGTGGTTAGCACTGCTGTCTCACAGTGTCAGGGATCCGGGTTCAATTCCCTGCTTGGGTCACTGACTGTGTGGAGTTTGCACATTCTCCCCATGTCTGTGTGGGTTTCCTTCACGTGTTCCAGTTTCTTCCCACAGTCCAAAGATGTGCAGCTTAAGTGGATTGGCCTTGGTGAATTGCCCCTTAGTGTCAGGGGGACTAAGCAGGGTAAATGGGGTTACGGGGATGGGACCTGGGTGGGATTGTGGTCAGCCCCCACTTGATGGGCCAAATGACCTCCTTCTGCACTGCAGGGATTCTAAGCCACATAAGGAGGTACTAGGACAGGAAACCAAAATCTTGATCAAAGAGATCAAGTTTGAAGAGTATCTTAAAGGAGGGTAGAGAAGTAGAGAGGTTTGAGGGGGGATTTCTAGAGCTTCGGACACAGGCAGCTGCAGGCACGACTGCCAATGATGGTGTGATTAAAATCGCGAACATGTAAGAGACCAAGATGCTCAGAGGGAGAGTTGTAGCTGGTTCCAGAGATAGGAAAGTGTGAGACTGTAGAGGGATTTGAATACAAGGGTGAGAATTTTAAAATCAAGGGCAGTGAAAGCCCAGGGCCTGTGTAGGTCAGCAAACACAGGGGTGGTGGGTAAATGGGACTTGGTGCAAGCAAGATGGGCAGCAAGAGCTTGGCTGAGTCGAAGTGAATGGTGCCTGGAGGTCACCTCCAAACTAGCCTCAGCCAGTGTGATTTTGTGTTGTGATTTTTAAAGAAACTTAAATCTTTCACCAAAATAGAGAAACGGATATCAGAAAGGCAGGAGTGTTGGCTCCTTGCTGGGGTACAGTTTCAAAGGCACTTGTCTTCCTCTAGTACCTTATTCAAGTGTCTCGCAATAAGGCAGCTAACTAGTGTAGAAATGACTCAATCAGAACAGTAACTTGTTTAACTCAAAAGTGTGAAACAACTTTGTAAAGATTCAAAATGAAATTTTTGACGTTGATATTATGTTTCCCCGTCCGCCTCTTCCCTCATTGAGGTGTTATCTCCCTCTTGGCTTTTGACCAAAAGGCCATAGTAGTCTCACAACACCAGGTTAAAGTCTAACAGATTTATTTGGAATCATGAGCTTTCCCAGTCCTGCTCCTTTTATCAGGTGAATCTGAAAGCTCGTGATTCCAAATAAACTTGTTGGACTTTAACCTGGTGTTGTGAGACTTCTCACTGTCCCCGCCCCAATCCAATGCCGGCATCTCCACAAAAGGCCTTTGTCCCAACAGTGAGTGTTGTCACTGTGAGTGAAGAACTCACCAGTGAAGAGAGACTTAAATCGGTTAGGATTATGTTACCCGGAATTTAGAAGAGTGAGAGGGGATCTCGTAGAAACTTCTAAAATTCTAACAGGATTAGACAAGGTAGATTCAGAAAGAATGTTCCCAATGGTGGGGTCATAGTTTGAGGATAAACCTTTTGTGACTGAGGTGAGGCAAGGTGGGACAGTGGTCAGCACTGCTGCCTCACACTACCAGGGACCCGGGTTCGATTCCCGGCTTGGATCACTGTCTGTGCGGGTTTCCTCTGGGTGCTCCAGTTTCCTCTCACAGTCCAAAGACTTAGATCGATTGGCCATGTTCAGTTGCCATTTAGTGTCAGTGGGACTAGCTAGGGTAAATACATGGGGCTACAGGGATAGGGCCTGGGTGGGATTGCAGTCAGTGCAGCCTCAATGGGCCGAATGGCCTCTTTCTACACTGTAGGGATTCTATGAAGTTTCTTCACCCAGTAATTCTTTGGAATTCATGACTACAGAGGTAGTTGAGGCCAAAACATTGTGTGATTTCAAGAAGAAATTAGATATAGCTCTTAGTGCCAGAGGTTCAAGGGATATGGAGGGGGAAGAGGGGGATCAGGATATTGAAATTGTTGATCAGCCATGATCAAAATGAATGGGGGAGTAGGCTCGAAGGGCCAAATGGCCTACTCCTGCTTCTAGTTTCTATTGATGCCTTGGGATCTGAGGGGAGGGGGCGTGGATTCAGGAGTTGACCAACTCTCCCCATCGTTAATGCACTGACCCATCTGCCTAAGTGAGGTCAGGCAAACCCGCTCGGAGTGGGCTGCGTATCCAGACCCTTCCGATTCCAGGTTTCCCCTCCTCCACTGTCCTGCTGGGGACCGGACAACATTTCGGAAACGAGTTTCCTTTCACCCCTTCCCTCCGTTTTCCTCCAGCTGCCTGGTGCTAAAGGGAAAGGTGTTGTTTGCCACGAAAGAGAATTCGGCCTTCGATGTGGCGGTGGTGGAATTGGAAGAAGACCAGCTGGCTGTCGAAATACCTGCTATTGCGTCTAGGTTCAGCACA
This sequence comes from Carcharhinus amblyrhynchos, assembly GCF_965287045.1. NCBI lineage: Eukaryota > Metazoa > Chordata > Chondrichthyes > Carcharhiniformes > Carcharhinidae > Carcharhinus > Carcharhinus amblyrhynchos. Next base: position 6,302,409 of record NC_137354.1, read on the forward strand.
GGTAAGGAAAGAACAAGAAAGGCAAACAGATTGACTGAAGAAAACTAACATAGTAGTCAGAGTTTTAAAATACCCACATTTGGGCCAAACACTCTACAAATTCACTTAATCATCAGCAGCTTGTATATATAAATATATTAGAGTCTCATTTTATTGATATATAAAATGAGTGATTTTTTTACATTGCTGATTATTTATTTCCTTTTACTTTGGGTTATGGAGTCAATCTTTTATTTTTATGACTTCTTGTTTATAGACTTGTTTATGGGTCTGCTGAGATAATGGAGCGGGTTTTAGTGTGAGAACTCAGGAGCCATATCGCAGGCTCAGTTAAGAACAGCACTGATATGGAAACTGCTGTCGGTTGACTGAAGTGCGTTTAACTTTCTCCCAGATAGCCTGCAGTGTTGACATGCTTACCTCTCAGTTGTGAAACAGGGGACTCCCCTGGGCCAGTGCACAAATGGGACAGAGATGAGAGTCATAAAGCGTGACATTGCATTGTGACTGACAAAGGCGTCTAGCAGAGTTTACTAAAACCTTACCTTCCCATCACTGTGAGAGAACCCACTGATACAAGGGAGTGTTTGCTGTCTGTTAAAGTTTACATTTATTAATTGGGCAGATTGCACCTTTTTGCTAAAGAGCACAAAATTGATTTGAGAGAGTGGTTATATGTAGTTAAAGCAGTATGCGGGTGGCACAGGGGTTAGGACTGTTACCTCACAGTGCCAGGGACCCGGATTCAATTCTGCCCTCGGATGGTTGTCTGTCTGTGTGGAGTTTGCACATTCTCCCCGTGTCTGCGTGTGTTTGAAATTGGGCTTGTTCACTAACTATGATACATGATTAAGATTACATATATCTAATACACTGTGGTTGGCACAGCTTCAGGGACCCGGTTCAGTTCCACCCCAGGGTCACTGTCTGTGTCACATTTGCCCCATGTCTGGGTGGGTTTCCTCTGGGCGCTTCGGTTTTCTCCCACAGTGCAGAGATGTGCGGGTTAGTTGGATTGGCCATGCTAAATTGCCCCCTTTGTGTCAGGGGTCAGCGGGGGTTGGGGGGTGATGGAGGTGGAGGTGGAGGGAGGGGTGGAGGTGAAGGTGGGAGGTTGGAGGTGGACCATGCATAGGCCCATTGATTGGTGAGCACAGCCGGAACATCCCGCCCACAGGGTTAAGGGTGGGATTATGGTCGGTGCAGACTCAATGGGCCGAATGGCCCCCTTCTGCACAGTAAGAATTCTATGCTGCTAAAATTGCAGTGTGTATTCTTTCAGGACGAGAGGTGGGGAATTAAATATTTTGCACTCAACGCCAGGTACCGGCGATAGGGTCACCAAGTTTAGTTTAAAACTGACATTGGGAGCAGCAGATCACAACTGCAGCCTCAGTATGAATGCCCCCTCGTCTCTGTGTAATTAAGTGTGGATTTAAGTATCGGGGAGGCAGAGCACGCTGACCACAGAATCCGAATTAAAACACAGCTGTGCAAAATGGCCTTGAGTGTCCAGCCCAGCTCCCGCAATGTGCATGTTGCGAGACTGAGAACAACACCACTGCTGCATTAGATAGCATTGTCCAAAATCTCACCTTCGAACGTGCCACCCTCTGATAGCTACACTGTGTGGTATTGACTACTGGCAAAACTACAAGGACTGGAATTTACATTAAACATCTTTTACAACCTCAGGATGTCCCAAAGCGCTTTACAGCTCTTTGGAGATCTGCAGGAAATGCAGCAGCCAATTTGCCCACAGCAAACTCCCATAAACTCCAATGACCAGATTGTCTGGTCAAGGGAGGAATATTGAACAGGGCACCAGGAAGAACTTAAGATTGGCACAGTAGTTAACACTGCTGCCCCGCAGTGCCAGGGACCTGGGTTTGATTCCGGCCTCGGGTGACTGCCTATTTAGAGGTTATTTATTAGTGTCACAGTTAGGCTTACATTAACGCTGCAGTGAAGTTACCGTGAAAATCCCTTAGTCAGCACACTCCGGTGCCTGTTCAGTTACGCTGAGGGAGAATTTAGCATGGCCAATGCATCTAACCATCACATCTTTCAGATTGTGGGAGGAAACCGGAGCACCCAGAGGAAACCCAAGCAGGCACAGGGAGAACATGCAGACTCTGCACAGACAGTGACCCAACCCAGGAATCGAGTTTGCACGTTCTTCTCATGTCTGCGTGAGTTTCCTCCGGGTGCTCCTGCCTTGCTAAAGGCCTTGCTAAATTATCCCATAGTGTCAGGGGAATTAGGAGGGTAAGTATGGGGATATGGGGATACGGGGATAGGGCCTTAGTGGGATGGTGCAGGCTCAATGGGCCGAATGGCCTCTTTCTGCACTGTAGGGATTCTATGGTACTATGAACTCCCCTATTCTTCCTCAAATAGCGCCGTGGGATCTTTGACATGTACCTCAGAAGCCTCGTATTGGGGTGGCATGTCCGACAGCGCATCGGGCTCTCAGTACAGCATCGGAGTGTCAACTTTGATTTTTGTGGTGAAGATCTGAGCTGGGACTGGAACCCACAACTTTCTGACTCAGAGATGAGAATGCGGAGCCGCAGCTGACGCCTAACGTGACTTTTAATCACTGAGTTAAAGCTGCCTGTCAGAAAAGAGGAAACATTGAGAGGTTTGTCCAGCTGAGTGCTGTCAGGGGCTCTATGATCATGGGGGAGGGCAGGAAACATTCCGGGATCAGCTCCCAGTAAAGAGCGTTACATGGAAACGCAAGAATTGAGCTTCGCTGACCCTGGAACAGGAACGAAGGAACTTGCTGAGCTCATGAAAAAAGGAATTGTGATCAGGATGCTCGATTTCCTTGCAGCTGTTTGGAGGGGGGACTTTCCTCCTCTTACCATGCGGTCATGTTGTTGCTCGCTTTCTCTGCAGGAAGCACAGTCACCATCAGAAGCTCCTGGACTCAAATCCCACTCCAGGAGTTGAGCCACACATTTTTGGTTCACTCCATGACAATACTGAGGGAGTGATTTGATTTGATTTATTATTGTTCCATGTATTAGTATACAGTGAAAAGTATTGTTTCTTGCACGCTATACAAACAAAGCATACCATTCATAGAGAAGGAAAGGAGACAATGCGGAATGTAGTGTTACAGCCATGGCTGGGTTGTAGAGAAAGATCAACTTAATGCAAGGCAAGCCCATTCAAAAGTCTGACAGCAGCAGGGAAGAAGCTGTTCTCAGTTGGTACATGACCTCAGACTTTTGTATTTTTTCCCTGAAGGAAGAAGGGGTGCGTGGGGTCCTTAATTATGCTGGCTGCTTTGCCAGGACAGTGGGAAGTGTAGACAGAATCAGTGGATGGGAGGTTGGTTTGCATAATGGATTGGGCTACATTCATGACCTTTTGTAGTTTCTTGTGGTTTTGGGCAGAGCAGGAGCCCATACCAAGCTGTGATACATCCAGAAAAAATGCTTTCTGTGGTGCATCTGTAAAAGTTGGTGAAGTCGTAACTGACATGCCAAATTTCCTAAGTCTTCTGAGAAAGTAGAGACATTGGTGGGCTTTCTTAACTATAGTGTCGGCACTGGGGGACCAGGACAATTGTTGGTGATCTGGACACCTAAAAACTTGAAGCTCTTGATCTATTCTACATTGTCCCCATTCATGTAGATAGTGGTATGCTCTCCTTTACGCTTCCGGAAGTCGATGACAATCTCCTTCATTTTGTTGACATTGAGGGAGAGGTTATTGTCGCTGCACCAGTTCACCAGATTCTCTATCTCATTCCTGTTCTCTGTCTCATCATTGTTTGAGATCCGAACCACTGCAGTGATGTCATCAGCAGACTTGAAGATCAAGTTGGAAGGGAATGTGGCCACGTGGTTAAAGGTGTATAAGGAGTATAGTAGGGGGCTGAGAACACAGCCTTGTGGGGCAGCGGTGTTGAGGATGATCATGAAGGAGGTGTTGTTGCCTATCCTTACCGATTGCAGGCTGTGGGTTAGGAAGTTCAGAATTCAGAGTGCTGCACTGTTGCAGGTTCTGATGTTTTGAATAAGGTGCAAAACCCAAGTTCCTTAACAACATTCCTCAGCAAGTAGCAATAAAAACAGGTAAGCCACTTGTTTATCGTGCCTTTCAGTGTTTAGGCAGGCACACATTCAGCCTACTGCGTGGCATGTAAAGGTTGTTAGTTTTTATATGCTGAAGCACTACTTAAACCCACGCTCCTCATTTCTGTAGACACTATCTTTTTCACCACTGAAGTGCAGAAGACGCCCATCGAGTTTGCACTGACACAAGAAATGCCCTGACCTGTCCTCCTAATCCCACTTGCCAGCACTTGGCCCGTAGCCCTGAATGTTATGACGTGTCAAGTACTCATCCAGGTACTTTTTAAAGGATGTGAGGCATCCTGCCCCCACCACCCTCCCAGGCAGCGCATTCCAGACCATCACCGCCCTCTGGGTAAACAAGATTTTCCTCACATCCTCCCCCCACCCCACCAAACCATCCACCCCTCACTTTTAACTTGTGTCCCCTTGCAACTGACCCTTCAACCAAGGGGATCAACTGCTCCCCATCTACCCTGTCTATGCCCCTCATAATCTCTGGATGAATGAGAAATAATGCGACATAATTAGATAATGCTTGGGTTAAAGGTAGTTAGACTGATGGAAAGTGGGGTTGGTGTTTCACAGGTATTGGTGCTGGGGTTCAGAGTTTACTGAAATGATTAGGGTTTGTGAAGCAAAGATACAATCTCAAAATTTATAGGTGACACCAAATCAGGAGAGATACAATTAAAAAGAAAAAAACTCGTAGAATGGATGTTTAAATGGTAAGTTAATTCCAGTATTGATAAACATTTTGGGAGGAGCACAGAGGTCACATACCCCTTGGAGAATAAGAATCTAAATGAGGCAGAGGAGCAAAGGGATCTGGAGGAACCGGGACAACAATCTGGAGCAAAACTGGTTCACATGGCTGTAAGAAGCAAGTCAAGCTTAGGGGTTCTCATGTAAAGGAATATGATTGAAAAGTAATGATGTTAAACGTATATCGAGCCTGAGTTAGACAGCACTCGAGGGGCAGCATGGTGGCTCAGTGCTTAGCACTGCTGCTTCACAGCGTCAGGAACCCGGGTTCAATTCCAGTCTCAGGTCACTGTGTAGAGTTTGCACATTCTTCCTGTGTCTGTGTGGGTTTCCTTTGGGTGCTCTGGTTTCCTCCCACAATCCAAAGATGTGCGGGTTAGGTTGATTGGCCATGCTAACTTGCCCCTTAGTGTCAGGGCATTAGCAGGGTAAATAAGTGAGGTTACAGGAATAGGGCCTGTGTGGGATTGTGGTCGGTGCAGACTCGATGGGCCAAATGGCCTCCTTTTGCACTGTAGGGATTCTATGAATTCTGGTCTCCACATTGAGAAAAGGACATAAGTGAACTGGAGTAGGTGCAAAAAAGATTTATAAGGATGATTCCAGAGTTTATTGTTTGTTCTTTGTTTATAATTATCAAAAGAGATTGTACAGACCAGCGGTTAGAAGTCTGTCTTGGACAGTGTTTGATTGTCTGCCTAATATTTAATTCTTTTGGCTGAACAGGTGGCCAATCCAAGACTGTCCCAAGATGAATTCCTAATCTCAGGGTTCTTTGCTGATACAGGCTGTGAGGTGACCAAACAAAGATCTATAAACCTGTGAAAGGGATTTGATAGGGTAGACAGAGAGAATATGTTTCTACTTGTGGGGAATATCCAAAACTGGGCATTATAAATACTGAGGAGTTACTAATAAATCCAATAACAATTTCAGGAGAAATGTCTTTACCTGAAGAGTGGTGAGAATGTGGAACACACTACCACATGGAGTGATTGAGGTGAGTAGTATAGATGTGCATTTAAGGGGAAACTGGAGAAGCACACAAGGAAATAAGGAATAGGATGACCTGACTGGGTTAAGATAGATCTTTGATGGATCATAGAATCCCTACAGTGCAGAAGGAGGCCATTCGGCCCATCGAGTTTGCACCAACCATAATCCCACCCACAACCTTATACCCATAACCCTACTTATTTACTCTATTAACCCCCTGACACTAAACAGCAATTTAGCATGGCCAATCCACCTAACCTGCATCTCTTTGGAGTGTGGGAGGAAACCGGAGCACCTGGAGGAAACCCACGCAGACATGGGGAGAATGATCATAAACAACATTTGGGCTGAATGGTCTCTTTTCTGTGCTGTACATTCTATTCAACACCTTCAGTGATGCTGTGTCTCTTTGCCAACAGGAGAGGATGTCTGCGTCATTGGCTACGGGGTGTTTGGCCAAAGCTGTGGGCCTTCGGTGACGGCCGGGGTTCTGTCTGCTGTGATCACTGTGGACAACCAGCCTGTGATGCTGCAGACAACGTGTGCGGTTCATGCTGGGGCCAGTGGTGGGCCTGTCTTCAGAATGAGCAGCGGAGAATTGCTGGGTAGGTTGGCTGTCATTGCATCATGGTTAGCGTTTGTGGAGGATCTATTTTAGTCAACTGTTCAAAGCAGAACCAAGGATCTCACCCCTGGTACCTTGTCCAATATTTATCCCACAATTAATGTCACTAAAAAATAAATATCAGTGGTTACAGCTCCGAGATTTATAAGATTGTTATAGTTTGGGATTGTCTCTTTAATTTATGGTGAAATGAAAGAGATCATGCGACCTGCTCTGAGTTCTGCCCAATAACAAGCCTTGGTTGCTATAGGGACGGGAGGGACCTAAATCAGGAGACTTCCTAAGCAGGTGCAAGTTGTTCCCACCTCAGGATAATGAGTGGCAAAGGCATCTGTGCTGACTATGCATTGACTGTTAGTATCACAGGAAAGTGTTAATGTCAAGTTTTATAAATGGTTAGCCAATTAGTATTCCTACCTGGTTACAAGGCCCATGTGATTCACACTGTCCTGTAAATGGGCTTTGAGAGGGGAAGGATCCATAGAAAGCTACTGTAGTATTGGGTTACAGGAATTCCTAAGCTATCATTAAATCTCATAGACCCAAATCGATCTGCAAGAATCTAAGAGGGAGCAAGACAAATAGAGGCAGTCAATCCTCCAGAGAGAATTACAACTCTATTAGTCACTACAGAGAATGGAGGTGGGAGTTTCGCTCCAATTGAAGAAACCCAGTTTGTGAGGATTTAAAGAAGACGGGTAGATTTGCCTAGCTTGGGCTAGAGAAAAGGAATCTCCAGTGCAATCCTTGCAGCGAAAGTCAGCCCTGGGATTAGAAGTTACCCAGTTGGAAAAGGGAAAAGGAAACAGGACATTGGGAATGGGGAATAACTTTGAACTGGTTCCAGGAGAATAAAGTGACCACTCCAGGAACAGGGTGAAGCATAACTGATTGTCAGCCATGTTAAAGGTCATATGGGGGGGGGGTCTTTTCTGCAGTTTGAAATATAATTTGTCTACAAAAGTACTTTTATTCAATGTTGCTTTTAGTTGACTTATTACAGTAAAAGTTTTAAAACTTAATCTCGTTATGACCTTTTCTGTCAGTCACTAGAATTCAAAAATTTTTTAAACATTGTTGGTCTTTATAGAGATTGTAATATTGTTCATTGTTGTTTGTGGGAGCTTGTTACACTTCAGAAGTGTTTTTTATTGGCTACTGAGTGCTTTGGAACATCTGAGGTTGGGTAAAGTGCTATATAAAGGAAGATTGTTTTTGTAAAGTGTTTAATGACATCTTGCAGTCTTGTTTTGCTGTACGATACTCCTCACCCTACCTCCCCCTTGACAGAATCATAGATAGAGCCTTGATGGATCCTAGAATCCCTACAGTGCAGTAGGAGGCCATTCAGCCCATTGACCCTGCACTGACCACAATCCCACCCAGGCCCTACCCCCGTAATCCCATGTATTTTCCCTGCTGATCCCCCAACACTAAGGGGCAATTCAGCATGGCCAATGAACCTAAACTGTACATCTTTTGGAGTGTGGGAGGAAACCCATGCAAACATGGGGAGAATGTGCAGACTTAGCACAGACAGTGACCCAAGGCTGAATTGAACCTGGGTCCCTGGCGCTGTGAGGCAGCAGTGCTACTCACTGTGCCACTGTGCTGCCCTTACATTTTGTAAGGCTTTGCACTGATGTTAACTTTCAAGTTTCATGTTGATTTGAAAGTACAAGTGCCCTCCAGTATCAAACCTGTATCATCTTTCCCCACAGGAATTGTATCTAGCAATGCTCGAAACAACAGCGCAGGGGCCTCCTATCCCCACCTGAACTTCAGCCTTCCTATCACAGTCCTGCAGCCTCTCCTTTCTGCCTACAGCCAAACGAGGGATGCCACAGTGTTTGAAGGACTGAACAAAGTGAGTGATCGGCTACGGGCACTTTGGCAACTCCAGGACAGCTTCTCAGCTCCTCAGAGGAGCAAACTGTAATCTTGAGGGAGTCACCGGGGATATGGGTGTGACCCCTCGTTACTGAAGATCCCAGAAATTGTTGGACGATGAATCAGTCGCTAGGACCTTGGTTTCCCAGGAGGCGATCCAGGCTACACTTGAACCCAGTCTTCAATGAGAACCTGACCCAAATTAAATCCTAATCCTAAACATGGAGATAAGTACAAGGCAGCAATCTCATCTTGGATGATCGCAACAGGGAATACAGACACTGCGTTTTCTCCAGTTGTCGGATTAAACAAGTTACATTCAATAAATCATACCAAAAGGTTTTGTGCCTGTATGTCCTGGTGCTCTGTTGACGTGGTGATAGGTACAGTTTATGGAAACAATACAATGTGTGTGGTGTAAAGAGTCCCTTTGACAAGGTACCACGTAATGGAGAAGATTAAAAGGTATGAAGAGTAGCAAATTGGAACCAATGTTAGTCAGGAGCGAAGTATAAGCCAAGGGAAGGTGGCCACTGAACTCGTCTAAAGAGTCTGGGGCGTAGTCTCAGGACCCTGGTTCAAATCCTATCACAGCAGATGGTGAAATTTGAATTAAAAGTTTGAATGATGACCATAAAATTATTGTCACTTGTAAAACCCATCTGGTTCACTAATGCCCTTAGGGAAGGAAATCTGCTGTCCTTACCTGGTCTGGTCTACATGTGACTCCAGAGCCACATGTCTAACTCTTCACTGCTCTCTAGAGTCACAGAATCCCTACAGTACAGAAGGAAGCCATTCAGCCCATCAATCCTGTAATGACCACAATCCCATCCTATCCTCATAACTTGGTTTAATTTAGCATAGCCAATCAACCTGACTCGCACATCTTTGGAGTGTGGGAGGAAACCGGAGCACCCAGAGGAAACCCACACAGACATGGGGAGAATGTGTGAACTCTACACAGACAGTGACCCAGGTCCCTGGTGCTGTGAGGCAGCAGTGCTAATCATTGTGCCACCTCTAAACAAGGGCACTTAGGGATGGGCAATAAATACTGGCCCAGCCAGTGATGCCCACATCTCATCAATGAAAAAAAACTGTTTCCACTCAGGAAGGGTCAGTCATGGCTGGCACTGTGGAACTTTAAGTGGTGTTAACTGGAAATAGGCGGCCTGATATTTTGGTCACTGTTAGTTATAGAATCATACAGAAGGCCATTCAGCCCATCACATTAGTGCTGGTTTGGTTCAGTTGGTGGTAGTCTCATCTCTATAAGTCAAGCTGTCACTCCGATGAAGTACTGCACCGTGTATCAAAATTTTAAACTAAACCTGTCCTGGCCCGAGTGGAAATCAAAGCGCCCACATCACTATTTTATTGTCCACTACAGCAGGAAAGCTTCCCCCCTCTTGTTAATAAAACGATCTATAACATCAATATGCACAGTGTTCAGTTATTCCACCATGTTTTTATTACTATCTGAGCTCCCAGGTATACTATTCCTTCCTCAATTGAGCTCCATCAACAAACAGATTAACTAGTTGCTCATCTCATTATTATTGGGACATTTAACAATGCATCAGTTGCCTCTCCTTTGATAGTTATTATAGTTTGAGCTGTTACTAAGCTTTCAGCATTCTGAGATTCCTAGGCTGAGTACATGGCCGTATTATTAAAGATTGAGTAGATTTGGTGTCTACTTTTTGGAGTTTTCATTGAAGCAGTTTTCTTTGTTCTTTCCAGAAGCATAGAGGGTTTTAGTTCAGTCACATAGTCGGTGCAGGCTCAGAGGGCTGAAGGGCCTGTTCCTGTGCTGTAATTTTCTTTGTTGTTTATTCATATAGAGTCCATACAGTGCAGAAGGAGGCCATTCAGCCCATCAAGTCTGCACCAACTGTCCAACAGCACATTCCTAACCTACACATCTTGGGATACTAAGGGACAATTTAGCATAGCCAATCCATCTAACCTGCACATCTTTGCATTGGGAGGAAACCGGGGTATCTGGAGGAAAGCCACGCAGACGTGGGAAGAATGTGCAAACTCCACACAGACAATGACCCAAGCCAGAAATCAAACCCGGGGCTCTACTTTTCTGTATTTTTAACATTGTTCAATTCATGGGAAGTGGGCGTCACTTGCTGGGCCAGCACTTAGTGTCCATCCGTAATTGCCCTTGAACAGAAGTCTACGAAATTATGAGGGGCCTGGACAGAGTGGATAGTCAGAAGCTTTTTCACAAGGTGGAAGAGCCAATTACTAGAGGGCACAGGTTTAAGGTGTGAGGGGCAATGTATAGGAGATTTTTTTTACACAGAGAGTAGTGGGTGCCTGGAACTCGTTGCCAGGGGAGGTAGTGGAAGCGGCTGCTGTAGTGAATTTTAGGGGACGTCTTGACAAATACACGAATAGGATGGGAATAGAGGACTATAATCCCCAAAAGGGTAGGGGGTTTTAGTTAAGTCAGGCAGCATGGTCAGTGCAGGCTTGGAGGGCCGAAGGGCCTGTTCCTGTGCTGTAATTTTCTTTCTTCTTTGTTCTTCACAAAGCTCTGGTCAGGACATGAGAGGATTGTGCGGATTCTTGAGAGTGTAGAGATTTACCAGAATGATTCTGGGGATGAGGGGCTTTAGCTACACGGTTAAGTTAGAGAATCTGGGTTGTTCATTGTTCTGCTTGGAGCAAAGGAAACGTGATTGAAGTCTACAAGACTGCGACAAGTTTGGACAAGATAGGCATTGAAAAGCAGACTGCAACAGGCATTACAGATTTAAGATTTTGGGCAAGAGGTGAAGCTGAATTTTCAGGAGTTTTTTTTTTAAAAACGCAACAAATGGCAATGACATGGAACTCACTGCTGAAGAGGGTGGAAGCAGTGACCATGATTTCAAAAGGAAATTGTACTGCCATTTGTGGGAAATAAACTTGCAGGGCAGAAGAATGGGGCTGACTAGGTTGCTATAGCAACAGCTAGTTTAGACTCAGTGGCAGAATGGCCTCTGTGTTGTAATGACTTTGAATTTGATACTGATGTATGTAGAGTACAAGATGACAGATTCTGTCCCTCATCTCTGGTGAATCACTGGATCTTCATTGATGTAGAGTCAAGTTATGGCTATATTACTTTAATATATGGTTTCTATCATTTGGCAAGTTAGCTGACACAGCCATCACCCCTCTACACTATCAGGGAAGCTCCTTGTTTGGGCATAGCAGAGAACACAGCTCATAACAGCTGGTTTTTTTTTTAAAAAAACAGAAACCATATTGTCAGAGACAAAGAAACTAATCAGAAAATGATCTATAGACTCAAATGCAACACTTGGACTGATGATGCACTTCCTTCCCCTCCTTTGGTAAGCTGTCACAAGATCTATATCAATAAATGCAGCATCATTTTAATCTGCACTAGCCAAATTCACAGCTGTACTATTGATCTGCCTATAATTCCACAAATTGGGGAAGTATATTGAACAGAAAATTCTTTGGAACTGCACAAGGTAAATTTACTGCTTTGGCTGCTGATGTAGCAAAATATCCCAAGGTGTTTCACAAAGAAAGCAGTTCAGAGATACACAGGACTGGTGACTAAAGGCTGGACTATTGGCAACCAAGCCTAATTCTCTGACCAATGTACATGTTGCAATGACTGATTTCCTTTCCCTACATTAGAAGTTACACATGTCACTGTTAGTGGATGCAACATAACCACTTTCTAAACTGCTTGGGATTTTATGAATTGCCAGATTGTTAAAGCAGAGTTTTTTGTAATAAGACTAAGTTGATAAATAAAATATACTCAATTAAAGCAATCCAAGATTAGAACATTCAATCACTTAATACATTCAGTCCTGTTTGGTGAATGTCAGTCATATTTGATAAAGTTGAATGTATAGCTACTGTTCTAGTTGGTTAGCTCAGTCAGCTGGTTTGTGATGTGGAGCAAGGCCAACAGTATGGGTTCAATCCCAAACTGGCAGTGGTTATTCATGACAGCCCCATCTTCTCAACCTTGTCTGTCCCTTGAAGTGTGGCAATCCTCAGGTTAAATCACCAGTCAGCTCTTCTCCCTACCCCACACCAGGCCTCAGGTCATTTTGGTGGGGGGGGGGGGGGGGGGGGGAAGGAAAGAGGGATGGCAACTTGGGTGGTAGTGATTAGCACTGCTGCCTCAGTTCTTGGGTTAATTCCTGGCTTGGGTCACCATCTGTGTGGACTTTGTTCTCTATTTACTTTCCTCCCACATTCTGAAAAACACGCTGGTTGGGTACATTTACCCAAACAGGCACCAGAGTGTGCTGACCAGGGGAATTTGCAGTAACTTCACTGCAGTGTTAATGTAAGCCTTGTAACACTAATCAAACAAACTTTACTTTTACCTTTTCAGCAAAGTGTGCAGGTTTAAATACTGAATCCACAAGCCCTTCTACAGAAAAAGCTTTCCCCCCCCAAAAAGTGATCTCTGGATAGGTTGATTGCTTTATATTGTTTTACTGTGAACTAAAACTCCTTTCTATTACTAGGGAAAGGTATTCTCAATCAGATGCTGACCAGCAAGTGAACACACTAACTGCTCACAAATGAGGTTGGATATAAACACATCTTAGACAAGTGTCAGCTTGTCAAGTGGTGTCAATATCCTACATAAAATGACTGTCAGATAGCAGAGAAGGCAGGCAGAGGTTCTGGCAATATCCAAACCACATCACTCAGATCAGCACTTAAATATTAACCAAATGACAGATTATAGTAGCAGGGTGGGGGGAGTGCCTGAGTGGAAGAACAAGGCACAAAATGAATACTATTGTATTGCAAGTGTTGACAGTCTGAAGGTTCAATAAATTATGCTACTGGGAAACTACCTTATCCATTGAGGGAGGAGGAAGATAATCTACACAGCTGGGCAACTGGTGTGATGCAAGTCAGAAAGACCAATAAAAATTCAGGAATTGCAACAAGCCCTGAGCACTGAGACATGTGTGTAAAAGAGCACCAGTGAAATAGAACCATGGCTGATGCAATTCTTAATCTGAACCAAATGTCAAGCCCAGTAACAGGGTTACACAATGAGTAATATCTCCTGAAGAGTCAGGAAAGCAAACTAGTGAACATTCCCTGCTGTGTCATTTGAGAGAGACTTAAGCAAACAAATAAAGTACCAAGAGAAATTTTATTTCAAGAGTACAAACCATACTGAAGAAACACCAAAGTATCAAAAAAGTTTTTTGTATGTAAATCAATGAGTCCTTCTGGTAGGCTGCCCTGCAGACCTACCTACTTGTTCCCCAGTTTGGGAACAACACCACACAATAGCACCATGTCTGGAAGTGAAGCTTTCTGACTGAGAGGTAACAAATAGCCCCTCGGGCCAGTACAGAACTAGCTCCACATGATGTTAAGACTGCACTTAACTGCTCTCTTGCAGTGTGTACAAATTCCCATGCATTAGCTTTTAGTTCTGAGCTGGTGTGCAGGGTGAGTGAATTGACCTATTCAGTCCAGGTGAGATTATTTTGGGTCCCAGTGTCATTATCTGAGCCACCATCTCAGCACTCTTCAATGAAGATCTCAGTGGAGCTGTACAGTTTTCTCTTAATGATCCGGAACCTGGGGCTGAGCCGGAGTGCCTGGCTGTAGCCTGGAGTGAATGAGGGGCCGGAGCTCAGGAAGTCCTGGAATTTGCACCACAAGCCACCTTCCAGCCTCAGCACCAGGGCCAGCTCGAAGGTGGGCGGCAGGCTGGCATCCACCACGATCCGGTCCACGTCCTTGCAGCCGGCCTGGTCCTCCACGCTGAGGTGCAGCACGGCGCCCCGCAGCCCGCACGGTTCCCCGGCCGCCAGCCGCAGCAGCTCATCCGCCACCTGAGCCGTCAACTGGTCCGGGATCAGCAGCTTGAAGCAGCGCAGGGCCCCCTGCTTTGCCTCACTCAGGCTCTGTTCGATCAACTGGATCACATCGGCACACAGGAACTCCTCGAAAGGATCATCAGTGATCGACTCACTATCTGATTCCAGACTCCCATAATCTGCACCAGAGACATTAAAAAAAACTTAGAACCCAAAGCTAAAACATGACCCCCAAAAGTACCAGAGATATTAAAGCCAGAATAGACTCCCCTCCCAAATTGTACAGATATTAAAACTAGAACAGGACCCCCCCTACTCCAAATCTGGAGAGTTACATTAAAGAGGCCTAAACAAATAGAAAACACAAGACCCCCTCCCCCCGGAACAATGACAAAAGCTCAGATGTTCATAATCTACACCAGACACTTAAAGATGGACCCTAAAGAAAATAAGACATTTCCCATTTTCAAAAACCAGATTCGAACCCCTGACAAACTAAAAACCTAAATTCTCAACTTTGAGACATTAAAACCAGAGAACCCCAAAGACAGACAGACTTATTTGCAACCAGAGACAAAAAAAACACTAAGACGTTTAAAGACCAGAACAGACCCACCTCCTCCTCCCCCCAAGCAGCAAATTAACAAAGACAAATCTAAACTCTAATCTGAACCAGTGGGGCATTTTTATATTTCAATAAAATGTCACTCAAGGATTTACAGTGTGGGAACAGGGAAACAGGATCACCTTAGACATGGAAGGCAACATTAACATGTTTAGTGGGAGAATTAAGAATGGGAGCAAACAAAATACGAGATCGGGGGGCTATAAAGTATCCAATGATATTACATTAAGATCCGACAAAAGTGGTGTTGGAAATCCTTAACCCAGATCAAGTCCAAGATAGGGTGCAATGCCTTGTCAGCCTCCTGTGGGGATCAGGAATTGGATTGAGTTTTAGGAGCAAGGAATGGAGTCGGCCAGTCCACTGAGAATTGGCTTTGTAACTTAGTAAGAAAATACAATATTCTCAGAGTAGAGGGAGAGTTAATGTGCCCAGTCCACACTGACCTTGTTTTTGATGGGAACTTGTCAACCTAGACCCCCTCCCCCTATTGCACTTACCGCTGTCTGCGTCCAGCCCGGGCTGGCTCTCGGGCACTTGGTGCTGGAGTGGCTGGGCTGCCGGCTGTTGTTGCGAGGGGGAACCGCCGCTCCCTCCGGTCAGGTCGGCGATCTTCTGCAGCAGCTTGCCCCAAGAGGAGGGAGGCAGAGGGGGCTCAGGAGGCACGGGAACCCGTCCGTGGCACATTGCTGGCCGGCGAAGGACGAGGCGGTGGATTTAACGATGCCGACTTACACACCTCCTCTTCCAGGGAGGACTGACAGCGGAATGCCACAGTGGCCGGCAGCGCCGCGTTTTTATAGAGAGTTGACGCAAGTACGGCCCCGCCCCTTGCCCGCCTGCCCCGCCCATCTTTCCATAATAGGCTTGGTATTCCAAATGCGGCGGAGATTGGCTCCACCCACCGGCGGCTCGGCCAATCAGCGCCCGTGGCACGTACCCCACGTTCGAAAGTCTGGCCGGTCCTGGCTTGCTG
Source organism: Carcharhinus amblyrhynchos (assembly GCF_965287045.1). Lineage (NCBI taxonomy): Eukaryota > Metazoa > Chordata > Chondrichthyes > Carcharhiniformes > Carcharhinidae > Carcharhinus > Carcharhinus amblyrhynchos. The sequence continues at coordinate 6,318,229 of NC_137354.1, forward strand.
AGGGAGAGAGAAGCGGAGTGCGCTTGCGCAGAGCTGCCTGCTGTCTGTCCCTGGGACACTTTGTTCTGGAACTTTAGAGAACAGAACAGAGAGAGAGCACAGGAAACAAACACGCAGCAGCATGTGTGTGCAGCATAAAACACACACTGGAAAAAAACAAGTTTAAACCCCTCATGCAATCTTCCTGAGCTGCTTCAGCATTATTATTATAGTATTATTTGTTTAAACAAACAAGTTGCAATTTTTCTTTGGTTCTGAGATTTGCATTATTTTAATGATTTTAAAAACAAGTTTAACATTCGTTTGCATTATTTATTTGTTTTAAAAACAAGTTTAAATTTCTCAGTTGCAACCTATCTGAGCTGAGTTTTTACATTATTTTACATGTTTTTAAAACGAGATGAAACTTCTCAGTTGCAACCTATCTGAGCTATCTGAATTTTTGCATTATTTTATGTTTTTAAAAACATGTTTAAACTTCTCAGTTGGAACTTTTCTGAGCTGCCTTGAGTTTTTGCATTATTACTATCTTTGTGCAGCCTGGAAAAACAATACAGAAAGAAGCAAGTCTGAACTTCTCAGTTGCAAACTTTCCTTGGTTCTGAGTTTTTGCATTATTATATTATTTGTTCTAAAAAAAGAACAAGTTTAAATTTCCCAGTTACAACCTTTCCTAGGAAATTTTCACAGTGACTTCATTGTAGTATTAATGTAAGCCTACTTGTGACACTAATAAATAATCTTTAAACTTTTTCTTGGATCTGAGCTGCCTGAATTTTTTGCATTATTATAATATTTGTTAAAAAAAACAAGTTTAAACTTCTCAGTTGCAACATTTCTGAGTTACTTGAGTTTTTGTATCATTATTATTTGAGTGCGTGCACTCACACAAAAAAAACAAGTCTAAACACCTCTGTTGCAATCTTTCTAAGCTGCCTGAGTTTTTGCATTAATATTTTTGATTGCGTGTCTGCATAGAAGGTACAGAGACACTGGCCTGGCGCCAGCATAGGGGAGGGCCATGTTCGGGCATGTTATTAATCAGTCCAGCTCAAGTACAGTATGCAATCCCTGGAGGGAGGGGGGTTTACAGAAACCTTCACAACATGATCTGCATGGCAATGTCAAAATGATGTGAAGCAGATGTGTATGGGGGAGTGGGGGTGGGGGGAGAGGAGGGAGGTGAAACATTCAATAGCAATTTTTGCATTTAGCTTTTTGATTTTTCTGCACTCCAAGGCAAAAAAGGTGCCAGCGGCCCCCCACCCCGCCCCATCTGTTGTAGCTGAGTTGCATTTTAACATTAGTATGTATTACGAATTCTAGAAATTCTGCAAGTTATTATCAGTGTATCAGACCTCTCCAATGCATTGCCGGGCATTCTGTACAATGATGCATTTGGAAATGCTGCCACTGTGATGGAGACACAGATGGCAGTGGTTTTGACAAGACACAGAAGGAATGAAATGAATGACTGGTTCGATCTGTCATATTGGAGCTGGTTGAAGAAGGGATGCTGGCCAAAAGGAAGCATCCCCTGCACTTCCAACAGAGCCTAAGGGGTTTAACATCTACTGGTGTCAGGGGAAGGCAGATGGGACCACAGTTTGCTATCAGAACAACAGTAACATACGATTACGTAGCTCTTTTAAAATAGAAAAATTCTCCAAGGCATTTCAGGGATATGTAATCAAGATATTGTGATTGCAGAGAGGGGTATTAAGATAAAAAAAAGACTGATCATAGAGATGGGATTCAAGGCAGATTTTCAAATGTGCTTCACTGGGTAGCAGCCTTGTCTAGAAGCCAGAAGATCACACAAACAGTTTGCCTTCCAGAAACTCCAAACATTAAAATATAGCTTTGTACCCTAATGTGTTAGTGAGATGAACATAAGAACATAAGACATAGGAGCAGGAGTGGGCCATCTGGCCCCTCGGGCCTGCTCCGCCATTCGATAAGATCATGGCTGATCTTTTTGTGGACTCAGCTCTACCTACCCGCCTACTCACCGTAGCCCTTAATTCCTTTACTGTTCAAAAATCTATCTTTACCTTAAAAACACTAAACGAGGTAGCCTCAGCTGCTTCACTGGGAAAGGAATTCCACAGATTCACAACCCTTTGGGTGAAGAAGTTCCTCCTCAACTCAATCCTAAATCTGATTTCCCTTATTTTAGACTATGCCTCTTAATTCAAGTTTCACCTGCCAGTAGAAACAACCTCCCTGCTTCTATCTTATCTATTCCCTTCATATTCTCATATGTTTCTATAAAATCTCCCCTCATTCCAATGTGTATAGCCCCAGTCTACTCAGCCTCTCCTCATAAGCAACTCTGGAATCAACCTAATGAATCTCCTCTGCGCCCCTTCCAGTGCCAGCATATCCCTTCTCAAGCAAGGAGACCAGAACTGTACACGGTACTCCAGGTGTGGCCTCACCAGCAGCTTATATAATTGCACCATAACCTCCCTGTTTTTAAATTCCGTATGTCTAGCAATGAAGGACAAAATTCCATTTGTGAAGGTGTTTGCACTGTCAGAGGTGCTGTGTTTTGATTTGATGTTAAAATTGAGGCCACATGTGCCCTCTCAGGTGACAGCAGAAGATCTCATAGAACATAGAATCCTACAGTGCAGAAGGACACCATTCAGCCCCTCAAGTCTGCACCGACCACAATCCCACCCAGTCCTATCCCCAGAACCCCATGCATTTACCCTAGCTAGTTCCCCTAACACTGAGGGGCAATTTAGCATGGCCAACAGAACTCGCACATCTTTGAACTGCGGGAGGAAGCCAGAGCACCCGGAGGAAACCCACGCAGACACGGGGAGAACATGCAAACTCCACACAGTCAGTGACCCAAACTGGGGATTGAATCCGGGTCCCTGGCGCTGTGAGGCAGCAGTGCTAACCACTGTGCCACCATGTCGCCCATGGGACTAAGGCAGGGTAGTTTCCCCACTATCCTGTCTAATACACAGCCCACAAACATCATCACTAAAAAGGAACGTTACTAGATCATTATTACATTGCTGTTTGTGTGATCTTGCTGAGTACAAATAGGCTGTTGTAGTTCCTGCGTTATAACAGTGAATACATTTCAAAAACAAAGTGCTTTGGGACGTCTTAAGGTTCTGAAAAGTGATTTATAAATGCAAGTTTTCCCTCCTTTGAAAGGAGGGGTTTAAGGCAGGGAACTCTATTTCACATTAAATTTCAGAACGGCCATATACCAGTGCTGGAGCAAAGCAAGGGGCAATGAACAGGAACGGTAAGGACAGAAAGTTTGTTGGAGAGATTGAGCTGGTGGAGATCAGAGATAAACCAGGGTGAGCCAACAAAATAATTTTAAGTCTATTTATTAATGTGACGAGCAGGCTTACATTAACACTGCAGTGAAGTCCCTTAGTCGTCACACTTGGGTGCCTGTTTGGGTGCACTGAGGGAGAATTTAGCATGGCCAATGCACCGAACCCGCACATCTTTGGACTTGGAAGGAAAGTGGAGCACTTTCACAGGAAGAATGTGCAGACTCCTCACAAACAGTGACCCAAGCCGGGAGTCGAACACGGTTTGTGAAACGGCAGTGCTAACCACTGAGTCACCGTGTCACCTAAGGAAGAAGCGAATCTTAAATTCAAGTGTTGAGGCACTGGGAGATAGAAATTGGCCAGAGAGGAGGGGTGTGATAATCAAATGGGAAATCAGTGGCAGAGTTTATGGAGAATTAGAAGACAGCCAGAAGCATCACGTGTGGATATGACCAAAGCATGTTAGAGTTGATAGTCTGGAGTAGGGGAAACAGTATGACGGTGAAAGTAGGTGGCCATTGGAAAGAACAAGCACAGGGTCAGAAGCTGAGCTTCAGGTCAATTGGAATACTTTAGTTGCAGAGTCTGGTTCAGTCTGAGGCAATGGCTGGGTAGGGGATGAGCTTAGTGATCAAAGCAGGTGGACTGCAACGGGTTCAAGACGGCAGCTCACCACCACCTTCCCAAGGGCAACCAGGAATGGACAATAAATGCTGGCCAGCCAGCGACACCCATGCCCCATGAATGAATTTAAAAAGAACTGATTTATATTGTCAAGGAGCGGCACATTAATGAGAAAGAAGAGAGGATCAAAGTAAAAGTTAATTTATTAATTACAAGTAGGCTTACATTAACACTGCAATGAAGTTACTGTGAAATTCCTCTAGTCGCCATGCGCCTGTTCAGGTACACTGAGGGAAAAGTTAGTATGGTCAATGTATCTAACCAGCACGTCTTTCAGACTGTGGGAGGAAACTGGAGCACCTGGATGAAACCCACACAGACACAGGGAGAATGTGCAAACTCCACACAGACAGTGAACCAAACCAGGAATTGAACCCAGGTCCCTGGTGCTGTGAGCAGCAGTGCTAACCAACTGTGCCACCTTGCTGCGCGTGGTGTCACGGTGCGGGAGTGGAGCTCTGCCTGTGGTCGGAGTGAAGAGCAGATACAATCAAGGCTAGTCCCACTGAACTAAACAACAGAAGGTAAATGGGTGGATGAGAATGACATGGTCAACAATAATGAGAGTTGCAGCAGAGTTCAAAGAAACATGACTCTGTGGTCAAAGTCAGACACACATAAATTGACTGTAATGTCAGGGGGATTAGCAGGGTAAATGAGTGTTACGGGAATAGGGTCTGGGTGGGATTGTGGCCGGTACAGACTCAGTGGGCCAAATGGCCTCCTTCTGCACTGTAGGAATTCTATGAAGACATTGCTTACAACAATTTTGATACTGCGGCAAGGACAGCAATCAGAGAGATTCAGACATGGAAAGACAGAAGAGATTGACATGAATTTGAATAACTTTATCCAAAAGCTATCTCTGAGGATAATGTAGCACTCCTTCAGTATGCACTGAATTGTCAGGGGTGGGTCATTACATTGTAAGTACAATGTTTAACCGAATCTGTTTCTGTGGTTGTTTAACCTCCATATAAGCAGCAGCTCGTCCTAATCCCTTGTGCTATTCCCCTTCATTCCCTTTTCCTTCAGCTTATCTAACCTATTGTTAAATGTTGACGTGATCTCTTCAATAGGGAGATCTGAAAATCATAAAATCCCTGCAATGCAGAAGAGGCCATTCGGCTCATCTACACCCACTGTCTGACAGAGCATCTTATCCAGGACCTCTCCTGCTGCCCCATCCCCGTCACTCACACATTTCCTATAGCTGATCCAGCCAACCTACACATCTTGGGTCACTAAGGGGCAATTTAGCACGGCCAATCCACCTAACCTGCACATCTTTGGGATGTGGGAAGAAACTGGAACACCCGGAGGAAATCCACGCAGACACGGGGAGAACATGCAAACTCCACACCGACAATCACCCAAGGCTAGAATTGAACCTGGGTCCTTGGTGCCTCTGTGCCAACCCAACACCCTAAAGACACAACACCCTCAAAACCCTCTGTGTACAGAAATTTCTCAAATTCTTAATCCTAGGTCTTACACCTCCTTCCAGGCTCCTTAGAACAGTGCATGTTCTCTGGATTATTAATCTAGGCACATATGTCTAATATATATTTACTTATATATAGTTCAGCAAATGAATTCATCAGACTGGAAGGGGTGTTTCTTAAATCTATTCTAAGTTCTTTCCAAAACACACAGGACGCCTTAAAAGCAGTAAAGAGACGTAATTGCTAGGTTTATATTTTGAAATATCTGGATGCCTATAAATGTTTTCACTGCAGCATGTTATTGTCCAATAAAAATAATTTCTGTCAGAAAATATCGGGTAGAGAGGGCATGGTTTGAAATGATTCCAGTAAATGCATTTTAAAGCAAACAGATTAAGTTGTAAACTATCTGAGAATGTGGAAGCATCAGCAAGTATGTGAAACATTCATGAGGTTTCGTGTAGGTGTCCAAAATGGGAACGCATCTAAATATTTGTGGTGAATTGGTCTGTCACAGCACTTTACAGCAAACCTTAAAAAGGGACAGTGTTGGAACTGTACAGAGATTATTTGGCCATCAAAAGCGTTGCTGCAGGAAACAAGATACCCATCATCTGTAAAAGAGCAACATTTTGTATCAAATCCACATTAGATGGGATTCAGTAACATTTATACAAACCGTATTGGCACAATTACTCCAGTGCTACTGATATATTGTATATGAAATTGGTGCTTGTACAAGTATAGAATCCCTACAGTGCAGAATCATAGAATCCCTACAGTACAGAAGAAGGCCACTCAGCCCATCAAATGTATACCAACCATAATCCTACCCAGGCCCTATTCTCATAACTCCGCATATTTACCCTGCCAATCCTCCTGACACGAGGGTCAATTTAGCACGGCCAATGCACCTAATCTGCACATTTTTGCACTATGGGAGGAAACCAGAGCACCCAGAGGAAACCCACGCAGATGGGGGAGAATGTGCAAACTCCACACAGGCAGTGACCCAAGGCTGGAATTGAACCCAGGTCCCTGGCACTGTGAGGCAGCAGTGATAACCACTGTACCATCTTGCCGCCCATTGTGCCCATAAAGAAGGAGATTGTTTGGCCCATTGAGCCTGCACCGACCATATTCCTACCCAGCCCCTCTCACTGTTACCCCACATATCTACTCTACTAGCCCACCCGACACTAAGAGGCAAATTTCCATGGCCAATCAATCTAACCCTCACATCTTTGGACTGTGGGAGGAAACCAGAGCACCCGGAGGAAACCCATGCAGACACGGAGAGGACTTGCAAACTTCACACAGTTAGTGACCCAAGGCCGGAATTGAACCCAGGTCCTTGGAGCTGTGAGGCAGCAGTGCTAACCACTGTTCCATGGTGCCACCCCCTAGGTAGGCTATTAATCTACAGGAGATTAATTAGGATAAACAACCTTTGTGAGAATTAGTGTTAGCCTGCAAAATAGAACTGTAAGAGTCCGTGTAGAATGTAAATCTGGTTTCACAAACCAATCTAACTCTGCATGTAGAGATAAACCACTGATGAATCAAAGGTATCATTGTTCCTAGATTTGTATCAATTCAGATAAGAAAGCAAGGCTGGATGATAACTACTTGCTATTTAGTTTCAGATGAGATGAAGAATTTCTATTTCACTTTATTACAGAGAAATCTCAATTTGTACACACAGCATTTTTACAGTGAAACCATTTTATGATGGTGTTACAGTTCACTCAGGGAGTCTGAGTTGCTGTGGCAACATGCAAGTTGTAGACAGGAGCTATGCATAGTGATGTTCGAGGTGCCAACATTCTCTCCATCACATGGCTGATCAGGAATCTCTCACCATTGCCGTATGTTTGAAGATTTGTAGGTTGACGGTGAATTTATTTGGCTGCGTTATGAGCTCACCTTCCTTGACCATCCTGGAGTGGGACTTGAACCCATAGGGTGGGAATTTCTGCCCTCCCTCCCCTCTCCACCTCCCCCCATGGTTTAGGTAGCCCATCATTGTCAGGAATGGATAGAAAATTTTGGCATTAGCATCCGACTCAGAAGAAGGCAACGCAACGCACCACACCACTAGGTGTGCCTAAACAATATTTTTATTTTGTTTGCAAAGCAATTTATAAAACAGCATTGGATTATTGCACATTCTTATGTGGGATAGAAATCATAGAATCGGCACAATATAGAAGGAGCCCATTGAGTCTGTGCCATCCACCTCCAGCCCAGGCCTTATATCTGTAACCCACACATTTATCCTGCTAATCCTCCTGACCCCTAGGGTCAATTTAGCATGGCCAATCAACCTAACTTGCTCACCTTTGGACTGTGGGAAGAAACTGGAGCACCCAGAGGAAACCCATACAGACACAGGGAGAATGTGCAGACTTCACACAGACAGTGACCCTGAGGTCAGAATTGAACCCGGGTCCCTGGGGCTGTGAGGCAGCAGTGCTAACCACTGTGCCACTGTGTGCTTTGTGGAACTGCATTTAGATTAGGTTAAGTACTGTGTTAGTGATACTTGTTCTGGTTTTGTTTAATCAATTGCAACTATGAAACCAGAATTGTTATAGTGGTATGTAATGTTTCCAACACACAAGTTACTGTCAGCAATAACCATCTCCAACAGGAGAGAATCTAATTATTGCCCCTTGCCATTCAGTGGGAGTGACATTACTATCACTGATTCAAAGCTCCTTAGGCAGCACCTTCCAAACCCACGACCGCTACAATCTAGACAAGGACAAGGGCAGCTAACACATCTCACACCATCACCTGGAACTTCCCCTCCAAAGTCACACACCATCTTGGCTTGGAAATATTGCAGAATTATATAATCTCAACAGTGCATACGACCCTGGAGCGCTGCAATCTGATCAGGGATACGCAGCATGGCTTCGTTACAGGGAGGTCGTGCCTTACGAATCTATTGGAATTTTTTGAAGAGGTGACAAAAACGGTTGACGAAGGACAAGCCGTTGATGTCGTCTATATGGATTTCAGTAAGGCGTTTGACAAGGTCCCTCATGGTAGGCTGATAGAAAAGGTGAAGGCTCATGGGATACAAGGCCAGGTATGTAGATGGGTGGAGAACTGGCTTGGGAGGAGGAGACAGCGAGTAGTAGTGGAAGGCTCCTTTTCCAATTGGAGGCCTGTCACCAGTGGTGTGCCGCAGGGCTCGGTACTTGGACCTCTTCTATTTGTGGTATATATTAATGACTTGGAAGAGGGGGTAGGTGGTGTGATCAGCAAATTTGCTGATGACACTAAGATGGTTGGATTGGCAGGTACTGAGGAGCAGTGCCTGGCAATGCAACAGGACATAGACAGGCTGGTAGATTGGGCAGATAGATGGCAAATGGAATTTAATCCGGAGAAATGCGAGGTGATGCACTTTGGCCGGAATAATGTGGAGGGGAGTTATACGATAAAAGGTAGAACTATCCGGAGTATAGATACGCAGAGAGACCTGGGGGTGCAAGTGCACAAGTCCCTGAAGGTGTCGGTGCAGGTGCAGAATGTGATGAGGAAAGCGTATGGTATGTTAGCCTTCATAGGAAGAGGTATAGAATATAAGAGTAGGAGTCTGATGTTGCAGTTGTATAGAACGTTGGTTAGGCCTCACTTGGAGTACTGCGTCCAGTTCTGGTCGCCGTACTACCGAAAGGATGTAGAGATCCTGGAGAGAGTGCAGAGGAGATTTACCAGGATGTTGCCTGGTATGGAAGGGCTGTCTTACGAGGAAAGATTGAATGAACTTGGGCTGTTTTCCCTTGAGAGACGTCGGCTGAGGGGGGATCTAATAGAGGTTTATAAGATTATGAAGGGGATAGATAGAGTAAATGGTGGTAAGCTTTTTCCGCTATTAGAAATGGATAGAACGAGGGGTCACGGGCTTAGGGTGAGGGGGGCTAGGTATAAGACAAATATTAGAGGGCAGTTTTTCACGCAAAGGGTAGTGGGGGTGTGGAATGCACTGCCGAGTAAGGTGGTGGAAGCAGGCACGCTAGGGTTGTTTAAGAGTCACTTAGACAGCCATATGAGCGGGCTACATATAGGGGGATATAGTAGGCCTTACTGAACATTGTAGGCCTGGGAATACGTTTTGCCTCAGGGATGTTAGTCTTTGCCTGTTTAATAATGAATTTTTTTGTCTCCACAGGCATTTAAGTCCAGCAAGGGGCATGCATGCGGCAGGTTGTAGTGGGCTGCTCTTGGACGTTGCTTCGGGAGTTGCCTATTGCTTCATGTCGTTAGTGTGCTTAAACTGGACCATCTCGAGGGCAACATGACAGCTCAGAGACTATCTCTGTTGCTGTGCGGACACATGGATTTGGGCCTGTGTCTGTGGGAGTTTGCACGTTCTCCCCGTGGTTGCGTGGGTTTCCTCCGGGTGCTCCGGTTTCCTCCCACATCCCCCAAAGATGTGCTTTTAGGCTGATTGATTGGGTACTAAATTGTCCCTAAATTGGACCTCCCTGATCCTCGCACGTTAGGTGTAGACTAAAATCATGAATAGGTCACTGAGACAGGGGGACGGCGGCGCGGGCTCGTTGGGCCGAAGGGCCTGTTTCCCGTGCTGTGTTGTTCTTTGTTCTTTGTTCTTTGTTCTTTGACCCTATTCTGCCCATTGAGTATGCATCAACTCTCTGACAGAGTTGCCGGAATGTTACTGCCTCGTCTGCCCAAGGCTCGTAGAACCCTGCCCGAGGTCAATGGCCAATGCCTTTGTGTCGGTACAATTCTGGCAAGTATCTAGCAAGACCCCCCCTCCTCTGCCCTATCCCTGTAACCCCACATGTATCACCATTCTTACACTGCTGCTGTGTCAAAATCCTTCCCAAACAGCACTATGTGTGTACCTACACTACATGGACTGCAACAGTTCAAGAAGGCAGCTCACTACCTGCTTCTCACAGACAATTAGGGATTGCCAGCCTAGCCAGTGACACCAAAATCCTGTAAGTAAAGTCCATCCAGTCCACTCTGAGCACTGGCCTTGTAAATTAAAGAATGGAGCAGAATCTGAAAAATAACTTTTTAAAAAATGTGGGAGAAGGTGTTTTTAGCTGGTATGTGCAACTGTACATGTCAAATGGTGGGAGCCTGAAGTTAAAACAACATAAGGCACAGATGTGGTTCTCCTCATGGTCAATGGCTCTCACCAACTAATCTCACATGGTATCATAGAATCCCTACAGTGCAGAGGGAGGCCATTTGACCCATTGAGTCTGCACCGACCAAAATCCCATACAGGCCCTATTCCTTTAACCTCACGCATTTACCCTGCTAATCCCCCGACACTAAAGGGCAATTTATCACAGCCAGTTCACCTAACCTGCATATCTTTGGACTGTGGGAGAAAACTGGAGCACCCGGAGGAAACCCACATATTGTACCAGAAGTGACCATCCCTTGTGGATTCACAACAATGTATTCAAATCTAGAGAGGCAAGGACACAGGGAACGGAAGACAATGTTAAAAACTTCACAGATATTGTAGTGTAAAATAATATTTATATGCACAGTCTAGGGCACACTCTGAGACAGAGCTTGTGTATTCAAATTCCACTTTCGGAATTGACCATGTGACAACTGATGCAGTGAAAGAGAAATTTACATTTATATAGCGCCTCAGGATATCTCAATGTGCTTCAAAGCCAATCTTTTTGAAGTGCAGTCACCATTGCAATGCAGGAAATGTAGTAACCAGCTTGCACACAGTAATGTGACAAATTACCATCTTCAGATATTGGATGTGTTTTAAAAGTTTGAAGTTTATTTATTGGTGTCACAAGTAGGCTGACATTAACACTGCAATGAAGTTATTGTGAAAGTCTCCCAGTTACCATACTCCAGTGCCTGTTCAGGTACACTGAGGAGAATTTAGTATGGCCAATTCACCTAACACAAATTCACCTAAGTACGTCTTTCAGACTGTGGGAAGAAACCAGAGCACCCAGAGGAAACCCATGCAGACGCAGTAGGCGGCACAGTGGTTAGCACTGCTGCATCTTTGAACCAGGAACCTGGATTCAATTCTAGCCTTGGGTCAGTGTCTGTGTGGAGTTTGCAGATTCTCCCTGTGTCTGCTTGGGTTTCGTCCGGGTACCCCAGTTCCCTCCCACACTCCAAAGATGTGCAGGTTAGGTGGATTGGCCATGCTAAATTGTCCATTAGTGTCAGGGGATTAGCAGAGTAAATATATGGGGTTACAGGGATAGGGCCTGGGTGGGATCATTGTTGGTACAGGCTCGATGGGCCGAATGGCCCCTTCTCCACTATAGGGATTCTATGAGTCTACGAGGAGAACGTGCAGACTCTGCACAGACAGTGACCCAAGCTGGGAATACCCCTGGCCTGGGATTGGATTCATGATGTGGAGATGCCGGCATTGGACTGGTGTCAACACGGTAAGAAGTCTCACAACACCAGGTTAAAGTCCAACTGGTTTATTTGGCAGGAAAATCCACCAGCTTTCGGAGCGCTGCCCCTTCGTCAGGTGAGTGGGAGTTCTATTCACAAACAGGGCATATGAAGACACTAACTCAATTTACAAAATAATGGTTGGAATGCGAGTCTTTACAGGTAATCAAGTCTTAAAGGTACAGACAATGTGAGTGGAGAGAGCATTACTTACAGGTAACAGGTTTCCACTCACATTGCACTTTTAAGACTTGATTTCCTGTAAAGACTCGCATTCCAATCATTATCTTGTAAATTGAATTTGCCCTGTTTATGAATAGAACTCCCACTCACCTGATGGGAAGGGGCAGCGTTCCGAAAGCCGGTGGATTTTGCTACCAAATAAACCTGTTGGACTTTAACCTGGTGTTGTGAGACTTCTTACTGGGACTGAGTGCCAGGGTGGGCTCCCGTCCTCTTCAAAGCAGACCAGCTGAGAGAGCAAATGGGACCTTGGTTTAATGTCTCCTTTAAAAGATGAGATCACTGACAGCTCAGCGCTCCCTCAGGACTGCACTGAAATGTGATTGTCGTTTATACTGTAGTTTCCGGAGTTCAACATGCTAAAAAAAAACATGAACCCAATGACTGCAGTTTCTGGAGTGGAACATGAACCCAAAGACCTAACTCAGAGAAGCCATCGCTGAGTGACAGCTCACACAATGAATGCATGTATGGTGTTTCTGATAAACCGTTCTCACCACAAGTTTAGAGTCTGTATGAAGTTGGTTTTGGAACTGAAGTGAAGTGGGTGTTATTGGTATTTGTTGCAATATCAGGGCAGGGCCTAATTCCTACCCCCCCAGCACTGTAAACCAGAACCATTGTAGCTGTGGTGTGTAAGCACCTGAAGGTTAATGTATTATAGTAAATGCCATCACAGCAACTTGCATTTATTTACATACCCTGACTTCAGAAGAACGTTATCAAAAAAAATTGACTTCCTGAAGGGGCATTAGGAGATATTTGGACAGGTGACACAAAGCTTGTCAAAGGTGGCGATTGTAAGGAGACCATGAAGAAGGGGAAAGAGGAGGAGAGGTTTGGGGAAGATGGAATTCTAAACCTTAGGGTCCAGGCAGCTGACGGCACAGTCACCAGTGGTGGGGCAATTAAAATCAGGGCTTGGAAAGAGGGTTGGATTGAGGTGCTGAAATCTCAGGGGGTTGTGGGGCTGCATAGAATCCCTACAGTACAAAAGGAGGCCATTTGGCCCATCAAGTCTGTACCAACCACAATCCCACTAAGGCCCTATTCCTATAACTCCACACATTTACCTTCCTAATCCCCGTGACACTAGGGTCAATTTAACCTGGCCAATCAATCTAACCCACATATCTTTGGATTGTGGGTGGAAACTGGAGCATCCGAAGGAAACCCATGCAGACACAGGGAGAATGTGCATACTCCACACAGACAGTGACCCGAGGCTGGAATTGAATCTGAGACCCTGGTGCTGTGAGGCAGCAATGCTAACCACTGTGCCCCTGTCCCACCCCAATCACTACAGTACAGACGGCCATTCAGCCCATCAGATCCGCTCCAACTCTCAGACAGAGCTCCTTACCCAGGCCCTATCCCCCCGTAACTCACAAATGTATCCCACTAATTCCCATAACTTACATGCTAAGGGGCAACTTAGCATGGCCAATCCACCTAACCTCCAGATCTTTGGGCTGTGGGAGGAAACTGGAGCATCTGGAGGATACCCACACAGGCACGGGGAGACGCCAGGGACCAGGGTTCAATTCTGCCCTTGGTTGATCATCTATATGGAGTTTGCATGTTAATCATAGATCTATGATTCAAACTGCACACAGGCGGTCAACCGAGGGCAGAATTGAACCCTGGCCCCCAGTGCTCTGAGGCAACAGTGTTAACTTCTGTGCCACCGTGCCATCCTGCAGCAACTAAGCCAGATAGGCAGGGACCAGGTGATAAAAGATTTGAAAAATAAATGAAAGTTTTCTTTCCTCGCTACAGTTCCTGAGCTGCTCGCTCCTTTGAGTGTGAGAGTGAGTAATGGTTTAGCCTGAGGGGCAAGGTTGAGAAGGTGGGGCTTTCATGAATAGCCTCAGCCAATACAGGAATTCATAGAATCATAGAATCCCTACTGTGCAGAAGGAGGCCATTTGGCCCATCAAATCAGCACCAACTACAATCCCACCCAGGCCCTATCCCCATGTGTTTACCCTAGCCTCCTTGACACCAAGGGGCAATGTGGTATGACCAATCTACCCAACTCTCACATCTATGGGTTAGAAACCGGAGCACCCGAAGGAAACCCACACAGACACAGGGAGAACATGCAGGCTTCACACAGACAGTGACCCGAGGCCGGGAATCGAACCCGGGTCCCTGGCGCTGTGAGGCAGCAGTGCTAACCACTGTGCCACCGTGCCGCCCTCCATGGAACCCACATTGCTGGCACCACTCTGCATCACTAACCAGCCAACCAAGCGACTAAGCTAACCAGCCCCCAGGGATATTTTTAATATATAGAGTACGGTTTGGGAAGTTTTGGATGAGCTCAAAGACTTGGGCTGGAATTTTACTGACATGGGAATTGGAGCGGGCGAGGGGCGGACCATGGAAAGGTGCAGTGACCTCAGGTGGGGATTTTAAACTTTCGCAAACACAAACAGACGGGTGCTGCATGGCGTGGCAAAAAAAATTGCAGCATTTTGTCTGCATTTTTGCCGATTCTCCATTTGCTGGATTTACTCCAAGGCTGTAAGTCAGATTCACCATTGTGCCTTAAAAGAGATTCCATTGTTGGTGATCCCCGGGTAATGTTTGATCTGTTCTTTTCTGTCCTTGAAAAATTGCATTGATTAAGTTCAAAGGTGCTCTGCCCAAGATAAATTGTGGTGGGGGTGGGGCGGGGGCGTGGTGGTGCAGGCTGGGGCAGGGGGGCGCAGGGTGGGGGATCCACTTTGAGACAGAACATACAAATCCTGCACATTACCAACAAGACAATTCTGTTTCAAGGAGGAAAAAAAACCTGTCCCTAGGGTCCTAGTGCTAGTCTCTAATGGATACAGACAAATGCAGTCCTCGCTGAGAACATGGACTGGATTCACAGACCGCATTCACCTCGAAACCAAAGAATCTTGCCCAAGGTCTTTATATGGTCCGTCCTCCCTCCCACTACTAGTCCCGTGACAGGCGGGATGGGAGAATTGGGGTCTATATACGCCAGCCAGCTCCCAATCTCTATTGTCAATTTTTAATAAATAAAGACATGTTTGAAATAGGATTGCGACCCTTCCCGTTTTGTTTTCACACTCTGCCAGCCTAATCAACCAAGGAAATATAGATTTTTAATGCCTCTGTGAATGTTTCTCCAGGATTGCTGGAGAAGGTCCAAGCATGGTTTACTTGAATGATCTCGAGACTGAGAGGTTAGAGCGATCAGGAGATGAGGCGGCACGGTGGCGCAATGGTTAGCACTGCTGCCTCACAGCGTCAGGGACCTGGGTTCGAATCGCAGCATTGGGTGACTGTCTGTGCAGAGTCTGCACGTTCACCCCATGTCTGGGTGCTCCTGTTTCCTCCCACAGTCCAAAATGTGCAGGCTAAGTCATGCTAAATTGACCCTAGTGTCAGGGAATTGTCAGGATAGATGTGTGGGATTGTGGGAATAGGGTAGGATTGTAGTCAGTGCACCTTTAAAGGGCGTCTTGACACATGCATGAACAGGATGGGAATAGAGGGACATGGTCCCCGGAAGTGTAGGGGGTTTTAGTTCAGTTGGGCAGCATGGTCGGTGCAGGCTTGGAGGGCCGAAGGGCCTGTTCCTGTGCTGTAGTTTTCTTTGTTCTTTGCAGACTCGATGGGCTGAATGGCCTCCTTCTGCACTGTAGGGATTTTATGATTCTATGAAAGTTTGAACAGGTTGGGGCTAAGTGGACTGATTTGGGTCTTTAAGATTATGAAGAATATTGCCAGGACTTTCTCGGTAAGAAAGTTGGTTCCACCTGTGGGTGAGCTCAGAACTCAGGGCTATGAATATCAGATTCTCACTAATAGATTAAATCAAGAGTAGTGTATGTGGAACTGGCTACTCTGTAGATGAATTTACAGAGAAGCTGGTTAACTATATGAATGAGATATTTCTTTTTAAATTCATTCATGGGACATGGGTGTCGCTGGTTGGACCAGCATTTATTGTCCATCCCTAGTTGCCCTGAGAGGGCAGTTGAGAGTCAACTGTAGTTCTGGAGTCACATGTAGGCCAGACCAGGTAAGGATGGCAGATTTCCTTCCTTAAATGACATTAGTGAATGATTTAGATTTTTCCAACAACTGGCAATGGTTTTATCAACAGATTCTTAATTCCTGATATTTTTTATTGAATTCAAATTCCACCATCGTCCATGGTGGAACCCGGGTCCCCAGAATATTAGCTGCGTTTGCTGGATTAATAGTCTACCACTAGGTAATACCACCCAACCATCACCTTAAGGCAATAAAAGGAGACATTGATGGGGTTAGATAATGAAGAGGGATACAAGGAGGATGTTGGAGCATACATAACTGTATGCATGATCCTATACTGTAAATATTGGGTAAGACTTTATAATACTTGGAGGTTCTGCGCTCTGCACTGTGTAGGAGCCTTCAGGAGAGAATGTGGAAGAAACATTGGAAGGAAAATTACATTCTGGGTGTTAACATAAACACATAGTGTGGAAATCAAGCGATGTAATTTAATCAACTATCAGTGACGCTAGGACCCAGGTGAAATGGGTTGTGTAATTTGAACCTTCTTGTACAATATTTTGCAAATTAAAACCACATCCTTTGGGGCCAAATGCTCCTGAGAGGCTAGCAAAGAGCTTGTTTTTCTCAGTGTACTCGGAACGCTTTGATATGCCAAACCCTTAAGATGCACATTTAATTGCAGTCTTTCTTTTTGCACATACTGTACTTACTGACCAAATTTATTTATTATAGCAGAGCCCAAATCGCATTAAGTTCAAAGTATTAACAAAATGCTCCTGGGGAGTGAGTCAATTTTTTGTAAACTGCAGGTTTTTGTTTAAAAATCCAACATAAATGGTCACATTTGATTTTTTGTTCATTGGCTGGTTTAGTAAAACAAACTTTCTGCCTGCGGTTCAGACTCTGAGCAGTTTCTGATTGCTACAGAAAAACAACATCTTGCATTTATTTAATGCTTTAATGAAACATCCCGAGACACTTCATAGCAGCATTATCTGTAGGTTCTAAATTGCTGCAGTGTCGGCCCACAGGAAAACATTCACTGCAGTTCAAAGAAATATATTGTAAAGGACTTGAAGCTGTTTCTGAGAGATTTGATAGTTTCGATAGAACTTTCCGTCATTGTCTCATGCTGTTCAGATGGACGTGAAGTGTTCGCTCACAAAACAAAATGGAAAAGGACCAAATAAAGTAAAACGCTAGTGTTTATTTATTAGTCACAAGTAAGCTTACACTAACACTGCAATGAAGTTACTGTGAAAATCCCCAGTCACCATACTCCTGTGCCTTTTCAGGTACACCGAGGGAGAATTTAGCACGGCCAATTCACCTAATCTTTGGACTGTGGGAGGAAACTCACACAGACACAGGGAGAAAGAGCAAACTTTCCACATAGACAGTGACCCAAGCCAGGTCCCTGGCACTGTGAGGCAACAGCACTAACCATTGCGCCACCGTGCTCCCTTCTTGCATCAACATAGCCCTTTTTACAATATCAGGATGTTCCAGAGTGCTTTACATCTGAGGGAGTCCTTTTGAAGTCTTGACATTTTAAGGAAGAGGCAGCCAATTTGTGCACAGCAAGCTCCCACAAACAGCAATATAACAGTGAGCTGGTAAACTGGGTGTCTAGTGAACCACTGCCAGATTTGGAGACATGGACTGGAATTCTCCGGCTGGTGGGATTCTCCAGTCCCGCCAGCAGCACAGCCCTGCCTGTTCCCCGCTGGCATGGGGTGACATCAGTGGGAATTCCCATTGAGAGCGGTGGAACCAGAGAATCCCGCCGCTAGCAAACAACACGTCACCTCCTTCCAGCGGGAAACAAGCGGCTGGGAGGCCGGAGAGTCTCTTCCGTGGTGTCTGTTGGTAATCAACTCCAAACGGTAAGCGGTCTGAGAGGAACCAAGCAATAGATTTTAGAACACGCTTGTCCATCAATAAATATCCAAAATAAAAATCAGATTCATTGATAGCAAAGGCCATTGGTTTGTGGCATCTTCCAGGGCATCAACCAACTCCAATATCCCTTCTTACCAAGGTTGTTAAAATCAAAGAATCCCTACAATGCAGAAGGAGGCCATTTGGCCCATCAAAAATCCCACCTAGGCTCTATCCCCACATATTTACCTCTAACCTACACATCCCAGGGCACAAAGAGGCAATTTAGCACAGCCAATCCACCTAACCCTCACATCTTTGGACTGTGGGAGGAAACTGGAGCACCCGGAGGAAACCCACACAGACACGGGGAGAATGTGCAAACTCCACACAGACCCAATCTAGGATTTGAACCCGGGTCCCTGGCACTGTGATGTAGCAGTGCTAACCACTGTGTCAGGTAGGGACGTAGGAACTGGTTTATTCACCTCACAGGAAATCCGCAATGGGATATAAATTCAAAAATTTCCAATTGAAAAAAAAAGGTCATTGGAGAAGTTTCTAGAACTTGTCCTTGCCCATTGTTTCTGTTTGGCAAGGATGAGATGCTCAATGACTCAGACTGTCATGAATTGAGAATTAAGGAATGATTTTGATAACATCTTTAACTGCCCAGGATTTCACAATAGGCTTTACTGACGACACATTATTCTTAAAAACAGTCAGTTACTTGGTGAAAAAACTTAGCAAACCCATTTCAGAGAACAAAGATCAAAGAAAATAACAGCACAGGAACAGGCCCTTTGGCCCTCCAAGCCTGCACGACCATGCTGCCCGACTGAACTAAAACCCCCTAATCTTCCAGGCACCATATCCCTCTATTCCCATCCTATTCATGTACTTGTCAAGGCGTCCCTTAAAAGTCACTACCACATCCGCTTCCACTATCTCCCTCGGCAACAAGTTCCCACTACTCTCTGTATAAAAAATCTGCCTCATATATCTCCTTTAAACCTTGCCCCTCGCACCTTAAACCTGTGCCCCCTAATAATTGACTTTTCTACCCTGGGAAAAAGCTTCTGACTATCCACTCTGTCCATGCCCCTCATAATCTTGTAGACTTCTATCAGGTCGTCCCTAACCTCTGTCATTCCAATGAGAACAAACCAAGTTTCTCTAACCTCACCTCATAGCTAATGCCCTCTATGCCAGGCAACATCCTGGTAAATCTTTTCTGTACCCTCTCTAAAGCCTCCACATCCTCTGGTAGTGTGGCAACCAGAATTGAACACTATATTCCAAGTGCGGCCTAACTAAGGTTCTATAAAGCTGCAACATGACTTGCCAATTTTTAAACTCAATCCCCTGGCCAATGAAGGCAAGCATGCTGTATGTCTTCTTGACTACCTTCTCCACCTGCACTGCCACTTTCAGTGACCTGTGTACCTGTACACCCAGATCCCTCTGCCTATCAATACTCTTAAGGGTTCTGCCATTTACTGTATATTTCCTATCTGTATTAGACCTTCCAAAATGCATTATCTCACGTTTGTCCGGACTAAACTCCATCTGACATTTCCATCTGACATTATTTTCCAAACATCGCTGGATTCCGGGGAAGTGTCGGAAGATTGGAAAACGGCTAATGTTACGCCGTTGTTTAAGAAGGGTGCCAGGCAAAAGGCAGGGAATTATAGACCGGTTAGTTTAACGTCTGTTGTAGGTAAAATGCTAGAATCCGTCATCAAGGAGGAAATAGCGAGGCATCTTGAGGGGAATTGCTTGATAGAGCAGACGCAGCACAGTTTCATTAAGGGGAAGTCGTGTCTGACAAACTTACTGGAGTTCTATGAGGATGTGTCTAGGACGGAGGATAGAGGAGAGCCGGTGGATGTGGTCTTTCTGGATTTTCAGAAGGCGTTTGACAAGGTACCTCACAAGAGGTTATTGCAGAAGGTCAGGGGACATGGAGTTGGGGGTAGGGTGTTAGCGTGGATAGAGGACTGGTTGTCAAATAGGAGGCAGAGAGTGGGGGTCAATGGGTGTTATTTGGATTGGCGGATGGTGACTAGTGGAGTGCCCCAGGGGTCGGTGCTGGGGCCTCAGCTATTCACCATTTATATAGATGATCTGGAGGAGGGAACTGAGTGTGTGGTGTCGAAATTTGCTGATGACACCAAGATTGGTGGAACGGCAAATTGCGCGGAGGGTGTGGAGAGTCTAGAGAAGGATCTAGATAGGCTGGGCGAATGGGCCAGGAACTGGCAAATGGAATTTAATGTTGGCAAATGTGAGGTGGTCCACTTTGGTAGGAATAATGGTAGGAAGGATTATTACTTACGTGGCGAAAACTGCAGCAGGCGACGGTGCAGAGGGACCTCGGGGTCCTTGTGCATGAGTCGCAAAAACCCAGCTTGCAGGTGCAGCAGGTGGTCAGGAAGGCTAATGGGATGCTGGCCTTCATAGCGAGGGGGATTGAATATAAAAGTAGGGAGGTCTTGCTGCGGCTGTATAGGGCATTGGTGAGGCCGCAGCTGGAGTACTGTGTGCAGTTTTGGTCGCCATACTTATGCAAGGATATTTTGGCCTTGGAGGGAGTGCAGAGGAGGTTTACTAGGCTGATGCCGGAGTTGAAGGGGTTGAGCTATGAGGAGAGGCTGAATAAACCAGGCTTGTACTCGTTAGAGTTCAGGAGAATGAGGGGAGATCTCATTGAGACATATAAGATGATGAATGGGATGGATAGGATAGAGGTGGAGGGACTCTTCCCGCTCAGAAAGGACAGTAGGACTAGGGGGCACAGCCTCAAGATAAAGGGGGGGTGGTTTAGAACGGAGTTGAGGAAGAACTTCTTCACTCAAAGGGTGGTGAATCTCTGGAATTCTCTGCCCGTTGAAGTGGTGGAGGCTGCCTCGCTAAATATTTTTAAGACGCGGGTTGATGGGTTTTTGATAAGAGAGGGGATTAAGGGTTATGGGGAGAGGGCGGGAATGTGGAACTGAGCCACGACAGATCAGCCATGATCTTATTGATTGGCGGGGCAGGCTCGAAGGGCTGGATGGCCTACTCCTGCTCCTATTTCTTATGTTCTTATGTTCTGACATCTCTTTGCCAAGTCTCCAACTGAACTATATCCTGCTGTATCCTCTGATGGTCCTCACTGCTGAACGCAAATCCACCAACCTTTGTGTTGTCCACAAACTTACGAATCAAACCAGTTACATTTTCCTCCAAATCATTTATATATATTACAAACAGCGCCTCTCACATAAAACATCAGAAACTGCTTCTCAGGAAAAGGAGCCATTAAGTTTGATTAGAGAAGTAGCAATATTTAGGGGAAAGAATTCCAGACCTTAAGCCCCCCAGCAGTTGAAGACACAATGACCAGTGCTGAGGAAAGTAAGTGGAGAATACACCATAGGCCAGAGCACAGCTGATCGTGGAAGGTTGTAGGGGGTTATAGAAATAGGAAAGTGAGAGGGAATGGACAGCTCTGAAAACAGGCTTGAAAATCTTTCATTCAAAGTACCACATGACCAGGAGCCAATGTCCGTCAGCCAGCGAGCAAAGGTCTGATGGGTGAACGGGCCTAAGTTTGAATTAGGATGCAGCCATTGCAATAGACACTCGCATGAGGTAGCAATCGCATAATCAGTGTTCAGCCACAGATGTGCTTATGTGATGTTACAGATGCGATCGGTGATGTTACAGAGGTGAAGTAGGTGGTCTTGGTTGATTATGAAACGGGGTTGGGAGCTGACAGCATGGTGGCACAGTGGTTAGCGCTGCTGCCTCACATTGCCAGGGACCTGAGTTCAATTCCAGACTTGGGTGACTGTGTGGAATTTGTATGTTCTCTCCATGTCCATGGGTTTCCTCTGGGTTCTCCAGTTTCCTCCCACACTCCAAAGATGTGTAAGTTAGGTGGATGGGCCATGCTAAATTGCTCTTCAGTGTCCAAAGATGTATAGGTTAGGGGATCGCCATGTTAAGTTGCCTCTTAGTTTCCAAAGGTGTGTAGGTTAGGGGGATTGGCCGAGCTAAATTGCCCCTTATTGTCCAAAGATGTGAAGGTTACGTGGATTGGCCATGCTAAATTGCTCCTTAGTGTCCAAAGATGTACGTGTTAGGGAGATTGACCATACTAAATTGACCCTTAGTGTCAGGGTGATTAGTAGGGTAAATACGTAGGGTTACGGGGATAGGGCCTGGGTAAGATACTCTGTCGGAGAGTCAGTGCAGACTCGATGAGCTGAATTGCCATCTTCTGCAGTGTAGAGATTCTATGATCAAGCTTATTGGGGTTACCATAGGCAACAAAACAATTAAAGGGGGAATGTTTCCGTTGCACCCGCCAAAGGAATTGTAGTGGGCAAGATCGGACCATGCAAAGGTCCATTGACATTGGATGGCATTTTCCAGTCTTGGGGCAAGCCTGGCTGGAAAATCCCACGCTAAGTCTTCATTGCTCTTATCCTTAGTTACATTTGCAAGTTTAAGTCCACTGTTGTTACTGAATGTGTGAAAGAAACTTGACAGGGACATATAAAAACAGCTTTGGTGTTAAACCTGAAAATGTTGATAGAGGTTATCATTTCATTGTCTCTCCCTGCTCTTAGTGAATTGGAATATTACTAATACTACACTCAGTGGGAGAGTCAGAAGCTGCCTGTAAGTCGCAATGAGTCATCTGTTTGGTTGCGGCATGTTTGGTTACTGTAAAGGAGACAGCAAAACCAGTGTAACATGCAAAATGTGGTTTCTGCGGCATGTCTACGACATTGCTCATATTAGTCACTCTGGTGTATCAGACTGTGCACTACATCACACCAGCATCAGGTGATGCTGTGAAACATCACTTCCTTTAGACCCAGGAGCCAAACACTTCAGAAATATGATTAAATTGTGTGTTTGCATTTGATTTCACATGATTCCTTGGATTAAGTGCTCACTGTGAAAAAAGAAAGAGTCTTTATTTCCTTTCTCATTCTCCAGGCACCCATAACCCACGTACTCGCTGATGCACATTTGCTGGAATTCTACTGCCCTGCCGTCGTGGGAATCGCAGCGGGCGAGGGGTGGATAACGGGAAGGTCTGTTGACCCCAGGCAGGATTTTCTGGTCCCAGGTCGAGCAAGGCAGTAAAGTCTCACCTTTTGCCTCCTAGTCACCCGAGCAGCTCCACTTTAAAATTCTCACCCTCATGTTCAAATCCCTCCCTATCTCCATATCCTCCAGCCCTACAACTCTCTGAGATCTCTGAGGGCGAGGTAGCTAAATGGATACAAAATTGGCTTGATGACAGAAGCCAGAGGGTGGTTGTAGAGGGTTACTTTTCAAACTGGAGGCCTGTGAATTTTACCTGGTGTTGTGAGACTTCTAATAGCGCTGTGCCTCAGGGATCAGTGCTGGGTCCACTGTTACTTGTCATTTATATTAATGAATTGGATGAGAAAATAGGAGGCATGTTTAGTAAGTTTGCAGATAACACCAAGATTGGTGGCATAGTGGACAGTGAAGAAAGTTATCTCCAATTGCAACGAGATCTTGATTAATTGGGCCAATGGGCTGACGAATGGCAGATGGAGTTTAATTTAGATAAATGCGAGATAATGCACTTTGATAGATTGAACCAGGGCAGCCTTACTCAGTTAATGGTAGGGCACTGGGGAGAGTTATAGAACAAAGAGATCTAGGGGTACATGTTCATAGCTCCTTGAAAGTGGAGTGACAGGTGGACAGAGTGGTGAAGAAGGCATTCAGCATGCTTGGTTTCATCGGTCAGAACATTGAATACAGGAGTTGGGACGTCTTGTTGAAATTGTACAAGACATTGGTAAGGCCACACTTGGAATACTGTGTACAGTTCTGGTCACCCTATTATAGAAAAGATATTATTAAACTAGAAAGAGTGCAGAAGAGATTTGCTAGGATGCTATTGGGACTTGATGGATTGAGTTATAAGAAGAGGCTGGATAGACTGGGAGTTTTTCCCCTGGAGCATAGGAGGCTGAGGGATGATCTTATAGAGGTCTATAAAATAATGAGGGGCATAGATCAGCTAGATTGTCAATATCTTTTCCCAAAGGTAGGGGAGTCTAAAACTATAGGGCATATGTGAGAGAGGAGAGATACAAAAGGGTCCAGAGGGGCAATATTTTCACACAGAGGCTGGTGAGTGTCAGGAACAAGCTGCCAGAACTGGTCTGCTGGATTTCTAGATTGGTAACATTAACACTATGTCAGTATCTCCTCTGTGGAAAGATCTTCACTTGCCAAGGTTGCAACTGTGGTTTCAAGTATTCTTGGAAGTTTGATCACAAGGCGTCCCACTCCAATAACACCCAAAAATAGGTATGTCCAGACACCAGTTTGGGCAAGTTTAAACTGCTTTTCTATCAAATTAGTCCATGCACTGCGCGTGCTACCGGAAGCACCAGGTGTGACTCACAATGCAAGGTTACATCAGGTAAAAGTACTGCAAGATTTCAGGTGGGTCAGGTCATTTAGAGTGTAACTAACAAGAACAATACAAAGCCCAGGTTAACTGTGGCATAAAGCAGAGCACTGCGAACAATAATTCACAGATTGTAATACTCATTCTGGCAGTTAAGGAAATCCCTACACCGCCACACTTTAAATCCCATTAGCATCAATTTGCAGCCATTCTACACGATTCCAATTGGCCACACTTAAAGATCTGCCCATAAGCTGGAGTCTTTGATTTAATCTGATGTGATTTATTATCGTCACGTGTATTAATATACAATGAAAAGTATTATTTCTTGCATGCTATATAAAGCATATCATTCATAGAGAAGGAAAGGAGAGAGTGCAGAATGTACTGTTACAGTCATAGCTAGGGTGTAGTGAAAGATCAACTTAGTGCAAGGTAGGCCCATTCAAAAGTCTGATGGCAGCAGGGAAGAAGCTGTTCTTGAGTCAGTTGGTATGTGTCCTCAGACTTCTGTGTCTTTTTCCCAAAGGAAGAAGGTGGAAGAGAGAATGTCCGGGGTCCTTAATAATGCTGGCTGCTTTCCCAAGGCAGTGGGAAGTGTAGACAGAGTCAATGGATGGGGCGGGGGGGCTGGTTTGCGCAATGGACTGGATCAGTAAACATAATGAAAGATAAAGGGAATTCTTGCACTGATACAGAACACTTCACCACCTTGGGACACCCTGAAGTGCATTACAGGCAATAAAGTAAAAGTTTATCCAGCAGAACAGGCTAAAACCCAGCCTGTTTAGGTGTGCAGTTCAGCAACAACCTGTCCTGGGTCCCTCCATGCCAACAGTAGAGTTAAGAAAGCCCACCAACCCCTACACTTTCTCAGGAAATTTGGCATGTCCGCTACAACTCTCACCAACTTCTACTTTTAACATGTGGTTGCTGTTGTGTATGTAGAATATAGAAAACACAGCAACTAAACTGTGCACAGCGAGCTTCCACAAACAGCACTGTGAGAAATCTGCTTTCAGTTATATTAATTTAGGGATTAATATTGGCTCGGATACCAGGGATCAATTCCCCTCCATGCGTTTCTTCAAAATTCTGCCATGGGACCTTTCTTTTGCGTCTTTTTCTTTTGTGGGGTGTGGGCATCACTGGGAAAGCCAGCATTTATTGCCCATCTCTAATTGCCCTTCAACTGAGTGGCTTGCTGGGCCTTTTCACAGGGCAGTTCAATGTCAACCACGTCAAACAAAGAACAGGAGCAGGCCCTTCGGCCCCACCGAGCCAGCACCCACGCATGGTGCCTTTCTAAACTATTGCTATAGGCTTGGAGTCACACGTAGGGCAGGCCGGGGGACGCCAACAGATTTCCTTCCCAAAAGAACATTCGTAAACCAGGTGAGCTTTTTACAACAGTCGACAGTGGCTTCATGATTACTGAGATTAGCTTTTAATTCCAGATTCATCCACTGAATTCCCAGAGCATTAGCCTGGGCCTCTGGGTAACTTGTCCAGTCACATTACCCCTTCCTCCAATCCCTACACCAACTGGAGAAAATGGGACGGGATCTCTCTTCAATGTCTTATCTGAAATATTGCACCTGTAACAGTAGATGCTCAGTACTGCACTGGGGGTGGTGGTGGTGGCTGGGGGAGGGGGGTTGGTGGTGGTGCTGGGTGTTACAGTGGGAATTGTCTCAGTGCCGCAGCCCCAGTGGCCGGGATTTCCAGCAATGTGGCGGCGGGTCCCGCCATGTGCAACTCAATGGCCCAGCCAAACGTGAATTGACTTCAAGCTGGACTGGATGGTGCTGACGTGGTCCCAGAACAAACTAATCTGGTATAACAGAAAAAAAGCGAAAACAATATCGCTGAAGGTGGAGATAGCCAGCAGGTCAGACAACTTCTGTGAGGCAACTGGAGGCAGACAGTCAACGTTTGGGATCTAAGGTGCCTTCGTCAGCTGATATCCCAACTCATCTTCCAGCGAGGTTATCAGCTTTGGTTGGAGATATTGCTGGAGGTTTTGTGATGCGACCTCGAGGCGCCACGTTCAGTTCTATAGCCTTCTCTTCTTTAATCTTTTGATAACTAAAGAGTGTCGAAAGAGAGTGAATGAAAAACACATTATTTTTGACGTCCCTCTGGTATCTCCTTTGGGTGTTGCTCACAACAATGTCAAAGTTAACATTAGAAGTTAAAGTTTATTTATTAGTCACAAGTAAGGCTTACATTGACACTGCAATGAAGTTACTGTGAAATTCCCTCACTCTGGCGCCTGTTTGGGTCAATGCACCCTAACCAGCACGTCTTTCAGAATGTGAGAGGAAACCAGAGCACCTGGAAGAAACCCACCCAGACACGGGGAGAATGTACAAACTGCACACAGACAGTGACCCAAGCCGGGAATCGAACCCAAGTCCCTGTATGGCCAGAAGTTTAATCCCTATTTCCCGCAGACACCAGAAGAGATCTGGAGGGTTGGCAACACTACGCATCAGATCTCAAGGCTTGCTTGATTAACTTCTGTTTCCCCACAGATACTGCCTGAGAATTCCAAACCATTTCCTGCCTTTGTTACCATATTAAACTTGTTACCAACGTGCAAACAATAATGGACAGGAATAGTGGCTCCAGTTCATCCAGCCAGTCCAACACAGTTGTCGAACCTTGTGTATGACAATATGTACGTCCTCCGCCCTCTGCTCCCACCCCAGAAACATCCGCTCTCTTGGGAGAGGTACAAAACCAGATGGAGACCCAAATCAGTTGGGGTGGTGGGGGAAGGAATTTAGGAGATTCCTCGCTGATCCAGATTAGTCAAGGATAGCACCCTGGCCCTGCCCATTCTTGGCACTACCTACCTTTTGTACAAAACAATCTTTGTACCAGGTCAGAAACAGGGTCACCAGTCCCAATGAATCGGAGTTGACCAGCTGACAGGACAGTCCATCCCACGGGCCAACTCCTCTGCAGAAAGAGAACACCCCCTGACATCAAACCTAGATCTGGCCCTGTATAAATTAGGTCTGGGGTTTTGTAACCCAGTGGAACACAATCCATTCCCTACCTATTCTTTAGGAAGGATGTGAAGGCCTTAGAACCATAGAATTGGGAAGGTGATGGCCTACTGGTATTATAGCTAACGATTAATCCAGAAACTCTGCTTCTGTTCTGGGGATGTGGGTTCGAATCCCGCCACGGCAGATGGTGGAATTTGAATTCAAATAAAAAATATCTGGAATTAAGAATCTACCAACAACCATGAAACCATTCGATTGTCAGAAAAACTCATTTGGTTCACTAATGTCCTTCAGGGAAGGAAATCTGCTAACCTTACTGGATCTGGCCTACATGGAGGTGTCCTCTACTGTGGCCTCCAACTACCCTCAGGCAACTAGGGATGGGCAATAAATGCCAGTGACACCCATGCCCCATGAATGAATTTTTAAAAAAGTGCAAAAAGAGGCCATTCAGCCCATCGAGCATGTCCTGACTCTCTGAAAGAGCATCCCACCCAGGCCCTATCCTCTGCTGCATCCCAATAACCATGGCCAATGGTTATTGGGATGCAGGTGGATTGGCATTTACCATGGCCAATCCACCTAACCTGCACATCTTTGGACTGTGGGAGGAAACCAGAGCACCCAGAGGAAACCCACACAGACAGTGACCCAAGCCGGGAATCAAACCCGGGTCCCTGGTGCTGTAAAGCAGCAGTGCTAACCACTGTGCTACCATGCCGCCATTCTTTAGAGAAGATGCAGAATGTCTCCAGCTATATGGAAGAAACTAAGGTTATTGGAGAGGAGAGGGTGCAGAAAAGATTTGATCAAAGTATCTTCATAATAACAAGGGGTCAGGATAGAGAAACATATTTCCCATTATGGAGCAGTCAATAACCAGCGGTCACCGATTTAAGGGGCAGTTTCAGTGGGCTAGCACAGACACGATGGGCCAGGTGACTTCCCTCTGTTCTTTTTACTCAGTGAACGTTTATGCATTGCCTACAGGACAATGGAACTGGATTCAATCGTGGCATCGAAAAGGGATAATCACCCAAAAGGAAATAAATTGCTGGGTTACAGGGAAATGGGCGGAATAGTGGGGCTAGCAATATTGTTGTGGCAGAGAGCTGGCATGAGCTTTGAGGGGCTGAATGGCCTCCTGCAATTGCTGGTGAGTGAGTGTTAGTGTGAGTGAGTATGAGTGAGTGTTAGTGTGAGTGAGTGTTAGTGTGTGTGAGTGTGAGTGTGTTTGAGTATGAGTGTGAGTATGTGAGTGAGTGAGTGAGCGAGTGAGTGTGAGTGAATGAGTGAGTGAGTGAGAGGTGAGTGTCCATGACATATGTTGTGTATGGGTTTGCATGCGGTTGGTGGGTGGGTGTATGTTTGTGTGGGTTAATGTGTGGGCGTGTATGTGGTGAGTATGTGTGTGGCCGTGTGTGTGTGTGTCTGTGTGTGTGTGTGGGGCAAGTGGTGTTTGTGTGGGTGTGTGATGGGTGGGTGGTGTATGTATGGGTATATGGTGTGTGTGGTTGTGTGTGAGTGTACATATGCGGGTTGGTGTGTGGGTGTGTGTACAGTGGGTGTGAGTTGGTGTGTGTGTGTGTGTGTGTGTGGATGTTGCTGGGTGGGTGGGTGGGTGATGGTGAGTGTGTGTGGGTGGGTGGATGTGTGGATTGCTAATTGGGTGTGTGGGTGTGGGTTGGTGGTGTGTGAGTTGATGGGTGGGTGTGTAGGTAGGTGGGTGTGTGGGTGTGTATTTGTGTGTGTGTATGGGTGTGTGGGTGGGTTGGTTGGTGGGGTGTGTGGTTGGGTATCTGTGATAGGTCATTGGCCAGGCCAGTTAGGATATTCCTCGCAGTGTTGGGTTCACAGTCCAGGATCACGTTAGAACAGTGACAGTGCAGCAAAGTGCTCGAGAACCTGGAGACCTCCACTTGGCGCTCTGGTGCAGGGCAGCCGGGATTTACTGGCGTGGTCACACCCTGCCCTTTAACACGTGGATGTGAAACATACTGTCTTGTTTCTCCTTGATGAAGTGCAGTGAGATCTAATGAGAAAGGCTCCTGCCTCTCTGGAGAGAAACAGACTGGGCGGAATTTATCGGCTGTTCACTCCGGCAGGATTCTCCAGCCCCGCTGCAGCAAACAGTGCGCCAAATTCTCCAGACTTGCTGCAGTGGCAGCAGGAGCGTGAACAGCTGGTAAGATCGTGCCCCACCGGTTTTGGGTCAGACCGTGAAGCTTTGACTTTTTTTTAGTAAGATTTCCACCCTCTGCATAAAACACAGATGCGGTTTGGCACTCTGCCCTGTGTGTTCTTGGCGAGTGCTGTATGCTCCCCCATAGATTGGAAGCTGATAGACTTCCCTTGACTGCCTGCCAGAGGTAATTCAACACTAGCCAGGCCCATGAACTGGGTGAACCGGATTGGGGTCAGAGGTGAGTAAAAACGCTGAGTGTGCGGATTCACTGGAGACCCAGGTGACTGAAAACTGAACTGAATCCCCCCACTGTAAATACAGAATGTATAGCTCTGCAGCAAGAAACAGACGGAACTGGTTAGAGGAACACTTTAACCCTTTGAGTGCTGCAGTAAGGAAAATGGACTTGAGTTATAAAAGTAAAGTTTATTTATTAGTCACAAGTAAGGCTTATGGTAACACTGCAATAAAGTTACTGTGAAATTTCCCTAGTCACTACACTCCAGTGCCTGTTCGGGTCAATGCACCCTAACCAGCATGTCTTTCAGACTTTGGGAGGAAACCGGTGCACCTGGAGGAAACCCATGCAGACATGGGGAGAATGTGCAGACTCCACACACACACACTGACTCAAGCCAGGAGGAGTTGATGTTGACGTAGGTTTGCATGGGTTTCCTCTGTGTAATCTGGTTTCCTCCCACACTGCAGTGATGTGCAGGTTAGGTGCATTGGCCATGCAAAATTGCCCCTTGGTGTTGGGGGTGATTAGCAGGGTAAATACTGGGGGGTTACAGGGATAGGCTGTGGGTAGGATTGCTGTTGGTGTTGTTGGCTCGATGGGCTGAATGGCTTCTTTCTGCACTATAGGGATACTATGATTAAGTCCTCCAAAATTCACAAGCTGCCAGAGGTAGTAGTAGAGGCGGGTACAATTTTGTCTTTTAAAAAGCATTTAGAAAGCTACATGGGTGAGATGGGTGTAGAGGGAAATGCAGGCAATTGGGACTAGCTTAGGCCTTTAAAAAAGGTCAGCATGGACAAGTTGGGCCGAAGGGCCTGTTTCCATACTGTAAACCTTTATGACTCTATGGCTCTACAATGGCCAATATGACTTTGGGAGCAAGTCTAAAATAGATGTTTCTATATATGGGATCAAGCCCCAGTTATACAATGCTGAAAAAATAATCTTTTCTAATCTGTTGCTCCCCACTATTTAGTGTTCAGTGTGGATCCGGCTTCCAGTTGGATTTGGCATTTTGCACTCAGAAAGTAAACGAATCCCATGGCATTCTCTGCAGCAAGGTGTGAATATCCTGCTTGCCAACACTTCACCTTCTCCCGTTCAGCCCCCAAGGCTGGGGAACTGGGTATTAGTTGATGTATATCGGCAGCAGCCGTCCCCCATCTGCTGTAATGAGGACTCGCTGACCTTCTGAAGAATCTTCGTTCAAAAATCCAGCAGCAGATGTGAGTGACGGACAGCTGGCCAGCGATTGAAGAGGTTTCTGCCCCTTTGATTGGCAGCGGTAACATCTCGTTGGGCCCTGTGCTAAATTGCACGTGTGTCAGTTACATACACATGCCCCACCCCATGGATGGAATATTTGTGCTTATAACACGTGCAACTGCACACCGCACAGATACAGATTAAATGGCTGCGTGCCACAGAAATATACTTTTTAGCCGCTCCTGTTTAAAAAGAAACCACTCACATGTATCTTTCACACCCTCGGGACATCCCTAGGTGCCTTTACTAGCAATTAATTTAGATGGTTTGCAGTATGGCTCAATTCTGCTTGCTGGAAATTACATATCTTCACTCCAGGCAAATGGAACAAGTCCAGGTATTGTATCTTTTTCTTCTGAAATTAAACAGAAAGGCCTGAAGGGGAATAGTTCTTGTTGAATTCTCCATGGTGATGCCTCAACCAGCCAGAGTCGACTTGCCAATCAATCATCAGCCTTTATCCACACTGCTCCCTTCGAGATTTGATGTTCTTGTCCGTTTCCTGATTAGGACAAGATTAAAAAGCTTGAACAGCGTGTTCCTTATACCAGCAATACCAATGAATTTATTATCAAAGTGCAGTCACTGTTCTTACATAGGGTGGCACGGTAGCACAGTGGTTAGCACTGCTGCTTCACAGTTCCAGGGATCTGGGTTCAATTCCTGGCTCGGGTCACTGTCTGTGTGGAGTTTGCATATTCTCCCTGTGTCTGCGTGGGTTTGCTCCGGTTTCCTCCCACAGTCCAACGATGTGTGGGTTAGGTTGATTGGCCATGTTTAAAAAATTGCCCTCAGTGTCCTGAGATGTGTAGATTAGAGGGATAGTGGGTAAACATATAGGAATATGGATGGGATTGTGGGCGGTGCAGTCTCGATGGGCTGAATGGTCTTTTTCTATACTGTAGGGATTTTATTGCATTGGGATTTAGTGCATTGGCTGCACTAAATTCTCCCTCAGTGTACCCAAATAGGTGCTGGAGTGTGGTGACTAGGGGATTTTCACAGTAACTTCATTGCAGTGTTAATGTAGGCCTACTTGTGACAATAATAAATAAAGTTTTAAAAAAATTAAACCCTGTTACTGTTTGTGGGACTTTTCTGTGTGGAAGTTGTGTCCTGTAACTTACAACAATGACTACCACTCAGAAATATTTATTGGCTGTAAAGTGCTTTGGGACATTCTGAGGTTTTGAAAGGCGCTATATAAATGCAACTTTTTATTCATTTTTAAATAAAAAAGTCCTTAAGAATTTCTTCAGAGGAATTGTTTGTAATAAACTTCTGCTTCACAGAAATCCTGCAGAAAGAAGGTTACAATACTTTGTGAATATTATTTAATTGGCCATGCGCAGAATATTTTCACCATGGATAGATTGGGTGTAAAGAATATATGTCTCTTCTCAGCCTGCCATGTTCACACTGAGTTTTAAAAAGGTTTTTTTCTGTAATGAGTGTGTTGGACTAGTTGATGTGTATGACTTGTCTTTCTTGTTTTCTCTCCCTCCCCTCCCTCTCACTCTGATGCAGGCCAGTGCCTGAGGGCTCGGTACAGCTCTGTTACCCCCTCTGAGAGCTTTACAGAGGGCTGGACTGAGTATTGTCACTCAATCCTAGTGCTTGCCCTTCATCAAAATGGAGCATAAACATTACACAACTCCGTGCTCTTTAGTGACACGGTTTAAAACCTAGAGCAGGTACTTTGCTGTTGAAAACCAGTTTGTATCTTGCCTGCAACCAAAAAGGAAAATGCTGGAAAATCTCAGCAGGTCTGGCAGCGTCTATAAGGAGAGAAAAGAGCTGACGTCTCGAGTCCAGATGACTCTTTGTCAAAACTGTCAAAAAGAGGTTTTCCAGCATTTTCTCTTTTGGTTCCTGATTTCAACATCCACAGTTATTTGCTTTTATCCAGTGTACCTTGACTGGTTTTTCGCGTGTAGAATCATACAATCCCAACAATGCAGAGGGAGGCCATTCAGCCCATTGAATTTGCAACAAACCTACCCAACTCCAACCCTGTAACTCCATGCATTTACCCTGCTAATCCCATGTAAACTAAGGGACAAATTAGCACGGCCAATCCACCTAAGCCACACATCTTAGGAGTTTTGGAGGATACCGGAGCACCCAGAGGAAACCCGTGCAGACACGGGAAGAATGTACAAACTCCACACAGCCAGAATTGAACCCACACCCCTGGGGCTATGAGGCAGCAGTGCTAACCACTGTGCGGCCGTGTCACCCATTATCTTCCATTTTTGGTTTGATTTGATTTATTATTGTCACATGTATTAATATACGGTGAAAAGTATTGTTTCTTGCATGCTTTACAGACAAAGCATACCATTCATAGAGAAGGAAAGGAGAGAGTGCAGAATGTGATGTTACAGTCAGATCTCTAGGGTGTAGAGAAAGATCAACTTACAGTCAATGTTGTGAGCAATCAGCATGCACCTTGCTTCACTTGCCCTTGCTTTACGTGCGTATTACTCTAGTCATACCAACAGGAAAAAAAATGGAATGTGGCAACCCTACACTCGGCAACGGTCAACAGCATGTCTCGTGGTCAGCACTCAGAACCCTGAGGGACTGCTTGTGTTCCCTGGGCCACAGGTTACCTGATATAGCCTCTGATTTCAGGCTGGAGCCTGTTGCAGGAAAAACAAGTAATGGAAACAGATATATGCTTGTGCTTTGTTTGCCACCAGACATTGGAAAGCATCTACCTTGTTTGAGGAACGGGTGAGGACTCTGAGTCTGTACTTGTTGGAGTTTAGGAGGATGAGGGGGGATCTTATTGAAACTTACAGGATACTGCGAGGTCTGGATAGAGTGGATGTGGAGAGGATGTTTCCACTCGTAGGAAAAACTAGAACCAGAGGGCACAACCTCAGGCTAAAGGGACGATCCTTTAAAACAGAGATGAGGAGGAATTTCTTCAGCCAGAGAGTGGTGAATCTGTGGAACTCTTTGCCACAGAAGGCTGTGGAGACCAGATCATTGAGTGTCTTTAAGATGGAGACAGATAGGTTTTTGATTAATAAGGGGATCAGGGATTATGGGGAAAAGGCAGGAGAATGGGGATGAGAAAAATATCAGCCATGATTGAATGGTCTAGCAAACTCAACGAGCCGAGTGGTCTAATTCTACTCTTATGTCTTATGGTCCTGTTACGAGGCAGGCAACCTATATCTTTGTTCCTTCGATCCCAAGATTTCCCTTTTATTCACATTCGAATCTAGACATTCCCTACAGGTTGCTCGGCACTGGGGGCATGTCTAAAAAGGAGTTCCCTTGGAGACTGAACTGGGTACTTTCCAGACAAATTCCCAGCTTCAGGTCCGGTCTTTCCAGTGGTGTGGAAACTCAGGAAATTTATCCCAGGAGGTGAGTAGCCTGTTTAGGCACTGTGTGCTTTATAGAACTTTTCACAAGCCCAGGTAGATGTGGAGGCTTTGGAGAGAGTACAGAAAAGGTTTACCAGGATGTTGTCTGGTAGGGAGGGCATTAGATATGAGGAGAGATTGAATAAACCGGGGTTGTTCTCCCTGGAAAGACGGAGGCTGAGGGGGTGACCTGATGGAAGTTTATAAAGTCATGAGGGGCATAGATAGGGTGAACAGTTGGAAGTTTTTTCCCAAGGCAGTGATGACAATTACAAGGGGGTGCAAGTTCAAGGTAAGGGGGGAAAAGATTCAGGAGACCAGTGCAGGGGAAGTATTTTTACACAGAGGGTGGGTTATGTACTGCCAAGTGAGATGGTTGACGCAGACACGTTAGCGACATTTAAGAATTATTTGGACAGATACATGGAATAGAGAGATACAGGTGGTTGGTCTATTAAGACAACGTAATCAGCACAGACTTGAAGGGCTGAAGGGCCTATTCCAGGAATCCCAAAACACCTTCCAGCCAGTGCATCACTTCTTGATATGTAGTCACCGTTACAGTGTAAGAAACTTGGCAACCAACTATTACACAGCAAGCTCCCACAAACAGCAATATGATAACTTGGTTCAGTGATGTTGGATTTGGATTGAATATTGAACAGCACATGTTAATAGAATGTGAACCCTCTGTGTCAGAGCTAACACAGGTAATCCAGATTCTGCAGCTATGATAGTTAGTTGCTATGACACTCTGTGTGCCGTCCCATTAAACACATTTGCTCAGATTTCTCCCTCTTGTCCCATTCAGAAGATCGAGATCAAATTTCTGTACACACACAGTTCCCTGTAAATCCTTAATTCCTGTACAAGTGATTGGTATGAGGTCAGGTTCTGAAGGTCAACATCTTTTATGGCACTTCAAAAGTGGTCAAACATCCCAAGGCACATTAGGGCATTTTTTATCAAAACAAAATTCAACAGCAGAGTCCAAGAGGCTAGGTTATAAAGAGCCTCTGAAAAGGAGCAGAGAAAGGCAGAGTGGCGGAGAGATTTACAGAGGGTATTTCAGAGCTGAGTGCCCTGCACAGCTGACATTAAGGCTGCCAATGGTGGAGTGATGCAAATGGGAAATATGCAAGAACCATAGAATCCCTACAGTTGCAGAAGGAGGCCATTCAGCCCATTGAGTCTGCACTGACTTGCCCAGAGAGCAAATAACTGTGACCTGTCCCACCCTATCTCATAACACCCTGCATTTACCCTACTAATCCCCTTACCTACACTAAGGGGCAACTTAGCATGGCCAATCCACCTAACGTGCACATCTTTGGACGGTGGGAGGAAACCGGAGCACCCAGAGAAAACCCACACAGACACGGGGAGAATGTGCAAACTCCACACAGACAGTGACCCAAGCCGGGAAGTGAATCCGGGTCCCTGGCACTGTGAGACAGTAGTGCTAATCACTGTGCCACCCTGACCTGAGAGTTATACTTTTCAGAAAGGATTGAACGGTTTAGGGCTTTTTCCTCAAGGAAACAAGAGGACAAAGAAGTGACCTGAGAGAAATCGTTAAGATTAGAACACTTACATTGAGGGAGCTCAAAATGAAGGGGCATAAAGATAAGATAGTCACAAATAAATCCAATAAAGGATTCAACAAAAATGGATAAGAATCCCTACAGAGCTGAAGAAGGCCATTAGGCCCATTGAGTCTGCACTGACCGCAATCCCACCCACCCTATTCCTGTAACCCCACATTTTTACCCCAGCTAGTCCTCCTGACACTAAGGAGCAATTTAGCATGGCCAGTCAACCTAACCCGCATATCTTTGGACTGTGG
The DNA here is from genome assembly GCF_965287045.1 of Carcharhinus amblyrhynchos. Taxonomy (NCBI): domain Eukaryota; kingdom Metazoa; phylum Chordata; class Chondrichthyes; order Carcharhiniformes; family Carcharhinidae; genus Carcharhinus; species Carcharhinus amblyrhynchos. The sequence goes on from NC_137354.1 coordinate 6,354,670, forward strand.
GAGGAAACCGGAGCACCCGGAGGAAACCCACAAAGACACGGGGGGGAATATGCAAATTCCACACAGACAGTGACCTGAGGCTGGAATTGAACCCAGGTCCCTGGTGCTGTGAGGTCACCATGCTAACCACTGTGCCACTGTGCCAGCTTACCCAGAGAATGCCAGTAATGTGGAAACGGCAATAGTTGTGAATTTAAGGAGAAGCCAGATAAACTGGCACAGTGGGTTAGCACTCTGCCTCACAGCTCCAGGGACCTGGGTTCGATTCCCAGCTTGGGTCACTGTCTGTGTGAAGTCTGCACGTTCTCCCTGTGTCTGCGTGGGTTTTCTCCAGGTGCTGTGGTTTCCTCCCACAGTCCGAAAGATGTGCTGATTAGGTTCATTGACCGTGCTAAATTCTCCCTCAGTGTACCCTAACAGGTGCCAGAGTGTGGGATTTTCACAGTAACTTCATTGCATTGTTAATGTATGCCTACTTGTGATTAATAAATAAACTTTAACTTATAAACATAAGCAGGAAAGCACTAGAAGGATATCGGGATGAAATGGAGTAGGGTAAGAGGTAAAGCAATTGGCCTCTTATTGTGCTGACAAGTCCACCTAACACAATTCTACACACAATGTAATAATGAAGGTGTTCTGATAATAGCTGGAATGTGAAATTTTATCTGGACGAAGCTGTAAAAATGCATCTCGAAGCTTTGGAAGGGTAAATAAGCACAGAAACCTGGTTAGAACTGTGAACAAAGAAAGGCTTTGTGTCAGTGTGAGAACGATTCTGACATGCAAAGATTGCATCATCCCCCGAACTGCGAGCACTAGAGAAACACAACCACCTGCCTAACCTCTGAGACAGGCCCAAGGCCTTTCACTCCAAGCAGCAACTTGACAAGAGGAGTGACGGTAAATTGGTGTCAAGGGTGGAGCTGTTGCCTTGATATTTGCGACCTTGTGATAAGACGGTTGTCAGGTTAGAGAGACAATCTGGAAAAAGAGATTCCACTTGTGGGCAAGTCTAACACGAGAGCCTATCGGTACAAGATAGTCACTAATAAATCCAGGAGGGAACTCGGGAGAAGCTTCTTGGTGTGACACGATGGCACAGTGGTTAGTGCTGCTGCCTCACAGCGCCAGGGACCCAAGCTCCATTCTGGCCTTGTGTGGAGTTTGCATGTTCTCCCCATGTCTGTGTGGGTTTCCTCTGGGTGCTCTAGTTTCCACCCACACTCCAAAGAAGTGCAGGTTAGGTGGATTGGCCGTGCTAAATTTACCCTTAGGACCCGATTTTATCATCGCATTGTGCCCATTTTTGAGCGCAAAAACTTGGTAAAGTCGGGTGTGAGGTGAGTAGTGTGATCTGTGCCCGCCTCCCCGCTGGTTCCCCCTTTACCCAAAGCCTGAAAATGGCCACATTTAAATTGACTTAATGGGCTACACACCCAACTTTACCGGCACGTTCCCCTTTACCACCGCATTCGCCCATCCAGAATCAGCACGAAACAGACATACTCCATAGAAATCCGATTTGGGCGCTCCATCAGTGAGGGTTAGTGAGGCGGTAAATACCTAGTGTCTGGTGGCTTTCTGCTTGAGATTGGCGGGGTTGGTGGGTCCATTGCTACTCTGCCTGTAATTGGTGGGGGGGGGGGGGTGCAATAGGAGGTCCACAGCCACTCTGCCTGTGATCAGTGAGTGGAGTGGGGGGGGGGGTCCACTGCCACTTTGCCTATGATAGTTGGGGGGGGGGGAGGGGGGGGTCCATTGCCACTTTGCCTGTGGTCAATGGAGGGGAAGGTATCCCTGATCAGTCTAGGTGGCAGAGGGGATGGGGGGATAAGAGGGTCAGTAATGTTGTAGGAGTGGGCAATGTATGTGGTGGCCAGGGAGAGGCATTATCCGGCCCAGGAGGGAAGTGGCAGGAGAGCAGCATCCTGTAATTTGTTTTTCTGTGCGTGCGCAGTTGAAGGTGCTGATCGGAGCTGCAGGATTTCGGGTACGTTAAGCCCTGCTCACAGGCATCTGCAGCGCGATTTGGAATTGCTGATATGTTTTCAGGCAGAGTGCATAAGGGGGTGCCTGAGAACGGATTGAAAAGTCAGATCTGAACACTCCCAGTTTCAAGTCTGCCCAGCACTTAGAATCAAAATGGTAAAATAGGGCCCTTAGTGTAAGGGGGATCAGCAGGGTAAATACACGGGGTTTCGGGGATTGGGCCTGGGTGGGATGGTTGTCAGTGCAGACCCGATGGGCTGAATGGCCTCCTTCTGCACTGTAGGGATTCTATGATTCCATAGTCGCGCAGTGAGTGTTGAGAATGTGGAACTCACGACCACATGAGGCGAATAGCATAGATGGGTAAACACATGAGAGAGAAAGGAATAGAAAGATATGTTAATATGAAGTGTTGGAGGAGGTTCGTGTATGTTGTAATGTACCTTTAAGGAGTAGCAGCATGACATTATCAGACAGGAAGTGTGTCATGCAATCCAGTCTTAGTTTCATTTTTGCTTTAGAGCAGAGCACACTCACACAATTCTGCTGCTGGTGTCCTGAAAATTCCTACTGATCTATAGCTGTCCTTACGTGCCTATTCTAAATAAATGAGCCCACAACATGTTTCGTGATTTGTGTGTTCATATCATTGTTTCAGCACAACATGTGTAGCGTACACACCGGCACAGGGCCATTTGACTTGTGTCAATGGAAGAGGCAAAAGAAAACTTCCAAGTGTATTTTATGCGATCTAATTGGTTCAACCTTTAATTTTCTGAGGTAGGTTTGATGATGATCGGTGATTGAACTCAAAACAGACATGGCAAATTTACATTTCAGCCAGTCAGCTTGAATGAACGCAGCGGCAAAACACAGCAATGCTCGGATAAATGGGTTATTTTATTATCAAATACAATGTAAATATTGAGAATAAGACATCTCCAAGCGGTTAACATTCAGTACAACAAGATTTATACATTCTGAGTAAGTCCCATGGATCTCTGAAGGCATACATTAATCTACCCGATATGTGAAAAATGGAAATGAGGTTGATCCATATACAGATTATTAGAGCATTACAGACAAGTCCATTGTCACAGAGGGAACCAAGACAAAACTCCTCACTACTATTATTTGACATTAATGTAGGGGGGTCACTCCAACCCTTCCCCCAACCCACCCAGCTTCTCTAAGTATCTCCAGCGCTGTGCAAGAATGGGACTGCTATTTGGAGTTACTCTGTAGTTTTATTATGCACCCACTAATTCGCTACATTTACGCCGCACTCTGTTTATACAAATTAAGTGAACATGTATTGCACCTTAGCTCCTAAAAAGACGGCCATGCAAACACAATTTTTACTCTAAACGTTTTGAGAAGCTGCCTTTTGTAAACCATTTATCAACGTGGCAAAACTTATAATTAAGATGGAGGCCCTTTTACTTGATTTGCCTTTGCACTCTGTTAACAGTAAAAAGGATTTCATTTTTGTAAGTGTTGGACGGAGAACCAGGTTGTAATGGCCCAGCCATAATGCATCACTTGTCTCTCTCTCCTTGACAATTAAAATAAAAATCAGAGACAAGCTTAAACATTTGCCCCCCTCCCGTCCCTACGTTCAAGTATTCTGTCACAGACGCTCCCCTCCTGTTCCGACTTGCTGACCCCCCCTCCCCACTTTTAGAAACTTTTAGAAATTCTTTCCATTACTTCGAGTGCTAATATCGCTAAATTCTTTTGTTCGTTACTATGTGGCACTCACTCTTCATACTCCCATTACATGTTGGACGTGAACGGACATTACCGTGGTTTCACATGTCTCGAGTAACACTTGGTCCTTGCGAAATGGTTTGCAATTCAGAAACTAAAGCCCCAGTCCGCAGGGCCTGGTATTATGACTCTGACTAATCGTTTACAGATAAATGAAAGCTGTCACATCCAAGTTGGTTGTTCTGACCAGAGAAATGGTGTGTGTAACTGAATGTGTTTGGGGGTCGTTACAGTTATTGGAGGAAGTGATGACTGCAGCAATTAAGAAGCCAACTGCTTGGTACCCAGTGCTTCGATTGTCACCTCACTGGAGTACAATCACTGGAAGAGGGGCAGTAACTGTGTAGCTACAAGGATAACTCAAACCGGTCAGACTAAATGACAGGAAGCTCAATCAAGCAGCTCTTTGCTCTGTGGCTGGGAGCCCAGCAGGATGCTTAGGAAATACAAGTCATTAAGTTATGACCAGCATGAGTTGCTGCATGAGTTTCAAGATTAAATCTTCTATCTGCCAGCCTTTACAAGTGAAAACCCCATAACCACAGAATAATGGCTGGATCATCTGATTTGAGGTGTTGGTTGAGGTTAAAACATTGGCCCTGATGCTGAGGAGTGTCCCACCCCCCCTCTCTCACCCTGTCCCCCTACTCCCACCTCCAATCCACCTCTCCCCACCCTATCCCATCTCTTTCCACCTTATCCCATCTCTCCCCACCCCCACTCCACCTCTCCCCACCCCCGCCCCACCTCTCCCCACCCCCGCCCCACCTCTCCACCCCCACCACCTGCTCCTCTTCGAGTCGTGCCATGGGTTCTTCCATAACCCACCAAGAGGACAGATGGTCTCTCATGTGAACACCTTTCCAGTGGGTGATGCCTCTGACAGCGCTGCACTCCCTCAGTACCACAGTGGGCAGTCAGCCTGGACAAGGCTCTCAAGCCCCTGGGGCGAGAAATGAACTCATGGTCGTCTGACTTAGACAAAGAGAATTATTTCCTGACATTCATACCTCTGCCACTCACCAGGTGATCTTTGAACTGCCACGTCCTAAAATAGGCCAGCACTGGGACTTGAGAGGAATCATTATAGCCACAGGGGCTATATAAATGCAGGTTGTTATTAACTGCATACATTGTTACCTTTGATGCTATTTTTACACTTATCCACAGAAACATTACCTCAGCGTATTTACCAAGTTATATTGATCGTGGGGGGAGCTACTTACTCACTGTTAAACATCTCTACTGACTCTCCTTTCCATTCCAGTCAATAACATCACCACCATTTGTTGACAGGCAAGCAATATTTTGCAATTTACACTATTCCCTAAAGTGAAAATTACCCTGCAGAATGATGTCAGAGCACCTTGAACAGTCCAGCGACAGAACAAACTTCAATGGAAACTGCAGTAAAAAGGCTGTGAGTGAGTGAGTGAGAGAGAAAGAGAGAGTGAGAGTGTAAGGAAGTGAGTGAGTGAGAGAGTGAGTATGAGTGTGAGTGAGTGTGAGACAGTGTGAGTGAGTGAGTCACTGTGTGAGTATGGGTGAGTGAGTGTGGTGAGTGAGTGACAGAGTGTGTGTGTGTGAGGGAGTATGAGAGTGAGTGTTACATGATGGATGTGTGTGTGTGTGAATGAGTGAGAGTGTGAATGAGAGTGAGAGAATGAGTGAGTGGGTGAGTGAGAGTGCAAGTGTATGAGTTGATGTGTTGGTTAGTTTGGATAATGGTTGATACGTGTGAGGGTCAGTGTATGTGTGTGACAAGGTCAGTGTGCGACTGCGTGTGCGTGTGAGGGTGTGTGTGAGGGTGAGTGTGTGTATGTGAGGGTGAGTGTGTGAGGGTGAGTGTGTGAGGGTGAGTGTGTGAGGGTGAGTGTGTGAGGGTGAGTGTGAGTGTGTGTGGGTCAGTGTATGTGTGTGGCTGTGTGAGAGGGTCAGTGTGAGTGTGAGGTTCAGTGTGAGTGTGTGTGAGGGTCAGTGTGAGTGTGGGTCAGCGTGGGTGTGAGGGTCAGTGTGGGTGTGAGGGTCAGTGTGAGTGTGGGTCAGTGTGAGTGTGTGTGAGGGTCAGTGTGAGTGTGGGTCAGTGTGTGTGTGTGAGGGTCAGTGTGAGTGTGGGTCAGTGTGAGTGTGGGTCAGTGTGAGTGTGTGTGAGGGTCAGTGTGAGTGTGGGTCAGCATGAGTGTGGGTCAGTGTGAGTGTGTGTGAGGGTCAGTGTGAGTGTGGGTCAGTGTGAGTGTGGGTCAGCGTGAGTGTGTGTGAGGGTCAGTGTGAGTGTGGGTCAGTGTGAGTGTGGGTCAGTGTGAGTGTGTGTGAGGGTCAGTGTGAGTGTGGGTCAGTGTGAGTGTGGGTCAGTGTGAGTGTGTGTGAGGGTCAGTGTGAGTGTGGGTCAGCATGAGTGTGGGTCAGTGTGAGTGTGTGTGAGGGTCAGTGTGAGTGTGGGTCAGTGTGAGTGTGGGTCAGCGTGAGTGTGTGTGAGGGTCAGTGTGAGTGTGGGTCAGTGTGAGTGTGGGTCAGTGTGAGTGTGTGTGAGGGTCAGTGTGAGTGTGGGTCAGTGCGAGTGTGGGTCAGTGCGAGTGTGGGTCAGTGCGAGTGTGGGTCAGTGTGAGTGTGTGTGAGGGTCAGTGTGAGTGTGGGTCAGTGTGAGTGTGTGTCAGTGTGTGAGGGTCAGTGCGAGTGTGGGTCAGTGTGAGTGTGTGTGAGGGTCAGTGTGAGTGTGGGTCAGTGTGAGTGTGGGTCAGTGTGTGAGGGTCAGTGCGAGTGTGGGTCAGTGTGAGTGTGTGTGAGGGTCAGTGTGAGTGTGGGTCAGTGTGAGTGTGGGTCAGTGTGAGTGAGGGTCAGTGTGTGTGAGGGTCAGTGTGAGTGTGGGTCAGTGTGAGTGTGGGTCAGTGTGTGTGAGGGTCAGTGTGAGTGAGGGTCAGTGTGAGTGTGTGTGAGGGTCAGTGTGAGTGTGGGTCAGTGTGAGTGTGTGTGAGGGTCAGTGTGAGTGTGGGTCAGTGTGAGTGTGTGTGAGGGTCAGTGTGAGTGTGGGTCAGCGTGGGTGTGAGGGTCAGTGTGAGTGTGAGGGTCAGTGTGAGTGTGGGTCAGCATGAGTGTGGGTCAGTGCGAGTGTGGGTCAGCGTGGGTGTGAGGGTCAGTGTGAGTGTGTGGGTCAGTGTGAGTGTGGGTCAGCATGAGTGTGGGTCAGTGCGAGTGTGGGTCAGCGTGGGTGTGAGGGTCAGTGTGAGTGTGGGTCAGTGTGAGTGTGTGTGAGGGTCAGTGTGAGTGAGGGTCAGTGTGAGTGTGGGTCAGTGTGAGTGTGGGTCAGTGTGAGTGTGTGTGAGGGTCAGTGTGAGTGTGGGTCAGTGTGAGTGTGGGTCAGTGCGAGTGTGGGTCAGTGTGAGTGTGTGTGAAGGTCAGTGTGAGTGTGGGTCAGTGTGAGTGTGGGTCAGTGTGTGTGTGTGAGGGTCAGTGTGAGTGTGGGTCAGTGTGAGTGTGGGTCAGTGTGAGTGTGTGTGTGGGTCAGTGCGAGTGTGGGTCAGTGTGAGTGTGGGTCAGTGTGAGTGTGGGTCAGTGTGAGTGTGGGTCAGTGCGAGTGTGGGTCAGTGTGAGTGTGTGTGAGGGTCAGTGTGAGTGTGTGTGAGGGTCTGTGCGAGTGTGGATATGTTAATCGGATAATTCTGCAGTCACCTTGCCTGTTGAGCACTGATCATATGAAGGTGAACAGCCAGTCCAGATCATCTGTCTGATCTGAATATCGAACACTGCCCTTCACTCAGGTGTAACTGTGTCTGGTACAGGAGGAGCGTGTGCAGAGGAAAGTGGTTACTATTTGGCCCCAATTGTCTGCTTATTTTGAAGCAAATTCTGATGAGATTCACTAACATCACAAAATATCCACTTTCCAGTTTCATTCGGAATAGGTAACAGTCCCAGATCACCATACGCTGCTTTCTCTGCCCTGTGAGGGGGGGAGCTGACTGGTGGTGATTTAACCTGAGGTGGGGGGGAATAGCCAATAAGGACATTTCAATCAGGGCTATGGGATAGTTTAAAATCATCTTTCCTTTAACCTCAAATCCTCCCCCTCCCCTGTCCAGCTGTGACACCAGCACCTCCCACATCTGTCAGTTTGGGCTGAGTAATGGGGTCACGGTTATGCCAACAGGAGCTGGTGAGAGGGTAGACAGAGTGGGTGTGTTTGATCATGCGTGTGCGTGAATCTGAACACGTGTAAGAACATCTTAATTCAGTGAACTTCTTGATCTGCCTGAGACTCGCTGGGCTTGCAGTGCAAGGAGGTGTCCGTGCTGTACTCTGACGCATTCCCCAAAATCCGGGATTAGGGGCACACTGAATCCGGGATTAGGGGCGCACTGAATCCAGGATTAGGGGCACACTGAATCCGGAATTAGGGGCACACTGAATCTGGGATTAGGGGCACACTGAATCCGGGATTAGGGGCACACTGAATCCGGAATTAGGGGCACACTGAATCCGGGATTAGGGGCGCACTGAATCTGGGATTAGGGGCACACTGAATGCGGGATTAGGGGCACACTGAATCCGGGATTAGGGATGCACTGAATCCGGAATTAGGGGCACACTGAATCCGCGATTAGGGATACACTGAAGCTTGGGGAAAGGCCACTGTCTCAAGCTCTCCTGACATCGTATAACAAGAAGCTGAAACTGGGTAAAACTGGGCTACAGCATTGACACAAAATAAATATTAGAATTATAACCTGAAATATATTTGTGGTGAGGCAGCGCACTGAAAAAAATAACAGGTCTGTATTGTATTTCATATCATGGGAATTTTGAACTGCTATGTAATCTACCTTCACAAATTTTATCAATAAAGTATATTTTTGGAACAAAAAGAACGTGTGTGTGTGTGTGTGTGTGTGTGTTGTGTGTGTGTCTGTGCGCATGTGTATGTTCGTGAATGTGTGTGTGTGTGTGTGCACTGTATGTGTGCATGTGCATCTATATGTGCGTGAATGTGTGTGAATGCGCTATGTATGCGTGTGTGTGCGCTGTGTGTGTGCATGTGTACACAAGCATGTGTATGTATGTGCTCTGTGCATGTGTATGTGCTGCATGTGTGTGATGTGTGTGTATGTGTGTGTGTGTACTTTGAGTATGTGAATGTGTGCATGTGTGTGAAAGTGGGTGCATGCATATGTATGCTACATGTATATTCTGCGTGTGTGTTGCATATGCAAGTGCATATATATACACGTCGGAAGAATGTGGATGTATACGTGTTTGTATGAACATATATGTGAACTTCCCTTTATGTGAAGGTGTGTTTGAATGGGTGTATTTGTGCTTCATTCAGCCCTGCTCCCTAGTGGAGTAACTGAGCAAAAACACTGTGATTGCTCATGAGACCATCTCCAATTCACAAACATCCTTTCAACCAGTGGCTAGTGAGATGGTGGGGGAGGGCGGCGGAGGTAACTTTAGCAGGTATGTGCGCAGGAGGAACAAGTGTTCTATAGGACAAGGTGGCTGTTCACGATAATGTTACACTCGGCATTTCTTTTCAGTCACATGTTTGTATAGTGCAATAGACAGACCTGTAAGTGGCTTCCGGAGAGAAACATGATCTATTTCTGAAATTAAAATATTAATTAGGTCTCTGACAATCCTGTCCTGTGCTCACTGTACCAAACACATCCCTGCTCAGGTCTAACTCAAGAGTCAGAGCACAAATTGGACACAGTTAAACCTGGGGTGTAATCCTCCTCACACTCACACTTCTCAGAGTGCTGCCGACCTCTCTCCAGTGTCTGAGGGACTGTCTCAGGGTCTCCAGTGTCTGAGGGACTGTCTCAGTGTCTCCAGTGTCTGAGGGAGTGTCTCAGTGTCTCCAGTGTCTGAGGGAGTGTCTCAGTGTCTCCAGTGTCTGAGGGACTGTCTCAGTGACTCCAGTGTCTGAGGGACTGTCTCAGTGTCTCCAGTGTCTGAGGGAGTGTCTCAGTGTCTCCAGTGTCTGAGGGACTGTCTCAGTGTCTCCAGTGTCTGAGGGACTGTCTCAGGGTCTCTCCAGTGTCTGAGGGACTGTCTCAGGGTCTCTCCAGTGTTTGAGGGAGTGTCTCAGTGTCTCCAGTGTCTGAGGGACTGTCTCAGTGTCTCCAGTGTCTGAGGGAGTGTCTCAGTGTCTCCAGTGTCTGAGGGACTGTCTCAGTGTCTGAGGGACTGTCTCAGTGTCTCCAGTGTCTGAGGGAGTGTCTCAGTGTCTCCAGTGTCTGAGGGACTGTCTCAGTGTCTGAGGGACTGTCTCAGTGTCTCCAGTGTCTGAGGGACTGTCTCAGTGTCTCCAGTGTCTGAGGGACTGTCTCAGTGTCTCCAGTGTCTGAGGGAGTGTCTCAGTGTCTCCAGTGTCTGAGGGACTGTCTCAGTGTCTCCAGTGTCTGAGGGAGTGTCTCAGGGTCTCTCCAGTGTCTGAGGGACTGTCTCAGTGTCTCCAGTGTCTGAGGGACTGTCTCAGGGTCTCTCCAGTGTCTGAGGGAGTGTCTCAGGGTCTCTCCAGTGTCTGAGGGAGTGTCTCAGTGTCTCCAGTGTCTGCGGGAGTGTCTCAGGGTCTCTCCAGTGTCTGAGGGAGTGTCTCAGTGTCTCCAGTGTCTGAGGGACTGTCTCAGTGTCTCCAGTGTCTGAGGGACTGTCTCAGTGTCTCCAGTGTCTGAGGGACTGTCTCAGTGTCTCCAGTGTCTGAGGGAGTGTCTCAGTGTCTCCAGTGTCTGAGGGACTGTCTCAGTGTCTCCAGTGTCTGAGGGACTGTCTCAGGGTCTCTCCAGTGTCTGAGGGACTGTCTCAGTGTCTCCAGTGTCTGAGGGAGTGTCTCAGTGTCTCCAGTGTCTGAGGGACTGTCTCAGTGTCTCCAGTGTCTGAGGGATTGTCTCAGGGTCTCTCCAGTGTCTGAGGGACTGTCTCAGTGTCTCCAGTGTCTGAGGGAGTGTCTCAGGGTCTCTCCAGTGTCTGAGGGAGTGTCTCAGTGTCTCCAGTGTCTGAGGGACTGTCTCAGTGTCTCCAGTGTCTGAGGGACTGTCTCAGTGTCTCCAGTGTCTGAGGGACTGTCTCAGTGTCTCCAGTGTCTGAGGGACTGTCTCAGTGTCTCCAGTGTCTGAGGGACTGTCTCAGTGTCTCCAGTGTCTGAGGGACTGTCTCAGTGTCTCCAGTGTCTGAGGGAGTGTCTCAGTGTCTCCAGTGTCTGAGGGAGTGTCTCAGGGTCTCTCCAGTGTCTGAGGGAGTGTCTCAGTGTCTCCAGTGTCTGAGGGAGTGTCTCAGGGTCTCTCCAGTGTCTGAGGGAGTGTCTCAGTGTCTCCAGTGTCTGAGGGAGTGTCTCAGTGTCTCTCCTTTGTCTGAGGGAGTGCCTCAGGGTCTCTCCAGTGTTTGAGAGGGCTGATAGGGAACAGATCTACATTTTGCACAGAGCGTACGGACTGACCCCAATGAGGTGGGGGCGTAGCAGTGGCATTTCCAGACTGTGGTACACAAGGCAGTGGAAAGTGGCAAACTCTACTCACAAAACGTGCTTGGATCCTGGTGAAGGATCCAGCATTCCCCAATCCCTCTCCCAACACAAACGCTACAACGTGCACAGTGCAATCTATCCCACACGTTGGAAGTATTCTGAGTTCCACATCAAATTTAGTGTCAATTTTGGGGTATGTTGTAATTACTTACGAGCAGGCAGTGTCTGCAGGGCATTGTAAGATAGCGAGCGAGGGGCTGGCGGGTAACAGAATGAGGAATGAGAGTGCAGTGGCTGAGGGCCAGTGGGTGAAGGGAAGGAGAGTAAGGGTGTGTGTTGGGGGGGGGGTTGGTTAGGAGAGCTGGCATTACTCACCGCATTTTCCACTGACGTTGCTTCAGGATGAACTAGTTGTCACATTCCCAGCCCATCCCACCCCACCTCCCGCCCCGGTCTTGCTATACTGATACCCACATGTCAGCAATGAGTCCCTCAGACCTCTCCCCCCAAACAGCCCCCCCACCACGATGGGGGTACATTCTGGGTTGTGAAGTGTGAATGGCAAGTTTGGCCTGGTCAGCAACATTCCAGGGGTTCTGGGTCACTCGCTGAGGGTGAGCCTTTGTGTCAGTGTGATAAAGCAATCTTGAGTGGTGCAGCAAGTGGTGTTAATATCTGTATGCATTGTGAACGGGTGGTGTACACTGTGTGATAGTGGATGGGTTAATCAGAAGGAGTAAAAGTGGTTCATGGAGAAACAAGTGCCAAATATTTAGCAGTGCTTATTGTACAGCGGAGCTGTTTCACCAAATGTAACCGCCATCATCCGTCTCGCCGACCTCACCCTCCTCCTCTTCCGTCTCCTCCGCAGTCTCTTCTGCCTCTTTCTCCTCCTCGTCCTCCCAACCCACTCCGCTGCCAAAGTCCCCCGAGAAATTGTCAAAGTTGTCTGCAAAGGCAGCAGGAAATCAGGTTCAGTCGTGGCGCCACAACAGGTCATTGCCCAGGGGAGATGACAACAAGGTCAAGGTTTTTGGGGCCTGTGGGAAAGTGGTGGGGGTGAGGGTGTGGGGGGGAGGGGGGAGGGGATTGATGGGCACAGTGAGGGAAGGGCACTGGCGGGATGGGGAGAATGAGGAATGGTGGGGGAGGGAGGAGGGAGAGGCTCACATCTTCTGAGATTATATCACATGATCCCCCGCACCCACTACCACATCCCCATCATTGGTTGGCCAACATGTCCATCATCATGGAACCCTCCTCCTCCCCCTCATTTCTCACCAATCGGAAAGCAAGCAAACTTTTCATTGCCGAATTCAGTGAATCCTGACTGTGAGTCAAAAAGTCTTTTTTTTGTCATCTCCAATCTTCTTTTATAACTAAAGAGATAACAGTTTGATCTCTTGGTCTGATTTGTTTACTCTGGAGACTAAGGAAATTTGGCATGTCCGCTACGACTCTCCCCAACTTTTACAGATGCACCATAGAAAGCATTCTTTCCGGTTGTATCACAGCTTGCTATGGTTCCTGTTTTGCCCCAGACCGCAAAAAACTACAAAGGTTGGTGAATATAGCCCAATCCATCATGCAAACCAACCTCCCAAGTATAGACCACTGACTCAGTCTACACTTCCCACTGCCTCAGAAAAGCAGCCAGCATAATCAAGGGCCCCACGCACCCCAGATATTCTCTCTTCCACCTTCTTCTGTCCGGAAGAAGATACGAAAGACTGAGATCATCCAAAGATGTGCAGGTTAGGTGGATTGGCCATGCTAAATTGTCCATTAGTGTCAGGGGGATTTGTAGGTTAAATGCATGGGGTAACAGGGATTGGGCCCGGGTGGGATTGTAGTCAGTGCAGGCTCGATGGGCCGAATGGCCTCCTTCTGCAGTGTATGAATTCTATGATTCTATGAAAACAGAAAATGCCGGAAATACTCAGCAAACCACGCAGCATCTGCAGAGGGAGAAACAGAGTTAACATTTCGGGTCGATAATCTATCAGCAGAGGTTCATGTAGTGTACCATAATGTCTCATAATTTAGCCACCAAATCTAGCAGAAATGAAGAAATGTTTTAGACCCAAAGTTCTGGACGGATTTCCCTGGGGGTGGGGGTGGGGGGGTCATGGATGGTGGTAACGGTACGGACTTTGTGAGTTATGGATTAGCAAGAATCAGATCAAAGCAAAATGCAAGATGGGGTGTGTTATTACCGCAGTCAGGGTTTCCTTTCACCCGAGTTCCAGTCACCTCACTGCCTTGCTGGTCAACGCACCAGCACTCGCCAGAATAAGTATTGCACTGCAGCTTCCTATAGTATCCATCCTCATCACAACTGGGAATGAATGTACCTGTAGCAGAGAGAGAGGTTAGTCAGTGTGGACAGAACCTAGCTATCAGCTCTGTAAAAAAGTTAAAGAACCCACATTGCATTGAACAAGGGAGACGACAGCCTAGTGGTATTATCGCTAGACTAATAATCCAGAAACTCAGCTAACGTTCTAGGGGCTCGGGCTCAAATCCCACCATGGCAGATGGTGAAATTGAATTCAATAAAAAATATCTGGAATTAATAATCTACTGATGACCATGAAACCATTGTCGATTGTTGCAAAAACCCATCTGGTTCACTTCTGTCCTTCAGGGAAGGAAATCTGCTGTCTTTATCTGGTCTGGCCTACATGTGACTCCAGAGCCACAGCATTGTGGTTGACTCTCAACTAACCTTGGGCAACTAGTGATGGGTAGTAAGTGCTGGTCAGCCAGTGACACTCATGTTCCACGTATGAGCAAGAAAACGAACGTCATTCTGCACCACCTCATGCCCAGTGAAAAGGCGTTGAAGTCAAGCAGATGCTGTAATGCAGGAAATGCGACAGCCGTTACGTACACAGCGATCTCACACTGTTGTAATATGCCTTTGCAGGGACTGCAACATGATATCATTGGAAAGGAAGTGTGTCACGCGATCCAGTTTCAGGTTCACTGCTGCACACTCAGATGTGTCTTCAATGTTGATGCCTCTGTAAATATGTTTCTATAAATGAACTCAAAACATGTTTACCCAATCCTATGAGTCGTTGGGGCTTTTCTATCATCATTGAAACCACAAACAGTAATAATTATATCTCAATGCTGATCACCTGAACTCAGGTGTAGATACAAGGAACCCTGAGATCGGCTCCTAGCCCCTTTTCTAAAATAGGGCCAAAAGAGCTTTTACATCCACCTGAAGCAGGAAGACACGGACTCCGCTCAAAATCTCACTGGCACTGTACTGGAGCGCCAGCCTTGTGGGATAGCACAGTGGCCTAGTAGTTAGCACTGCTGCCTCACAGCACCAGGGACCCAGGTTCGATTCCCTGCTCAGGTCACTGTCTGGGCAGCGTTTGCACATTCTCCCCGTGTCTGCGTGGGTTTCCTCCCACAGTCCGAAAGACATGCTGGTTAGGTGCATTGACCCAAACAGACGGTGGACTTTGGCAACTAGGGGAATTTCATTGCAGCGTTAATGTAAGCCTTACTTGTAACTAATAAATAAACTTTAATTTTAAACGTTTTACTTTAGATTACACACTCAAGTGCTTGGAGCAGGACTGAATCTTAGAATTCTACACTGCAGAAGGAGGCCATTCGGCCCATCGAATCTGCACCAACCACAATCGCAACAGCTTTCTGATCGAGAGTAAAGACTGCTTCTCACGCAGCTACAGCTGACACCCAGTACCTGGCACATCCTCTATAGCTTCCAAACACCAACAAATTTATAAACAACAAATTACTTCTGAATGACAGCCCTGGCTGTTACCCAGGCAATAAAGTTAACAGCACAACCTACTTAAGCTGATTGGGGTCGTGCAGTGCGACGATCATCAAACGCATTTGAAGGATTCACTTCGCTGAACTCGATGCTGACTTAAGTAAATCCCCGTTGTTCAATTGAAGGAAACACTCCTTGAGCTTTTGCGAAGAATGAACAGTACCAGCGGGATGGCACAGTGGTTGGCACTGCTGCCTCACAGTGCCACAGTTCAATTCCCAGCTTGGGTCTGTGTGGAGTTTGCATGTTCTCCCCGTGTCTGTGTGGGATTCCTCCGAGTGCTCCGGTTTCCTCCCATACTCCAAAGGTGAGCGGGTTAGGTTGATTGGCCATGATAAATTGGCGCTGGTGTCAGGGGGGTTAGCAGGTTAAATATGTGCGGTTACAGGAATAGCGCCTGAGTGAGATTGTGGCCAGCGCGGAATTGATGGGCCGAATGGCCTCCTTCTGCAATGTATGGATTCTGTGATTCTATAAACATCAGAAGGATTTGCTCCCCAGATACCTCACTCCATAGACACAGGAGACCTGTTCGGCCACTCTGTACCCCAAACCCCTCCTTGCTTTGTCATGTAAAGGCCATTCTAATGAATAAGTCGCACTGACGTCTTTTTTTGATGTTTGCTTGTATATTTTAGAGATAAACTACAGAAGCAATCTAATCTACTCCTCGGTTTACCGTGGCTTAAAGCTTCTCAAACCGCAAATAACCAGTTCTGTGAATTGAGAGCCCCAATCATTAACCATCACTTATCGGCTGCAGGGCCTGCCAACTGATTGGCTTTTACAAACACTGATGCTGTAACACTTTCCAAACTCAAGCCCTGAGGCTAATTTCATTGCACAAGATGTCACACACACTCAAACACATAGACACAGACATACACACACACACTCACACACACAGACACACACACACAACACACATACACACACGTGTAACACACACACACATACACACATGTAACACACATACACATAACACACTGACACACACACACTAACACACACAATAACACACACATACATGCACACGCACACTGGTGCACACACATGGGCACACCTACATGTGCAATACATGCAGGCACACACTTACAAACAGGTGCACACACATAGCCACATACACACACAAGTGCAACACATGCAGGCACACACATACACTGACACACACACACACACACACTACTGAGCTGATGCTTCAAGTCGTCATTAAAGCCATTTTGTCTTCCCCAAAGAGACTGATGGAAAATGAATCAGAGGGTGTATGTTGAAGACACTCTAGAATCCAAGGGCTAAATATAGAATTGGGATTTTGTTACAATTATATGCTGTACCTGGGAGTGGGGCTGGCAGGGGTTAGGGGGATTGGGTGGGGTGGCAGGGGGATGGCACACTTGTCCCTTTCCTGCCTCCACTGGAATTTTACCAGGAGCAAGCTGGGAGTTGGGTGGCCTGTCTGCACAAAGACCAACTGAGGCCCTGAAGGGACTAATTCATCACTACCTAAAGAGCCTGTTCCCATTGCCGCAGTGGTAGGGGACAACTTGCCACCGTGGACTCAGCGGGGCTCAGCATCTATGTGTGTGCGTGTGTGTATGTGTGTGTGTGTGTGTGTGTCCCTCCTGATCAGACACTCTGTGACCCATCACATGATGCCCCATCAGGAAATGCCATCGACTCTCCCACGGCGAGTTGGAAAATCTCAGCCACTGACTTCTGGATGACACTTGCCATGGTGAGTTTCTGGTCCGAGACCATAACCACTGAGCAGCCAGATAAAGCCCGTCCACGGGCCTGCATTGCTGGGTATCTCCAAACACAGCTGACCTTCTCTGCCAGGATGTCAGCCAAGTCAGGAAGTCTCATCAGAATATTTGTGAGGAAATCTATTTATCCTTTTTAAGTTCCACGAGATTTTCTCAAGGTATATCCGTCTCAACATCTAATACAGAGGTTATAATTACTGACTCGCATTTACAAAGAAAAAAAAGAACAAAGAAAATTACAGCACAGGAACAGGCCCTTCGGCCCTCTAAGCCTGCACCAACCATGCTGCACATTTGAAATAAGAAACCCCCTACCCTTCCGGGGACCATATCCCTCTATTCCCATCCCATTCATGTTTGTGTCAAGACCCCCTTTAAAACTCATTTTCGTATCTGCTTCCACTACCTTCTCCTAGCAGCAAGTTCCAGGCACCCACCACCCTCTGTGTAAAAAAGCTTGTCTTGTACATCTTCTTTAAACCTTGCCCCTCACATCTTAAACCCATGCCTCCTCAGCCACCCTGGGAACTATCCACTCTGCCCATGCCTCTCATAATCTTGTAGACTTCTATCAGGTTAACCTCTGTCGCTCTAGTGAGAACAAACCAAGTTTCTTCAACCTCCCCTCGTAGCTAGTGCCCTCCATACCAGGTATTTATATAGTGCCTTTCACCATCTTGCAGTTTTTGGAGCATTAAATTGTTCTATTTGCTACTTCAAGGCAAAGCGGATGCAGCTCAGATATTTATTTGTGCAGAAGACTTTGCTTGGCTGAGGTTCAAAAACTTGAGGCTGTGAGCTATCGAATCTCCAGGGGTGCGCAAAGGAAGACAGTTTGCAGCTCCGACTCACCAGGTATTTGCCACACTGCCTCTTGCAGTTGGATCTTCTCGAGTTCAGCCAGGCAGGGGGGCTCTGTGACAACACAAAGCAATCAATCAGCAGCAGTACCAGACACTGCACACAACACCGGCAAGATCACAAAAGGTCCCGAGACACTTCACATCAGGAGATATTTAGGGCAGATAAACAAGGAGGTTTTCCAGAGGAACCTTAAAAGGAGAAGGTGAAGGAAGAAAGTTGGAGAGGTTCATTGAGGAAACTCTATAGCTTAGGTTGGCTACCAATTCTGGAATGATTAGAATTGGAGATGAACAGGAGACCGGAATTAGATAATCACAGAGGGGCCCATGCCCCAAAACTGGAAGTTTGAAGAAAGGTTGGCACAGTGATTAGCACTGCTACCTCGCAGCGCCAGGGACCCGGGTTCGATTCCAGCCCTCGGTGACTGTGTGTGTTTCCTCCGGGTGCTCTGGTTTCCTCCCATACTTCAAAGAAGTACAGGTTAGATGGATTGGCCATGCTAAATTATCCCCTTCATGCCCAAAGATGTGTAGGTTAGATGGGATTATCCAGGGTAAATGCATGGGTTTCCAGGGATAGAATGGGGGAGAGGGGCTGGATAAGACACTCTTGTCAGAGGGTCGGTGCAGACTCAATGGGCTGAATGGCCTCCTTCTGCTCCATGGGGATTCTGTAACTCAATGAAAACTGCAACCAGAAGCGCTTAGAGCCGAAAATGGAATTTGGGTCCAAAAGACGGGGGAGGTTTTGAAAGCAAGAGGATGTGGTTTGAGGCTATGTCAACAAAAATGGAAACTGAGCAGTTTGCTAAATCAGTTTGGTCCACAGCAACAAGTTGGAAATCTGATCGTTGAGTTTAATTCGTGCACACAACTTAGAATAAAAGTGTTTGTTCACAAGTCTACACAAATAGAATACTTGGCACCGTCAACAAATGTTGGCCCTGTTGTCACCGCACTACCTACTTTCTCTCCAGAAGCAGAAACACCACTCGGCCATGGAGACATGTCCATCCCTGTAGGTGTCACAGGAGTTGAAGAAAGGTCTCACGCAGACCTCATACTTGTCTAGGTTGATGGCTGCCAGCTCTCCCTCATCCAGGAATAGGTCCACGTTTGTATCGAGCTTGGAAAACATCCAGCCGATCGAGTCCCTGCAGCTGGCCCCCAAACTCTTTTCCAGCACTACAGCAAGACAGCAGAGAAGTTTTAAGATTAAAATTTATTTATTAATGTCGCAAGTAGGGTTACATCAACACTGCAATGAAGTTACTGTGAAAATCCCCTAGTCCCATAATCACGGAAATCTTTTCTCCTTCAAATATTTATCTAATTCTCTTTTTAAGGCTAGTATTGAATCTGCATCCAGCACACTCTCAGGCAGTGCATTCTAAATCCTCCACATTCATCCCATAAAAATATTTTTCTATATGTTGTTCCCTGGTTCTTTTACTAATCATCTTCAATCCATGCCTTCACGCAACCCATGTAGGGGAATGGAGTGCAGAGATGTTGGCTAATTGCGTATGTGTGTCCCAGAACAGTGCATCCGTTCTGAAAGTTACAAAGCCAATGTGCAGAGTAGATTGGACAAGCCCTTAACCCATCACCTCGCTTCCTCCAGAAACCAAATTCAAATTGAATCCAATTCATGGTTCCCACAGGAGAGACATACAGAGCAGGATTTTATGGCCTCGCTTGTCCCGAAACTGTAAAATCCCGTCTGGGATCAATGGACCTTTCCATTGTCCATCCCTCACTCACTCCAATTCCCGTGGCAGGCAGGGCAGCAAAATTCCAGCCACAGAATCCAAGCTGACAAGATAAAGCACTTCATCCCACCTTCTGCTCAATATGACTTTGATCTTAGCCAAAGGGCTGAGAAGCGATGTACCCCAGTGTTAGTAATCTGCTAGCAGGGGTACAATGTAAGAAGTCTCGCAACACCAGGTTAAAGTCTAACAGATTTATTTGGTAGCACTTCTTACTGTGCCTGCCCTAGTCCAACGCCGGCATCTCCATATCAATGTGTAACACAATCGGAAAATGCTGGAAAACCCAGCAGGTCTGGAAGTGTCTGTGGAGAGAGAAACCGAGCCATTGTTTATGACTCTTCTTCGGGAGGCTGAAGTTCCAAAGAAGGGTCACATTGGACTCAAAACGTAAACTTTATTCTCTCTCCAACGTTGATGCCAAACCTTCTGCGTTTTTCCATCACTTTTCGATTTTATTTCAGATCACCAGTATCGCAGTATTTCACTTTTGTTTTAGGTGCAACACATAGGGGCAGCCACTGTGCATAACAAAAGTGGATCAAATATCAGTTGTTGGTATTAGTCCCAGGTCTGAGTACACAAATGTTCACACTGGCACAATGCACTATGTGGCATATGTTGGGTCTGTGTAATCTGTGCGCTGGTAGAGTGTGCCAGTCCTGTCGTGTTATGTCTGCACCAACAATTCTCTGCTGTTCAATCTGCCAGAGAACGTCTCTGGAACTTACCAGTGGGCGCGCTCCCGAGCCTCCCTGAACTGTTCTGCTTGGCATTTTCATGTAACAGTTGGAACCAGTCCCTGAGTCGATCGCCGAGGTCTGCCAGATCTTGACCTGTGCAGTCAGCTGGAGAGGGAAAGAGAGAGAAAATGATACAAGATGCTACGGAGTGTCTTAATGCAATATGATGCAATGGGGTGGTTCTTGTGGTTTCACAGCATGAACAAAAAGGGCTGAATGGCCGCCTTCTGTGCTAGAAGTGACATGATAGCACAGTGGTCAGCACTGCTGCCTCACAGCTCCAGGGACCGGGCTTCCTCTGGGTGCTCCGGTTTCCTCCCACACTCCAAAGATGTGCGGGTTAGGTGGTTTGGCCGTGATAAATTGATCCTTGTCTCAGGGGGATTAACAGGGAGATTATGAGGGTTTACAGGAATGGGGTCAAGGTGGGATTGTGGTCGGTGCAGATTCAATGAGCTGAATGGCCTCCTGCACTGTAGGGATTTTTCAATGGAATATTGAACACTTTGTCTATTGGTCTGAGACAGGATGTGTTCTAAATTTGGTGCACTTGAAAAGAACTTAGACACATGCAGATTGTAAACGAATAATGGGAAGGGGCTGGTAAAAGTAAAACAAGTCCATTGGTCAACTGTTTTACAACATAACTGACACTTGTTTAACTTTATTTACTAGTATCACAAGTAGGCTTTCATTAACACTACAATGAAGTTACTGTGACAATCGCCTAGTTGCCACACTCCGGTGCCTATTTGGGTATACTGAGGGAGAATTTAGCACCGCCAATGCATCTAACCAGCACATCTTTCAGACTGTGGGAGGAAACTGGAGCATCCGGAGGAAACCCATGCAGACATGGGGAGAATGTGCGGACTCCACACAGACAGTGACCCAAGCCGGGAATCGAACCGGGGTCCCTGGCGCTGTGAGGCAGCAACGCACTTGGGACAGAATTTTCGCCTTGGCCCCAAAGCTGGAAAATCCCACCCAAGCTCAATGGACCTTTGTGTGGTCCATGTCCTGCCCACTATGATTCCCATGGCGGGACACGAGGAAATTCCACCCATACAGAGGGCGAAGTGGGTGAAGGATGAAGAATCTCCTGTTCTGCATCCTTTCCCACTTTGAACACGTCAGCCCCGAGTTTCCAAAGCTCTCCACCACTCAGCTTCTTCCCTCCTCACATCTCAGTCTGGCATAGACTTCATGATAGAGGTGAGATCAGTGCAATTAGTCAACCACTCCATTATCATTGAACTGTGCCACAAGCAGGATAGTCAAAGACAAACTGAACTACAGCAAATCTTGTTTCATTGACCAATTTCCATGTCTAAATTTTAATATTTAATAAAGATGAAAATGAAATATTCATACTGGTTATGCATAAAGAGTCAACTGACAAAGCTATGGATTAACATGAGGCATTTTAGAAGAATACTGAAAGTGGTGGGCAGCATGGTGGCACACTGGTTAGCACTGCTGCCTCACAGTGCCGGGGACCTGGGTTCAATTCCAGCCTCGGTCACTGTCTGTGAGGAGTCTGCACATTCTCCCCATGTCTGCATGGGTTTCCTCCAGATATTCTGGTTTCCTCCCGCAGTCCAAAGATGTGTAGGTTAGGTGCATTAATCATGCTAAGTTGCCCCTTGGTGTGAGGAGGCTAGCAAGATACATAAGTGGGGTTATGGGGATAGGGCCTGGATGGGATTGGTGTCAGTGCAGACTTGATGGCTTCCTTCTGCACTGTAGAGATTCTATTCAAAGGCAGGTCAGAACAAATTATTTCATGCAAATGATTTTTAGACTGCAAGTATCTAATCAAGCCTTTTTTCATTCATTCGTAGGATATGGGTGTTGCTGGCCAGCCAGCATTTATTGCCCATCCCTAGTCGCCCTTGATCAGAGGGCAGTTGAGAGTCAACCACATTGCTGTGGCTCTGGAGTCACAGGTAGGCCAGACCAAGCAAAGTACGGCATATTTCCTTCTGTAAAGGACATTAGTCAACCAGATGGGTTTTTCTGACAATCGACAATGGTTTCATGGTGATTGGTAGATTTTTAATTCCAGATATTTTTTATTGAATTCAAATTCCATCATCTGCTGTGGTGGGATTCGAACCTGGCTCCCCAGAACATTAGCCAAGTTTCTGGATTAATAATTAAATGAGTTTACATTGTGCACTGGAGTCCTGGAGTGCGAGAGTCTGGAGATATGTATTAAACATTCATAACTACTGCTCAAAGTCAGTGTTAGTTTAAGCAAATTGTAGATTTAGCCACAGAGTAAAATTAGGATTGATTTAGGTGGATGAGACAAGGGAACATTGTGGCCTGTTTATATACATAGACAAATTGAAGCAGGGCTGAAGTGGTTGCCTCAGGTGTAATTGAGATGTAGACCTTTTGCTAACTCTAAAACTTTTCTTCAAAAGGGCAAACATGCAGGAGAAGCAGAAATGGAGTACTGATAGTTGGTTGCTCTTGCTAGGTGGTCAGGCTACTGTTGACACTGGACTGTACAGTTTATCTGAGAATTCTATGATCCTCCCCCAGTGTGAAACACAGATCTCAGCTATCACAGCCAGGGAGCAAAGAAAATATTCTTTCACATTAGCCTTTAATTTTCCTTGATCGTACCATTCTGGCCCAACCCTGTTGGGTCTTTGATTGTTGGTTAAGAATGCAAAACATAGGAGCAGGACATTTGGCCTTTACGATTCTCACAACTTTTACAAATGCACCACAGAAAGCATTCTTTCTGATTGTATCACAGTTTGGTATGGGCTCCTGCTCTGCCCAAGACCGCAAGAAACCACAAAAAATTGTGAATGTAGCCCAATCCATCACTCACACCAGCCTCCCATCCACTGACTCTGTCTACACTTCCCGCTGCCTCGGCAAAGCAGCCAACATAATTCAGGACCCCACGCACCCGGAACATTCTCTCTTCCACCTCCTTCCATCGAGGAAGAAAGAAGTCTGAGGTCACGTGCCAACCAACTCAAGAACAGCTTCTTCCCTGCTGCTGTCAGACTTTTGAATGGACCTACCTTGCACTAAGTTGATCTTTCTCTACACCCTAGCTATGACTGTAACACTACATTCTGCACTCTCTCCTTTCCTTTTCTATGAACGGTATGTTTTGTCTGTATAGCGCGCAAGAAACAATACTTTTCACTGTATGTTAATACATGTGACAATAATAAATCAAATCAATCAAATTTTCTTGCTCCACCATACAATACAACCATGGTTAATCTTCCATTTTTCTGCTCCACTCTCATTGCCCTTGATTCTGTTGGTATCAAAAAAAAATCTATCGACCCCCTTCTTCAATAGACTCAATGACTTGAGTATCCACCATCAATGGACTCTGACCAATGTTAGATCTCTTGCTTGTCCCCAGTTGGGCTGCCCTTGGCAAACACTGTCATTTCCTTTATTATTGGTGCTCTGCGCTTGGCATTCACCTGATTTTCTCCCGGGGTCAGAGGTTGGAGTGTGCTCTGATGGACACGGACACTTGCCTTCGCACTGCTGGCTGAGTTGTTTCCCAGTCAGACATACCTGTAGCTCCAACTTACACTGTGGAGAGAGAGAGAGGGAGAGAGGGACGGAGAGAGAGGGAGGGAGAGGGAGGGAGAGGGAGAGAAAGAGGGAGAGATAGGGAAGGAGGTAGTGAGAGAGAGGAAGGGCAAGGGAGGGAGGGAGAGGAAAAGAGAGGGAGGGAGAGAGACAGACAGTGAGAAAGAGAGAAAGTTAACAAGGCAGAGAAGCAATAGGTAAAACATATCTAACATAAAAAGGAAAGGAATACCCAAGGTACACGGTTTTCCCCACTCCTATGGTCTGGAGAGTCAGGTAAAGGAGTAGACTCCATGAACAATATCATAGGAGTCACGTAAATAAATCCAAAAGCTTGTCCATCATATTGTCACCCTTCCAAAGAAAACAACCAGACAGGGAAACTTTCCCAGCAACTCAAAATACTCACTAATTAGCTGCAAGGGTTACATGCCGGGATGGCACAGTGGTTATCACTGCTGTCTCATAGCGCCAGGGACCTGGGTTCTGTTTCAGCCTCGGGTCACTGACTGCACATTCTCCCCGTGTCTGCGAGGGCTCCCTCCCACACTCCAAGGGTGTGCAGGTTAGGTTCATTGGCCATATTAAATTGCCCCTTAGTGTCCCAAGATCTGTAGTTAGGCAGATTAGTGGGGTAAATACGTGGGGTTACAGGGATGAGACGGGCTAGGCTTGGGTGGGATGCTCTGTCGGAAAGACAGTGCAGACTCAACGGGCTGAATAGCCTTTTCTGCACTGTAGGGAATTCTATGATTCAATGATGGTTACTAAATAACCGCTTGGCCATTGAACTGACAAGGGCAACAATCAAAGAATAATGAGCTTCTAACGGATGCAGGAAACTTGTGACCAGAAGGTAACACACTGGGGAGGACTTCCTGGCCCTTGTCGCCAGTGAGATCTTTGGGTCTCACCAACGATGGCCCCCCACCATGGGTTCCCCGGTAGCGAGAGGTGCAAGCCACATAAAAGGCCGTAGACATCCACAGCCCATCGTGTCCGCACTGGCCAACAAGCACTTGTTTATTCTAATCCCATTTTCCAGCACTCGGCCCATAGCCTTGTACATTACAGTGTTTCATAGAAATCCTATAGTACAGAAAGAGGCTATTCGGCCCATCGTGTCTGCACTGACCATGATCCCACCCAGGTCCTATCCCTACACCCCTATCCACTAATTCCTCTAAGCTATGTATCTCAGGACACTAAGGGGCAATTTTTAGCACGGCCAATCAACCTAACCCACACATCTTTGGACTGTGGGAGGAAACCAGAGAATCCAGAGGAAACCCGCACAGACACGGGGAGAATGTGCAAACTCCACACAGACAGTGACCCAAGCTGGGAATCAAACCCAGGTCCCTGGAGCTGTGAAGCAGCAGTGCTAACCACTGTGCTACTGTGCCGCCCGTTTCAAGTGCTCATCTGTAAATGCTTCTTCAATGTTGTGAGGGTTACTGTCTCTGCCAACCTTTTGAGGCAGTGAGTTCCAGATTCCCACCACCCTCTGGACGAGAAAGGATTTTCCTCAAATCCCTTCTTAAACCGATGCCCCCTGGTTATTGAACCTCTTTGCTAAGGGGAAAAAGTTTCTATTCATGCCTGTCATAATCTCATGCACCTCAATCAGGTTCCCAATTAGTTATCCATTTAGTCCCCATTCTTAGCTCTTACCCTTGCCAGGATTTATCAAAGTTGCCCCTGGAAGTTATTATTGAACCTGTTTTTGACCCCCCACCACCCTCCCAATGCCCCCTTTCCAGGCAGTGCCAACCCGGGCTGGTCCCATCAATTCTGAGCTCCAGTCCTACCTGTGATGAGTAAGTGTGCCCATCTGAGCCACACACGGGAGATGTTTGGATAGCTTGGCATGGTTTGCAGGTGCTCTCCTCGTGCCCCAGTGAAGTCTGCTTGATTCTAAACGAAACAGATATTCATGGTGAGAAACGCATTCCAAAAATAAACCGGGGTGGCCTCCCTCACACGGAGCCTTCCCTTTACACCGTGGCTGTGTGACCCGGACTCCTTACGGGACGATTCCACTCTCACGGAATCTGGGAAAATCTCGCACAGGTTTCCAAAAGTTTCAGGAGGGTAAGCAGTGCAAGACATATAACAAGATTAATTGGAGTACTATTATTACAGAAAACACTGGCAGGTTTTTAAAAATAAATCACTGCGGGTTGTTAGAAATGGCAAAAGAGGTATGGATTAGAACATCACTGAAAAGATGAACTGAGAAGGCAAAATGATACATTAAAAGAAACATGCAGTGAAAATCTAGGAAAGGTGTGATGGGCCAAATGGCCTTTTCTGTATGTGGATTCCAAGCCTGAATTACTGTTTATAAAGAACAGAGAAAATTACAGCACAGGAACAGATCCTCCTGCCTCCAAGCCTGCACCGACTGATAGAGATATATAGAGTCATACAGCGCAGATAAGGCCTTTCAGCCCCACCTAGTCTGCACCAACAATAACTACCACTAAAGTTGTGCTAATCCCATTTTTCTGCACTTGTCCCACCCATTTCCTTGAATGTTATGATATTTCAAGTGCTTATCCATCGATGTTTTAAAGGTTGTAAGGTTTTCGGTCTCCATTACCTTCCCAGGCAGTGCGTTCCAGATTCCCACCGAATCCCCTCCTGCCCTTTAACCTAAAACCATGGCATAGTGGTTGTGTTGTCTCACAGCGCCAGAGACCTGGGTTTGATTCCTGACCTTGGGTGGCTACCTGTGTGGAGTCTGCACGTTCTCCCCTTGTCTCCGGGTGCTCTGGTTTCCTCCCACAGTCCAAAGATGTGCAGGTTAGGTAGATTGACCAATTTAGTGTCAGCGGGAGTAGCTAGGGTAAATGCATAGGGTTACAGAGATAGGGCATGGCTGGGATTGTGGTTGGTGCAGACTCGATGGGCCGAATGGCCTCCTTCTGCACTGTAGGGATTCTATGGTCTATGATGCTCAGCTAAACAGCCCTTTTGTCTCCCATTTTCAATATTCCAAATGAAACATTTAAAGAAAATTGAAAAATAACTCTTTAAATGTCTTGATGATTTTGCTCTGGGTTTGGACACAGCAGTGTCTTGGGGGTTTGATCTTCAATTCCTGGAAACGCCAGACCAATCCTTGGGAGGGTTGGCAACCCTAGGACGTAGCAACCTTTAACATGGCCGATTATCTCCCAGCATGCCTATCGGAGAGTGAATGGCCAATCTATGGAGCCAGGTTACCTGGGGAGATGGTGGAATCCGGTAGCATGGATCACCTTAAATGCAAACTGGATAAGATTTCAGGAAATAACTTGGTGGAATACTGTATATTAGTGATTGGAGTCACGATGTGAGGTAAGTGTAATGAGTTTGGAAGGAATGGATGAATGAAGCCAGGTTTGCAAAGTTATCCGCCACTGGGGGTTTTCTGCACCTTTGGGTCTGTTGTTGACTTACTGATAATGATTGATTGCTGCGATTAGTCAACAACTCATTATCATTTGGGCCAAGTGACTTATCAGAATGGTAGAAGAATGGACCTTGGTCTATGCTTGTCCACCAATTCTACGCGCCTATCTCGAGCAACTATTGATTGATCAGTAATGATGTTAGATCACAGCAGCTCCTCTGTAGAAACTCAGGTTATCTGAGTAGGGGATCCTGATTAATTTAAATTTCCACTCTAGTTCAGTTAGGCGTTAGGGTGACGATGCTTTGTCAGAAGTCTTTACCAGGGATGGTGGCGACATACAGGGACACAGTGCTGGATATGTGGCAAATTATCTGAGAGGTTACAGCTGTTTAAACTTATGCAGCTGCAGTCACTCCAGACTTATTCACCGCATCAAAAGTCTAGCACAGAAATTCGGCCCAGTGTCTGCTCGTGTCCATGTTCCATGTGGGCATTTTCCTACTCCTCCTCCTCCACTACCAAGGTATTCTTCCATTCCCTCCACCCTCCTCCTCAATGCACATTCTACATTCCTCACACGAGTTTCTTCTGAATCTCGGGTTAGAATCATAGAATCCCTACAGTGCAGCAGGAGGCCATTCAGCCCATCGAGTCTGCACCCACCACAATCCCACCCAGGCCCTACCCCCATTACCCCATGCATATACCCTAGCTAATCCCACTGACACTAAGGGGCAATTTAGCACGGCTAATCCAACTAACCCACACATTTTTGGAGTGTGCGAGGAAACTGGAGCACCTGGAGGAAACCCACGCAGATATGGGCAGAATGTGCAAACTCCACACAGACAGTGACCCAAGCCAGGAATTGAACCCAGGTCCGTGGTGCTGTGAGGCAGCAGTGCTAACCACTGTGACACCCCATTGGATTTATTAGTGATTATATTTATAGAATCACAGAATCCCAACAGCCCATCGGGTCTGCACTTCTAAGAAATCCAAGTCCCTCCCTCTGTCTTACTGAAAAAGAAATCAGGAAGTTTGATACAATTTTCTCGATGACCCTCAGTCCCCTTTCTCTGCACATAATCTATCTAATTCCCTTCAAGGATGCTGAGACTAAATCAAAAGCCTCCTCTGTTCACCAGTGCATCTAATGCCCCGAGAATTAAAAGAAATAGGTCATAGAGTCATAGAGGTCAACAGACAGAAAAGGCCCTTCGGCCCATCGTATCTAAGCCCGTCACAAACAACCACCTAACTATTCTAATCTCATTTTGTAGCGCTTGGCTCATAGTCTTGTAGTCTTGTCTTGGCATCACATGTGCGTATTTAAATACTTCTTAAATGTTGTGGGGGTCTTTGCTTCTGCCACCCTTTCAAGCAGTTGCCGGAATTTTACTGCCTCATCTGCCGGTGAGCTCCGAGCCTCACCCGTCCCAATTCAGGGGCAGGCGTGCCAGTAAAATTTCAGCCAGTGAATTCCAGATTCCCAACACCCTCCAGGTGCAAAAGTGTTTCCTCACATCTCCTCTAAACCTCCAGGCCCCTACTTGAAATCTACGGCCCCTAGTCATTGATTCCTCCACCAAGACTAAAGACCAACTTTCACAGGTGCACCAGAGAAAGCATTCTTTCTGGTTGTATCACATTTGGTATGGGCTCCTGCTCTGCCCAAGGAAGTACAAAAGGTTGTGAATGTAGCCCAATCCATCACGCACACCAGTCTCCCATTCACTGACTCTGTCTACACTTCCTGGTGCCTCGGCAAAGCAGCCAGTATAATTAAGGAGCCCACAGACCCCGGACATTCTCTCTTCCACCTTCTTCCTTCAGGAAAAAGATACAAAAGTCTGAAGTCACGCACCAACAGACTCAAGAACAGCTTCTTCCCTACTGCCATCAGACTTATAAATGGACCTACCTCACATTAAGTTGATCTTTCTCTATATCCTATCTATGACTGTGACACTACATTCTGCACTCTCTCCTTTCCTTCTCTATGAACAGTATGCTTGGTCTGTGTCGTGCGCAAGAAACAATACTTTTCACTGTAGTAATACATGTGACAATAATAAATCAAATCAAATCAAGGGGAAAAGGTTTCTTCCTCTCTACTCTTACCTATATCCCACATAATTTTATACATTGCAATGACATCCCCCCTCAGTCTCCTCTGCTCTAAGAAAAACAATGCCAGTCTATCCAATCCTCTCTTCATAAGTAAAACTCTCGAGCCCAGGCGACATCCTGGTAAATTTCCTCTGTGACCTTTCCAATACCATCAATTCCCTCCTATAATGTAGATTCCAGAAATGCACCAAAATCCTCCAGATCTGTGGCCTCAGCAACCTTTTATTCAGTTCCAGCATAACCTCCCTACTCTTACGCTCTATGCCCCGGCTAATAAAGGCAAGTATACCAGGTGTCTTCTTAGCCACTTTATCCTCCTGTCCTGCTACCTTAAGGGATCAGTGTGTTAGCTAAGCGCACAGGGAAGAAAATCCCCAATATTGCTCATATTTTCAACCATAACGAGACATTTGCTATGCTCAAAGACATTTATAGTCCCAGAGGAGGCACTCAGTGCATTAATAATGTAAAGCAATCGATACAGTCTGGCCTTAAAATGGATTCGCTTTCATTATCAGGGATCATTTTTACACAAGTTCTGCTCAGCTCAAGAAGCTGTGTCATCACTCAAGTGACAAACCTTTCATCAATTTAGTCAATTAAGATATTGCTGCTCACAGTATCCTCGCGTCCTGATATCAAGGTTAACTCAGAATATAATCACTCGCATTGGGGTTGAATTCAACACAGAGTCAAGTGGGCAAGGATCTCCTTCGACCTGATGGGGGACACCAGCTTGGCAAAACCGAGTGGCCTGTCTTGTTTCAGTCTAATTTGTGAACCCATGCGGAACAACCCTTCTGCCACTGGGAGTTGGGTTCGAAAGTCAGGTACAAGTGGATGATGGATATGTGATGGTTGATAGGGGAGGCGATGGCCCAGTAGTATTATTGTTAGACTATTAATCCAGAAACTCAGCTAACGCTCTGGGGCCCCCGGGTTCAAATCCCGGCAGGGCAGATAGTGGAATTTGAATTCAATTTTTTAAAAATCTGGAATGAAGAATCTATTGTCGATCATGGAACTATTGTCAGAAAAACCCATCTGGTTCACTGGAGTGGCATGGTGGCACAGTGGTTAGCACTACTACCAGGTTCAATTCCTGGCTTGGGTCATTGTCTGTGTGGAGTCTGCACATTCTCCCCATGTCTGCATGGGTTTCCTCCCACAGTTTAAAAGAAGTGCTGATTAGGTACATTGGCCATGCTAGATTTTCCCTCAGTGTATCCAGATAGGAGTTGTGTGGCGACTAGGGGATTTCCACAGTAACTTCATTGCGGTGTTAATGTAAGCCTACTTATAACTAATAAATAAGCTTTTAATGTCCTCTCAAGAAGGAAATCTGCTGTCCTTACCCAGTCTGGTCTACAGGTGACTCCAGAGCCACATAGCAATGTAGTTGACTCTCAACTGCCCTCAGGCAATTAGGGATGGACAATAATAAATGCTGGTCAGCCTGTGGTGTCCATCTCCCACGAAGAATAAAAAATATGGTGCAGGGGGTTGAATTTTTTTTGCTGTTGGGGCCTTTCTTTCTCCGAGTCACTTTTGGCCCTTTTCATGGTTGGAAAATTGTACAGGCTACAAACTGCAAGCATTGAGCTCCATTCCCAAGTTCTCAGTCCACACTCACTTTCCACATCCATGTCTTTCATTATCTACAGAGATGCCCTGATCAAGTGATGTTGGAGGTGGGGGGAGGTGTACATGTCTTTATTTAGGTGCCTGTGTCTCATATTATGTTGCAACTGTATAGAACTTCAGTTAGGCCACATTTGGAATACTGCACACAGTTCTGGTTCCTACACTACCAGAAGGATGTGGAGGCTTTGGAGAGGGTAAAGGTTGACCAGGATGTTGCCTGGTTTGGGGTGTGTTAGCTACAAGGTGAGATTGGACAAACTTTGTTCGTTTTGACTTGACTGAAGGACGGCCTGATAGAAGTTTATAAAATTATGAGGGGCACGGATAGAATCTGTTTCCCAGTGTAGAAATGTCAATTACTAGGGGACGTTGGCTTAAGGTAAAAGGAGGGAAGTTTAGAGGAGGTGTGAGAGGCAGGTTTTTTACACAGAGAGCGGTAAGTGCCTGGAACGTGTGACCAGAGGAGGTGGTAGAAGCAGATTCAATAGCAATGTTTAAGAGGCATCTTTTCAGATACGTGAATAGGCCAGGGAATAGAGGGATACGGACTGCGTAGATCTTTACTTTAGAAAGGCATCATGTGTTTGATTTGATTCGATTTATTATTGTCACATATATTAACATACAGTGAAAAGTATTATTTCTTGAATGCTATACAGGCAAAACATACCATTCATAGAGAAGGAGAGAGTGCAGAATGTAGTGTTACAGTCATAGCTAGGGTGTAGAGAAAGATCAACTTAGTACAAAGTGAGTCCATTCAAAAGTCTGATGGGAAGAAGCTATTCTTGAGTTGGTTGGTACGTGAGCTCAGACTTTTCTATCCTTTTCCTGATGGAGGAAGGTGGAGGCACAGGCTTGGTGGGCCAAAGGGTCTGTTCCTGTGCTTTACTGTTCTTTGTTCCCTATTCTATTATCCTAATTGTGTGCATCCTCATGGGCACAGTCTGAGGGAGTGCGGGTCAGAGGGAACATGTCTACACAAGTGCTTCTTGCAGCAAGTGAGTGTGTTGGTGTGAGAGAGCGCGCTGCTCTCTGGGTCTTACCTATGCTGCAGTTTCTTGCGGCTGATACACATAGCCCTCAGCTGGCCCTGCGAGACACACACTTTGTGTCGACTGCACTTCACCTTTTGGCAGGGGTCCTTGGTGGGATCCAGCGCTGCAGGAGGGAAATCGTACAACCGTTATTTACAAGCGAGAGAATAAAGTCCCAGCTAATCTCGAGGTCGTAACCTTCCTTGCCTCTTTATCAGTTGGTACCTCATTGGTTCAGGGTACCAATAATATTGTAAGTGCATCATCCACTGCACTCAGATAAGTTCACCCTCTAATTCAAAATCATTTTATTCTAGGGCCTCCAAACTATGGAACTCCTTAAATTTATCAATTTTCCCATTGTCCTTGACTTGCAGTCTGAATTTCAAATAAGAATTTACATTTTCTGCCCCACATATAAAACTTTCTTAACCTCTAAACAATCGTCTCCTCTCATCCATTCCCTTCAAGGCTAGACAAGACACAGATGGATAGGTTTCTACTTGTTCTAGATATCGAGGAACACGCGGATAGTACAGGAAAACATGCTGAGGTCACTAGGAGAGTCACGATAGCACAGTGGTTAGCGCTGCTGCCTCACAGAACC
Source organism: Carcharhinus amblyrhynchos (assembly GCF_965287045.1). Taxonomy (NCBI): domain Eukaryota; kingdom Metazoa; phylum Chordata; class Chondrichthyes; order Carcharhiniformes; family Carcharhinidae; genus Carcharhinus; species Carcharhinus amblyrhynchos. The sequence continues at coordinate 6,387,267 of NC_137354.1, forward strand.
AGGGACCCGGGTTCGATTCCCAGCTTGGGTAACTGTCTGTGTGGAGTTTGCACATTCTCCCCATGTCTGAGTGGGTTTCCTCCGGGTGCCCTGGTTTCCTTCCACAGTCCAAAAGACGTGCTGGATAGGTGCATTGGCTGTGCTAAATTCTCCCTCAGTGTACCCGGAGTGTGGCGACTAGGGGATTTTCACAGTAACTTCATTGCAGTGTTAATGTAAGCTGGGTGGTCCAGTTTCCTCCAATGCTCCAAAGATGTGCAGGTTTGGCGGATTGGCCGTGAGAATTGCATGGGGGATTGGAGATGGGGGGAGGGGAGGCCTGAATAGGACGCTGAGTCTGTGCAGTCTCAATGGCCTGAATGGCTTCCTTCCGGAAGGTTCTGTGATTGTTGCTGCACATATTTAGAGAGCTGTGCACTGCACTGTAGGGTGAGACTGAGCATTGCAGCCAGGACGATAGTCAATGTTCTGCTGCACTGTATTTCTGCTGAGGTTTAGCTGGCCTCCCAATGAACTGCAGAGCTGTTTCCAACTGGAACCGAGCAGGAATGTGAGTTGGTGGATCTCAAGAAACAGTTTGGCCAGGTGACGCACTGCCTCACCCAAAATGATCAGATAATGCAGCAAAACACGTACACAGCAGCCAAAGAACAGTTTCAGTTTTCCGAATATTCCTGCATTCCTTTTCAGATTTTCTCTGGAATGTTTTAAGCTCCCGCTTTGCCTCAATTCGTCCATTGTCGCAGTAGGCATTCAATGATTGCGTTGGCAAAGAGTCCATTGGCATGGCGACAGGCTAGCTTGGTTAGGAATGTTTAGCACGCGCCTCACACCACTCAAGGAGATTACCACCTGCTGGTGGGTGGCACAGTGGCACAGTAGCACTGCTGTCTCACAGCGCCAGGGACACGGGTTCGAATCCCGGCTTGGGTCTGTGCGGAGCTTGCGTGTTCTCCTCATGTCTGTGTGGGTTTCCCCGGGTGCTCTCAAAGTTGTGGTCTCAATGTATGTAAATCAATAACCTCACAGATTATTGGATCTCACTTGGTATTGATTGGTTACTGTTTAAAAAATAAGTTGTTGCCCATTTAAAACGGAGGTGAGGAGAATTTCTTTTTCTCTGAAGATTTGTGAGTCTTTGGAACGTTCTTCCTCCAAAGACAGCGGAAGGAGAGTTTTTGAATATTAAGGCAGAGTTAGATAGATTCTTGATTAACGAGTGGGGTGAAAGGTCAATGGGAGTGGGTGGGAATGTGGTTGAGGTTACAATCAGATCAGTCATGATCTTAGAATCATAGAATCCCGATAGTACTGAAGGAGGCCATTTGGTCCATCAAATCTGTATCGACCACAATCCCACACAGGCCCTATTCCCCTATCCCCACACATTTATCCTACTACTCCCCCTGACATTAAGGGTAAGTCTAGTATGGCCAATCAACCCAACCCGCACATCTTTGGACTGTGGGAGGAAACCAAAGCACCCAGAGGAAACCCACGCAGACATGGGGAGAACATGCAGACTCCACACAGTCACCCAAGCCGGGAATCGAACCCGCATCCCTGGCGCTGTGAGGCAGCAGTGCTAACCACTGTGCTACAGTGCCGGCCCCAAGTCCATGCATTCCTTCGACTCTGGCCATTCGCACAACTTCCACTAGCACCCTCTTGCCAATGAGAGACCTGCCTTCAGTCGCCACAGCCCTTAGCTCTGGAATTCCTTCCCTAAAATCCTCCACTTCTCTCTCTCTTTCTTTAAGATATTCCACAAATCCGGACTCCTTGACAAAGCTTTTAGTCGCCTGTTCTCGTAACCCCTCCTTCAGAGCAAGGCAATTCTTTTTGTCTGGCAATGCTCCTTTGAGGTACCCTGGGGATTTTTACTCGATTTGGCACCCTAGACCACTAAACCCATGACTGCTTCCATCTAGAAGGACAAGGGCAGCAGATACAATGGGAACACCACCACCTGCAAGTTCCCCTCTGAATCACTCACCATCCTGACTTGGAAATATATAACCATTCCTTCGCAGTCACTGGGCCAAAATCCTGGAATTCCCTCCCTAACAGCATTGTGGGTCAACCCACAGCATCTGGATTCAAGAAGGCAGCTCACCGCCACCTTCTCAGGGGCAACTAGGGATGGGCAATAAATGCTGGCCAGCGAGCGACGCCCATGTCCCACGAATGAATTTAAAAAAAGACAAATGGAAATTGCTGTGACGAGACATCCTGAGGAACAGTAAGAAGTCTCACAACACCAGGTTAAAGTCCAACGGGTTTATCTGGTAGCATAAACTTTCAGAGCGCTATCCCTTCATCACTCATCTGACGAAGGGGCAGTGCTCCGAAAGCTCGTGCTACCAAATAAACCTGTTGGACTTTAACCTGGTGTTGTGAGACTATTCACTGCACCCACCCCAGTCCAACGCCGGCATCTCCACATCCTGAGGAAGGCAGGTCATGGTATCAAGGGGAAATTAGCTCATGGTGTTCAGAGGAGCTGTGTTGGATTTTTGCAACTTGATCCTCCTCTGCCACTGAATGCCTGAAAGCAAGAGCTGTCTGAAAGGCAGTGAGAAACAGGAGTCCTTAAACTTTAATGGCTTCATTAAATAATCATTAAATCCTAGTTAAATGGAGGAGTTACTGGGAATATATTTCCCAGCTGAGAGGTTTAATGGTGCCTAATGGACACACATCCACTCATATCACTGCGCACAGCAACACTCAGAAAAATAAAGATCACCTTCCCTGGTCACAAGATCGTGCTCTCACTTAAGTAAGGCTTACATTAACACTGCAATGAAGTTGCTGTGAAATTCCCCTAGTTGCCACACTCCGGCGCCTGTTTGGGTCAATGCACCCCAACCAGCATGTCTTTCAGACTGTGGGAGGAAACCAGAGCACCTGGAGGAAACCCACGCAGACACGGGGAGAATGCGCAAACTCCACACAGACAGTGACCCGAAGCTGGAATCGAACCCGGGTCCGTGGCGCTGTGAGGCAGCAGTGTTAACCATGTGCCACCGTGCCGCCCCATGCCAAAACCTGAGATTTGATCACATCAACCAACGATGCTTCAGTGAAGCGAGGGAGTGTTGCGTTGTCAGAGGCACTAGCTTTCAGATGGGTGTTAAACTGAGGTCTGGCCTGTTGTCTGAACAAAGATTCCAAGTCACCATTCAAAAGTGGCTTTTGTTGGAAGAGACGGAGTATAAAGATAGGGGAGGTCCATCTACAACTGCGAGAGCACACCAAGCACTGTACATAGTGTTGGGATATACCTGCACTGGAAGCAGTTCAGAGAAGGATCACTAGGCTGATTCCTGGGATGAAGAGGATGCTTTGTGAAGTAAGGATTGAACCTCTTCTCCTTTCAGCTTAGAAGAACCAAAGATATTGAGACCATGAGATGTAGGAGGGGAAGAAGAACATTCGGCCCATCAAGTCTCTGCCACCAATCAATGAGATCATTGAGATTCTGACAGGGTAGATGCCAAGAGAATGCTTCCTCTCACAGAGAACTAGGGAGTCAAGATTGAAGATAAGGGATTCTCCCGTTTAAGATGGAGCCGAGGAGGAATTTCATTTATTTGCGGGAATAGGTCATTTTTTGAATTCTCTCCTAGCAGTAGAGGCTGGGTTATATGTATATAAGCTGAGTTAGACAGATCGATGACTGACAACATGGGGGATAGGGGAAGAGGGCAGGGGACAGGAAAGTGGAGTTAGAGCCACAATTGAATCAGCCATGTTCTTGTTGAATGGTGGAACAGGCTAGATGGGCTGAATGGTCTATTCATGATTCTGTTTCTGAAATTATGAAAAAGAACAGTGCAGTTCTCTGCAACCACTCCCCTCCCCCCAGTCTATGCCCCTCATTATTTTATAGACCTCTATAAGATCACCCCTAAGTCTCCTGCGCTCCAGGGTAAAAAGTCCCAGTCTATCCAGCCTCTCCTTATAACTCAAACCACCAAGTCCCTTCTCTGCACTCTTTCTAGTTTAATAATATCTTTCCTATAGTAGGGTGACCAGACTATAAAGCAACTTATCCAGAAAGAACCCACACTCCCTCCATGTTGCAACACCTCATTTTATTCCCACTACATGATTGCTCTCCCATCCAGTTCCCCATCAGGAACCCACTCCAAGTGCCAGTTACTTTCTGTGTGAAGAACCTTTTGCAACATTTGAGACCCAAATTTTCCATGTACTAGTTTGAACTTTAACCCTTTGGTCAATCCTGCTCTTACCAGTTAAATTCCATTCCTCAATCTTTTCCTGGACTTTCCTGCAATATTTTGAGTTACATGGGTAAGATAGAGGGATATGGACAATTGGGACTAGCTTAGGGATTTAAAAGAAAAGACGGCATGGATAAGTTGGGCCGAAGGGTCTGCTTCCATGCTGTAAACCGCTATGGATTCCATGACTGTGCAAACTTGGAAGATTGTGAGAGTGCTGGCCATGGACTGGGCACTCTGGATGACACAGGGTGGGATTTTCCGGCCTTGCTCGCCCCAGAACTGGAAAATCCCACCTGAGGTCAACGGACCTTTGCGTGGTCGAATCCCCCCGCGACCCACTACTCGCTTCCATGGCAGGCGAGATGGGAAAATTCCCCTCATAGTGTAGGATGCCTGGCATCGCTGGCACAGTCAGGAGACAACAACGCTTGGGAAATGAAAGAGAAAACCAAAGACCAAAACAAACAAGGATAGCGAACTGGTAAATAAGTAAGGCATCCGATAAAAAAAATACACGTTTATTGCTGAAACTGTCTGGAATTATTTCCAAGGATTCCAATTAACATAATCGAATCTAGCAGCAACAAATATTGACCTGTCGCTGTCAGATAGATTTCGCCAATTAATTTACAGGGTGGCAGGCTGTACGACAGTGATGAAGTATTTTCTTCCATGCCAAGTCATCCAGGTTTATGATTCAACTGGCCATTAATAATCACTGCACTCCAAGTAGACAGGAAGGCTGCTAAATGCTAAACATCAACCCCACTGGTTGGGCTTCCACGGTTCACATCTCAGTGTTACCTGCTGTACATGTTCACCAGATGGAGGGTAAACCTTGCCTACCCATTCATCACAGGGTGGTACAGCTAGCCCGTGTGTCTTGGTGTCAAGTTAACAAAGAACAAAGAAAATTACAGCACAGGAACAGGCCCTTCGGCCCTCCAAGCTTGCACCGACCATGCTGCCTAGTTGAACTAAAACCCCCTACCCTGCCAGGGACCATATCCCTCTGTTCCCATCCTATTCATGTATTTGTCAAGACACTATCAGCTTCCACTACTTTCCCTGGCAGCGAGTCCAGGCACTGACCACCCTCTGTGCAAAAAAACTTGCCTCATACATCTCCTTTACATGCTCTGCATACTAGCACCAGGGCAGTGTATTATCCATGCCTGCTATTGGCCGTGAGTCTAACTGCAATGAGTCACACAACTGCAAACTACACCTCGGGTAAAAGATTAACAGTTCTCCAACATCAGTTGCTATCTGGGTCACGTACATCGAACTGCTAACTTGCTATATCTACACAGGGCAAAAGGTGAACATGTCATTCCATTTCTCAAAGGCTTGCAGTCTGTCAGGGACTCACGTTTAGACAGCATCCAATCTCCCAGATCATCTCATCTACAAACATTGGAAGTGTAGGGAGGGGTGGTGTTTGAAACTGCCCAGGCCAACCTCTCAGCCCATGATGAGAGGGCCCCCTATCTGTTGACCCTGAGGGCAGTCTCACTGCTTGCTAATTGCACGATGATAATCTCTCCCTCAATGTCATTTAAGCAAAGGAGATGGCCATTGACTGCAGGGAGTGTAGTGGAGAACGTGCCCCTGTCTACGTCAACGGCAATGAAGTGGAAACAATCGAAAGCTTCAGATTTCTAGGTGTCCAGATCGCCAACAACCTGTCCTGATCCCTCCATATAATTAAGAAAGCTATGATTAAGAAAGTACACCAACACCTCTGCTTTCTCTGGAGGCTAAGGAAATTTGGTAGGTCTGCTACGACACTCACCAAATTTTACAGATGCACCATAGAAAGCATCCTTCCAGGTTGTATCAGAGCTTGGTATGGATCCTGCTCTGACCAAGACTGCAAGAAACTACAAAGGGTTGTGAATGTAGCCCAATCCATCACACAAACCAGCCTCCCAGCCACTGACTCCGTCTACACTTCCCGCAGCCTCCGTAAAGCAGCCAGCATAATTAAGGACCCTGCACACCCCGGACATTCTCGCTTCCATCTTCTTCCATTGGGAAAAGGATAAAAAAGTCTGAGGTTGTGTACCAACCGACTCAAGAACAGCTTCTTCCCCGCGGCTTTCGAATGAACTTGCCTTATATTAAATTGATCTTTTGCTACATCCTGGGGGCGATCTTCCTGCCGGAGATTCACAGAGGCCGTGCCTCCCAACGGGAAGCTTGCGAAACAGCCTCCGCTTGAACCTCCCAGCCGCTGCACTATAAAAGCAGCACAGTGGGATAGGAGATCGCCCCCAGGAATGTAGCACAAGATCAGTTTAATACAAGGTAAGATCAGCGCTCGCGCAATGGCCCACTCAGCACAGTGCTGCCGTCCTCCCCAGTGGGAATAGGCCCCACATTCTGATTTCTGCCGTGTTTCACGCTAGTGCACTCTGCAGTGCACAGAATGTGGGAGATTCATTTTGAAACTCCTGCTAAAAAAACCCAGCATGATTTACTCCAGTTTTTACGTGAATCTGACACTTAAGAGTTTTTTTTGGGAGAATCGTCCTCCCTATCTCTGACTGTAACACTACATTCTGCACCCTCTCCTTCCCTTCTCCCCTATGTACTCTATGAACTGTATGCTTTGCCTGTATAGCGTGCAAAAAAAAACGTTTCACTGTATTCCAATACATGTGACAATCATAAATCAAATCAATTCAACTTGTTTATAAGACGTCCCACAACACAGAGCAGCGAGTTGGAGCACAAGAATGGCCACAGTGTTGTATAGAATGATGCAGCACAGGCGGAGGCCATTCAGCCCATTGTGTCAGTGCCAGCTTTTTGGTAGAGGTATCCAATGAATCCAACCATGGTAACCGTATGGCTTTACTCCAAAGGGGATCGCATTAAGTTGCATGAAACCCTTCAGCTGGATAACATCATCAAGTGAAACCCCAACGTTAAAGGCAGCTTGCAGGAGTTCTTGCTTTATCTGAACCTCCTTCTGTTACACATTCAATCCTTATTCTACGCTGACCTCGCTGGGTTTTGAAGCTTAAGCTCAGCAGACTTTAACTGGGGGTTGAATATAAAATGCCTGGGCCTCACTAAAGAGCGAGAGCAGTGAAGATAAAAGCCAGGTGCTGGAAATCTGAATTAAAAATCTAAAATAAAAAAACAGAAAAATGCTGGAAAACCTCAGCAGGTCTGGCAGCATCTGTGGAGAGAGAAACAGGGTAAACGTTTCGAGTCCGTGTGACTCTTCTTCAGAATATTTGATTGGATTCAAAACATTATAGAATAGAATCCCTCCAGTGCAGAAGGAGGCCACTTGGCCCATCGAGCCTGCACCCACCACAATCCCATCCAGGCCCTATCCCCCGAACCCCATCCATTTACCCTAGCTAGTCCCCCAGACACGAAGGGGCAATTTAGCATGGCCAATCCACCTAACCCACACATCTTTGGACTGTGGGAGGAAATCGGAGCACCCGGAGGAAACCCACACAGACATGGGGAGAACATGCAAACTCCTCACAGACAGTGACTCGAGGCCGGAATTGGACCTGAGTCCCTGGAGCTGTGAAGCGGCAGTGCTAACCACTGTGCCAGCGTGCCACACTGCTGTCAAGATCCTGCATATGTGGCCCACCTTTTGGGCAGCATATCCCCACCTGATTCTCCCCAGTCGCCACCCCTCCACCGCCCCCTGTCCCGTCCCTCTGGGGTAATCTGCCTCTTCTGCAGAGATATCACTGATTATTCTAGCTGCTCCACAGCGCATGTTTATTCTCTCACAGGGCTCCTCCGCTCACTCAGCCCTCTCGTCCCTGGCTGTGAGACTGGGCTGATTCATTCCCCGCATTGATCTCCCCGATCACTGGGAAGGACAAGCAGCCGCAACACCAGGCTACACAATGCTGTCCGGCAGCCAGCTGAGACATTGATCCATTGCACACTGGCAGCTGTGTTTGTTCTGTGTTAATCTCTGCCATGACAGGAAGCAGAGGGCTGGGAGGGAAGCCAGAGGTGCGCGATGAATTCTAACCCTTGTTATCTCTTTATTCCCTGCCCCAGCTCCCCACTCAGACTGAACCCCCCCCTCATGTTCATCGAATTATTGCGACCCTAAGAAAACCCACTAACCATACCACTCCTTAGATCATAAAATCATGGAATAATACAGTGCAGAACGTAGAAACATGGAAACTGGAGGCCATTCAGCCCTTCGAGTCTGCTCTGCCATTTATTCTGATCATGGCTGATCATCAAATTCAGTATCCTGATCTCCTCCCCTTCCCCCCCATATCCCTTTAGCTGCATGAGCGATATCTAATTTCTTCTTGCAATCACACAACATTTTGGCCTCAACTACTTTCTGTGGGAGTGAATTCCACACATTCGCCACCCTCTGGGTGAAGAAATTTCTCCTCACCTCAGTTCTAAAAGGTTTACCCCTTATCCTCAAACTATGACCCCCCTAGTTCTGGACTCCCCCCACCATTGGGAACATTCTGAATCTACCCTGTCTAACCCTGTTAGAATTTTATAAGTTTCTATGAGATCCCCTCTCACTCTTCTAAACTCCAGTAAATACAATCCTAACCAATTTAGTCTCTCCTCATATGACAGACCTGCCACCCCAGGAATCAGCCTGGTAAACCTTCGCTGTATTCCCTCTATACAGGCCCTTTGGCCCATTGAGCCTGCACCGACACACGAGAAACACCTGAACTCCCATCTAATCCCATTTGCCAGCACTTGGCCCATAGCCCTGAATGTTATGCCATGCCAAGTGCTCATCCAGGTACTTTTGAAAGGATGTGAGACATCCTGCCTCCACCACCCTCCCAGGCAGCACATTCCAGGCCTTCTGGATAAAAACGCTTTCCTCACATCCCCCCTAAACCTCCTGCCCCTCACCTTGAACCCATGTCCCCTCGTGGCTGACCCTTCAACTAAGGGGAACAGCTGCTCCTTACCTGTTCTGTCCATGCCCCTCATAATCTTCTACACCTCGATCGGGTCGCCCCCTCAGCCTTCTCTGCTCCAACAAAAACAGCCCAAGGCGAGATGAAACATTCTCTGACGATTCCGCTCAGATCTGCGAGGTCATCACATTTCATTGCCTTGCGCTGTCTGTTTCTCATCACGGGTTACAGAATTCTGTCCCTAGGCTAATACCTTTCTTCCAACCAGTATCACTCTCCAGCAGTCAGTTACCTTGCTGCTGTGTGTGGGATCTTGCTGTGTGTGAACTGGCTGCTGTCTTTCGATGTAACAGTGACCACACTTCAAAAATACTCACTGGCAAACAAAGGGTTTGGAAATGTCCTGTGATTGTTAATAGGCCCTTTCTAAACGCAAGTTACTGACCCAATTGCCCCAACTATACGATTTGTATCGATTCTAAGGATAATGGACGGGGGGGGTGCTTTATGGAAAGCTCACGCTACATCCATTAGCAACCTCTCAGAAATTAGATAAATCCAACAGCTACTCAGTACATTTGGAAATGTGATGCATTCAAATCCATCCAAAAATATCAACCAGACGTAGAGAAAAGCTTCAACAGGGACAAAGCAATTGGAAAGATCTATCCAGCACTCCCTCATACTCTAGATATTTGTAGGATGGGTTTAGCTGGACAGTTTGCAGGTCTGATATTAAATATTCAACACCAAACTCATTTTGCTTTTCCAGAATATTTATCCAACTTGCTGCTCTCTTATCACCTTACTGGTCTTGTATAAGAACATAAGAACATAAGAAATAGGAGCAGGAGTAGGCCATCTAGCCCTTCGAGCCTGCCCCGCCATTCAATAAGATCATGGCTGATCTGTCGTGGCTCAGTTCCACATTCCCGCCCTCTCCCCATAACCCTTAATCCCCTCTCTTATCAAAAACCCATCAACCCGCGTCTTAAAAATATTTAGCGAGGCAGCCTCCACCACTTCAACGGGCAGAGAATTCCAGAGATTCATCACCCTTCTGAGTGAAGAAGTTCCTCCTCAACTCTGTTCTAAACCGCCCCCCCTTTATCTTGAGGCTGTGCCCCCTAGTCCTACTGTCTTTTTTGAGCGGGAAGAGTCTCTCCACCTCTATCCTATCCATACGCACAGTTCCACAACATTGGGTCATGTTCCCTAACTAATTGAAAGAAACACAAATTAAATTCACTTAAAATCCTTACAGATGTCAGAGACAGGGAGAGGGAGACAGACAGACAGACAGACAGAGACACACAGACAGAGAGAGAGAGACATGGGGAGAATGAGAGAGACAGAGATAGAGGGAGAGCGAAGCAGAGGGAGAGAGAGAGAGACAGTGAGAGAGAAAAACAACGGGAGAAAAAGGCAGAGGGAGCGAGAGAGACAGAGACAGAGGAAGGGAGAGAGAGAGAGAGACAGAGGGAGAGAGAGTGAGAGAGGTAAAGGGAGTGAGAGAGAGAGAGAAAGGCAGAGGGAGTGAGCGAGACAGTGGGAGAGAGAGACAGGGGGAGTGAGAGAGAGAGAGAGACAGAGGGAGAGAGAGCCAGAGAGAAAGAGAGAGTCAGAGAAACAGACAGAGACACAGAGACAGTATTAGCACAGTTTGTAATAGAGGTACAGGCCCAGAAGTGAAGGTCATTGTTTGAATTGTTATGAAATGAGCTTGACTGTGAATTTGAAATTCTGGCGTGTCCTTGGTCCCGAAGATCACTAAAATGTTCTTCAATATTTACAGAACATGAGAACACAACAGCTAGCAGATGGAGTAAACCACGTGGCTGGTCAGACCTGCTCCACCACTCAGTACCATCATAGCTGACCTCCCGATTCCACTTCCCCATCCATTCTCTGTATCCCAGAACTCCCTGAGACCAGCAATCTGTCCATCCCAGCTTAAATATAGTCAATGATGGCACCCATAACCCTCTGGGTAGGAGCATTCAAAAGTTCCCATGTCTTTGTGTCCACATCTCAGTCCTAATTTACTGTGCCCTTATCCTGGATGGTGCCCGTGTTCGATATTCCCAGTTTCTCCATGTGTACCCTGTCAAACCCCTTCAGAATCATGATTGTTCCAATGAGGTCGCCTCTCGTTCTGCTAACCTCCAGTGTGTAGACTCAGTTTACTTAGTCTCTCATCACGGAGCAATGGCTGTACTGCCTCCGATGCAGGGACATCCTTTGGGGTGGTACAGTGGCACAGTGGTCAGCACTGCTACCTCACAACTCCAAGGACCTGGGTTCGATTCCCAGCTTGGGTCACTGTCTGTGAGGAGTGTGCATGTTCTCCCCGTGTCTGCGTGGACTTCCTCCAGGTGCTCCAGTTTCTTCCCACACTCCAAAGATGTGCATTGGCCGTGCCAAATTGTCCGTTAGTGTCCCTGGATGTGTGGGTTAGAGGGATTAGCAGGGTACATATGCGGGGTCACAGGAATAGGGCCTGGGTTGGATTGTGGTCAGCGCAGACTCGATGGGCCAAATGGCCTCCATCTGCACCATATGGATTCTAAGATCCTTCTGTACGTAGGACTCACCTTCATCAAAGGGCTTCTGATCCCAGCTTCGTATATAGTCATCCTGCACAAAAGGAGAAGGATATTGTCATTCAAGGTGAAAGTTAATCATGCTTACACCATCATTACCCTTAATGCAGCTGCCTGACAACAGAAAACACAATACAAGACTTGCATTCATATAACGCCTTATCAAACCTCAGAAACAATTGGTAATTCTTCTTGGAGTCCCGTGGCTTGTTGCATTCAGCAACAACCTTTACCCCTGATAATTTTAAATGTTAAGGGCGGCATGGGTGGCACAGTGGTTAGCACTGCTGCCTCACAGTGCCAGGGACCCGGGTTCGATTCCGAGCTTGGGTCACTGTCTGTGTGGAGTTTGCGCATTCTCCCTGTGTCTACATGAGTTTCCTCTGGTTTCCGGCAACAGTCCAAAAATGCGCAGATTAGAGGGATTGGCTGTGCTAAATTGATTACTAGAACCAGAGGCCACACCTCAGGCTAAAGGGACGGTTCTTTAAAACAGAGATGAGGAGGAATTTCTTCAGCCAGAGAATCTGTGGAACTCTTTGCTGCAGAGGCCAGGTCATTGACTGTCTTTAAGACATAGATAGATAGGTTCCTGATTAATAAGGGGATCAGGGGTTATGGGGAAAAGGCAGGAGAATGGGGATGAGAAAAATATCAGCCGTGATTGAATGGCGGAGCAGACTCGATGGGCCGAGTGGCCTAATTCTGTTCCAATGTCTTATGGGCTTATTTGATTTGATTTATTATTGTCATATTATTATCATACAGCGAAAAGTATTGTTTCTTGCATGCTATACAGAGCATACCATTCATAGAAAAGGAAAAGAGACAGTGCAGACTGTAGTGTTACAGTCATAGCTAGGGTGTAGAGAAAAATCAACTTAGTGCAAGGTAGGTCCATTCAAAAGTCTGACAGCAGCAGGAAGAAGCTGTTCTTGTCGGGTGGTACCTGGCCTCAGACTTTTGTATCTTTTTCTCGATGGAACAAGTTGGAAGTGAGAATGTCCGGGGGTGTGTAGGGTCCTTAATTACGCTGGTTGCTTTTTCAAGGCAGTGGCGAGTGTAGACAGAGTCAATGGATGGGAGGTCGATTTGCGTTGTGGACTGGGCTATGTTCATGACCCTTTGTAGTCTTTTGCGGTTCTGGGCAATTGAGTCAGTTTACTTAGTCTCTCATCACGGAGCAATGACTGTACTGCCTCCGATGCAGGGACATCCTCTGGGGCGGCACGGTGGCACAGTGGTTAGCACTGCTGCCATACCAAGCTGTGATACAACCAGAAAGAATGCTTTCTATGGTGCATCTGTAAAAGTTGGTGAGAGTTGTAGCTGACATGCCAAATTACCCCCCAGTGTCCCAAAATGCATAATTTATATGGATTAGTCATGGTAAATGTGTGGGGTTACAGGGATAGGGCGGGGAGAGGGCCTGGGTAAGATACTCTGTCAGAGAGCCAGTGCAGACCCGATGGGCCGAACAGCCTCTTCTGCACTGTAGGGAATCTATGATTCTATATTAAATTAATATGGTGGACAAAGGTCCTTCTCTCCTTCCCACATCATCTCAGGATATTGGGCTGGCTTCCTTGACCATTCTCCGGCACACAGATTATCGGAGGGCTATTGAACCAGTTTTTTGTGTGGACAGTGAATTGACGGTGACCACAATGGCTGAAGGAGGTGGGGGGGGGGTGTAAGACAGAGGTGGAATTCCTCCCAGACACCATGTACACTGGCTACCTGAGAAAAAAACCAGGAAGATTCCTGCTGATTCCGACAGGGAGACAGTGAAATCCTGCCCTGCCCCCACCAATACTCTGCTGGGAATTAATTGATGCTGTAAAGCCAAATCCATCTCCTCAGATTTTCTCCCCAGCATCAACTCAACACTTAAAACAATTAACTCTAAAGTTTATTGATTTTCCTTGAGGTGGTGGTATGACAGAGAATATATCACATTCTACATGGTCATATGATAGATTGATTCAACAGTGTTACACTCAGCCATCTAAGGACAGGAGACCATATCTCACTCTATACTAGTGGGTCCCAACTAGTATGTCCTGGCACACTGATGTGCTGTGAAGACCCCCCCAATGTGTGCCGTGAAAAAAATATTCAAAATTATCCCTGTAATTGAACTAAAACTAACCTTTGTCATAAGGACATAAGACCTGGGAGCAGGAGTTGGCCATCTGGCCCCTCGAGCCTGCTCCACCATTCAATAAGATCATGGCTGATCTTTTTGTGGACTCCGCTCCACTTACCTGCCCACTTTCTTCAGAGCTGCCTTGAGATCTGTGCTCTGAATCTCCAAAACCTGATGAATCTTGGGTGTCCCAAGCATACACTAGCTGGTTAGAGCAGCACATTCATGGTTTAAATTTTTTACATTGGTCAGGTCCATGTCCATTGACCAACGGGACTTGGAGCTGAAGGCTCCACACGCCCAAATCTCCACACGCCCGCACAAAAAGGGAAAACTCCAACAAGGTGCAAAAACCCAGGGAGAGAAAGTTCAAGTTTATTTATTAGTCACAAGTAAGGCTTACATTAACACTGCAATGAAGTTACTGCGAAATTCCCCTAGTTGCTACACTCCAGTGCCTGTTCGGGTCAGTGCACCTAACAGCATATCTTTGGACTGTGGGAGGAAACTGGAGGAAACTCACGCAGACATGGGGAGAACATGCAGACTCCACACAATCCCATGCAAGCCCTGTCCCCATAACCCTCCACACAGTGACCCAAGCAAGGAATCAAACCTGGGTCCCTGGCGCGGTGAGGCAGCAGTGCTAACCACTGTGCCAAGACAGAGGTTAAAAATATAACAGGTGAGAGCACAGGAGGACTTTAAATACAAAGTTTAAATACAAAGTAAGTAAGGGAGGAAGACAGAGAAGGTGTGTCTCAAATTTTCTGCACAGAGAAGTGCTATGAAAGGTTGGGCACCGCTGATCTACACAATCTGAATAATCTGGTGCAGCACTGAGGGAATGCTCCGTTGTTGGAGATACATCTTTTCATGAAACATTTGTTCCCGATGGTGGAGGGGATCCAGAATTAGGGATCAGAGTTCGAGGATAAGGGGGTAAACCTTTCAGAACTGAGCTGAGGAGAAATTTCTTTGGTGCGGAATTCACGACCACCGAATGTAGCTGAAGCCAAAACGTGTGATTTCAAGAAGAAATTAGATATAGCTCTTGGGGCTAAAGGGATCAAGGGATATGTGGGGGAAGGAGGGAATCAGGATATTGAATTCAATGATCAGCCATGATCAAAATGAGTGGCAGAGAAGGCTCGAAGGGCCAAATGGCCTACCCCTGCTTCTAGTTTCTATGTCTATGTCTTCAATTAATCCGAAGTCTTGTCTGCATTTCATAAATTTGGCTACATGGGTGGCAGTGGTTAGCACTGCTGCCTCAACAATGCCAGGGATCCAGGTTCAATTCCAGCCTCAGGTGATTGTTTGTGTGCTGTTTGCACATTCTCCCTGTGTCTGTGTGGGTTTCCTCCAGGTGCTCCAGTTTCCTCCTCACAGATATGCGGGTCAGGTGGATTGGCCCTGCTAAGTTGCCCCTTGGTGTCAGGGGGAGTAGCAGGGTGAATAGGTGGCGCTGCGGGAATTGGGCCTGGGTGGGATTGTTGGCAGTACAGGCTAGATGGGCTGAATGGTCTCCTTCTGCACTGTAGGGAATCTAGGATTACAACAGATGATGACATTTGAAAATTTATTAATTGGCTTTGAAACACTTTGGGATGCCCTACAAAAAAATAAAATCTTTCTAAGTATCACTGCCTCCTATCTTTATAAGATCCACATTACAAGACATGTTCCAGGTTAATGTGGATATAGAGTCTGGAACACTTGTGAGGTATCAGACACAGAGTCAAATCACAGGATTCCTGCGCTGTAACTTTCTTTGTTCTTTGATGTAGGTTTTAAGGAGCATCTTAAAAAGAGAGAGGGAGAGAGGCCAAGCAGGGTTTTCAGAGCTTAAGGCTTAGGTGACTGAAGGTCTGGCAGTTAATAGTGGAAATTGGAGAATATTCCTCAGCGCACTCCTCTACAAAGAAGCAAATTAAATAGGGGTATCAGACAAGAAGTTACCAACAGACCGAAGCCCAGGTCACACCAGTAACCAGAGAGAAAGTGATGTTAAAACACATTATTCAGCCAGAGGACAATTCAAATCTGTCCAGTGGCTCAACACTGCTGAGATTGTAGCAGCGAAAAGCCTGACACCTTTCTACTAAATCCCTTAAACTGAGCCGTGCCAATACTAGCACACGGTCGGTGAATTTCAGGACTCAGATCGACTTAAACAGGTTCGAGCTATTAAAATGACAGATTGGATGAATTTCAAATGAATGGGTCAAGCTTCCGCTAATATTTGCTTCTAGATGTTAATAACTTCAGGATTTAAACTAACTGACTGTTAAAAGCTAGTGTCCTGTGTTCTGTGTTACAATGAACTGGGACACATGCTGCCACAGTACAAGTGTGTACAACATCCAATAGAACTGGTCTAATATGCCACTGAAGGAATTGTCTGAATACAGTGTGCATTGTCATTTAGGAACACAGGAATGGGAGAAGGCCATTCGGCCCATTGGGGCTATTCTGCCATTCTGTGTGATTGCATGGCAGGTCTACAACCTAGCTCCAGATACCCAGCTTTACCCCAGAGATCTTAAACATTTAATTGACAGAAATCCATCAATCTCCATTTTAATATTAACAACTGATTCAGTTGCCATTTGTGGAGGAGGGTTCCAAGTTACCATCACCCTCTCATTGCACGTAGAACCATAGGACCTTGGAATTGTAGAATCTCTACAGTGCAGAAGGAGGCCACTTGGCCCATCGAATCTGCACCAACCCTCCAAAAGAGCATCTTACCCAGGCCCACTCCCATTCTATTCCTGTTAACTCCATTCATTTACCATGGCTAATCTACCTAACCTACACATCTTGGGGCACCAAGGGTCTATTTAATGTGGCCAATCCACCTAACCTGCACATCTTTGGACCCAAGTCAGGAATTGAACCCGGATCCCTGACGCTGTGCGGCAGCAGTGCTAACCACTGTGTTTCCTAATTTCACTACAGCAAGTTTTGGTTCTAATGTTTAGATCGTGCCCCTAGCCTCTCTGTTCCCATTAACGCCCCGGAAAACCTTGACTAAATCACTCGTTAACTTGTTAAATTCCAGGGAATACCATACCATCTTGTTTAATTTCTCCGTGCAGTTTAACTCTTGCAGTCCAGGTATCATTCTGGTTAATCCATACTGCACTCCCGGCAAGGGCTACACACAGAGGTATGGAACCCTGAACTGCTTATCTAGGTGCGACCTAACCAGGGTTTTGTGTAGTTGAAGCCTGCCTTATATCTCATTATGTTTCATTACTGAAGGCTAACATTCCATTAGCCTTTTTAATTATGTTCTGTACCTACTCACAGCACGATCATAACCTGTGTACCCTTGGGGGCGGCACAGAGGCACAGTGGTTAGCACTGCTACCTCACACAGTGCGAGGGACTCGGGTTCGATTCCCGGCTTGGGTCACTGTCTGTGTGGAGTCTGAGTGGGTTTCCTCCGGGTGCTCCGGTTTCCTCCCACAGTCCGAAAGACGTGCTGGTTAGGTGCATTGGCTGTGGTAACTTCTCCCTCAGTGAATCCGCACAGGTGCCGGAGTGTGGCAACTCGGGGATTTTCACAGTAACTTCGTTGCAATGTTAATGTGAGCCTTGCTTGTGACTAATAAATTAAAATTTTAAAAACATTTTGTATGTCTCTTTGGACCTCCACTTGTTCCTCACAATACTCAAAACAGGCTCTGACCAGAGCCTTATAAACCCTCAGAAGTACATCGCTGCTCTTGTATGTTTGCCCTCTCAACATGAATGCTAACATTGCATTTGCTTTCTTAATTGCCAAGTGAATCTGCATGTTAATCTTAAGAGAAGCTTGAACAATGACTCCCAAGTCCCTTTGTGTTTCTGATTTCCTAAGCATTTCCCCATTTAGAAAATAGTCTATGCCTCCAGTCCTCCTTCCAAAGTGCATAACCTCACACTCTTCCACATTGTTGTTCCATCTGCCACTTCTTTGCCCACTCTCCTAACTTGTCCAAGTCCTTCTGCAGCCCCCCTGCTTTCTCAATACTACCTGTCCCTCTACATATCTTTGTATCATCAGCAAACTTAGTGTCTTCAGTTCCTTCCTCCAAATCGTTATTGTATATTGTGAAAAGTTGTGGTCTCAACACTGTCTGGCAAGTGTGAGGTTGTCCACTTTAGTAGGAATAATGGTAGGAAGGACTACTACTTACAGGGCGAAAAGCTGCAGCATGCTATGGTGCAGAGGGACCTCGGGGTCCTTGTGCATGAGTCGCAAAAACCCAGCCTACAGGTGCAGCAGGTGGTCAGGAAGGCGAATGGGATGCTGGCCTTCATAGTGAGGGGGATTGAATATAAAAGTAGGGAGGTCTTGCTGCAACTGTACAGGGCACTGGTGAGGCCGCAGCTGGAGTACTGTGTGCAGTTTTGGTTGCTGCACCTGCGCAAGGATATTTTGGCCTTGGAGGGAGTGCAGAGGAGGTTCACTAGGCTGATACCGGAGTTGAGGGGGTTGAGCTATGAGGAGAGGCTGAATAGACTGGGCTTGTACTCGTAAGAGTTTAGAAGGATGAGGGGAGATCTCATTGAGACATATAAGATGAAAGGGATAGATAGGGTAGAGGTGGAGAGGTTCTTCCCGCTCAGAAAGGATAGCAGGACTAGAGGGCACAGCCTCAAGATAAGAGGGGGGGCAGTTTAGAACAGAGTTGAGGAGGAACTTCTTCACTCAAAGGGTGGTGAATCTCTGGAATTCTCTGCCCGTTGAAGTGGTGGAGGCTACCTTGCTAAATATATTTAAGATGCAGGTTGATGGGTTTTTGGTAGGCAAGGGGATTAAGGATTATGGGGAGAGGGTGGGAAAGTGGAACTGAACCACTTCAGATCAGCCATGATCTTATTGAATGGCGGGGCAGGCTCGAAGGGCTAGATGGCCTACTCCTGCTCCTATTTCTTATGTTCTTATGTTCAACTTATATAAATCAATAATCTCACAGATTATTGGATCTCACTTGGTATTGATTGGTTACTGTTTAAAAAATAAGTTGTTGCCCATTTAAAACGGAGGTGAGGAGAATTTCTTTTTCTCTGAAGATTGTGAGTCTTTGGAACGTTCTTCCTCCAAAGACAGCGGAAGGAGGGTTTTTGAGTTTTTTTTAAGGTAGAGTTAGATAGATTCTTGATTAATGAGTGGGGTGAAAGGTCAGCCGGGGTGGGTGGGAATGTGGTTGAGGTTACAATCAGATCTTAGAATCACAGAATCCCGATAGTACAGATGGAGGCCATTCAGTCCATCACATCTGTACCGACCACAATCCCACACAGGCCCTATTCCCCTATCCCCACACATTTACCCTACTAATCCCCCTGACATTAAGGAGAAATTTAGCACGGCCAATTAACCCAACCCGCACATCTTTGGACTGTGGGAGGAAACCGGAGCACTCGAGGAAACCCATGCAGACATGGGGAGAACGTGCAAACTCCAAACAGACAGCGACCCAAGCCGGGAATTGAACCCGATTTCCTGGCGCTGTGAGGCAGCAATGCTAACCATTGCACCATCCTGCTGCCCACTCTTGTTGAATGGTGGAACAGGCTGAAGGGGCTGAGTGGCCTACTCCTGCCCCTAATTCATCTGTTTATATGGTTTAAACTGGGGTGATTACTGGACTTGGAGGCAACTAAAAATGTGCTGACATAAGATTTTTTGCATATATAATTTATTCATTTCAGAGATACCAGTACATCTCTAACTTATATTAGAGACAGCGTGGGCTGGTCAGAGATGAAAGAACTTACGGGGTGGGATATTAACAATTGAAATCTTAGCTCATGTTGATGAGTTCAATTTGCCATTGGAATGTTTTTGGGATGAATGAGTTTGATGCCCCATTGAAGCAAGAGGCCAAGAAACACATGATGCATTTGGCCCAGTTCTGCCGACTGTTCTCATTAGGCTTTGGTTCAGGGCAGCGTTCTGTCTTCTAGACATTATTGACTCTGTTCCCAGGAAGCTTAAACCTATCATTAGGTTGGAGTTGCTGCAATCTTGTTCTAATGGGTTGCTGAGCTCGGACGACTCTGAAAAAAAGTGTGTTTATTGATCGCTGTTCTGTCTGGCAAGAATGCAGCAGACACCACAGAGCAAATAATTGATGGGGAGCAGTGTCTTACGATGCGGTAACTCAATCGAGCCCTTGTGGTAACGTCATCCACTGTGAAAGCTTAGCCAAAGACAACCACACCTCCTGGAATAAACACCCTAAAGGACAACCAAATAGTCTTAAGGCTGCGTACAATCAGGGTTTGCTTCTTAAATAAATCTGTAACATTCCCATCTTGTTGTCTATTCAATAGAGGATGTTTCTATGTGCGGCAGTTGTGAAAAAAATCAATTGCCATCTCCATAGCATTGCTCACAATGTCCCAAAGCACTCTACAGCCAATGCAGTCCTTTCTGATGCACAGTCGCCACTGAAATGTCAGCAAGCCGGCTGCCAAATAGTGCACGGCAAGATCCCACAAATAACAATGCAATAATGGCCAGATAATCTGCTTCAGCCATGTCATTTATCAGGGAGAGTTCCCCTCTCCTTCTACAAAACAGTGCCACGGTGCCTTTAACATGCAAGCAGACAAGGCCTCGGTCTAACATCTCACCTGAAACTCAGGCTCTGACGGTGCTCTTGGCACTATCTGGGATACTTTGCGCCTTTTGGTCACCATCTGTCAATACTGCTGCATCATATTGACTTTTGTCGCTGAGGTTCGTGAAATGGACGGCAGACACAGATATAAACACCTGGACACAGCTCTCTAACTGGCATCGCAAAGATTGAGACAACATGTGTGTAGACCCTGGTCTGTTTCAGCATCCTGCTCTTCGGAGGAGGTGTTTAATTGAACAGAACTGAGGGATATAGAATCTCACAGTGCAGAAGGAGGCCATTTGGCTCATCAAGTCTGCACTCCCCACCACCCCACGCAGACTCCATCCCCATAACCCCATGCATTTACCATAGCTAGTCCCCCTGACACTAAGGGGCAATTTAACACGGCCAATCCACCTAACCCACACCTCTTTGGACTGTGGGAGGAGACCGGAGCACCCAGAGGACAGATCAATAAGGTTCTTGATTAAAAAGGGGATCTGGGATTATGGGGAAAAGGCAGGAGAATGGGGATGAGAAAAATATCAGCCAATGGCGGAGCAGACTCAATGGGCCGAGTGGCCTAATTCTCCTCCTCTGTCTTATGGTTTTACGCCCAAGAGTCTGTCGCTAAGGACATCTTTCTCAGGCAGGGGATGGAGGAGCTTTTCCAGACTTTGAATCGATTTTGGAAGTCTCTGAAGTATTATCCAAAATGGAACATGGGTGATGGGAGATTTCAACCACAGATCCCACAAACCACGGAACCTGTCGAATTGCCCCTGCCCCACCCCGCTTTACTGTCTCATTCAGAGTAGTTCATTGTTGAAAACATGAAGCATCGAAAGACAATCACACACTCAACTGACCGCTTCACAGCGTTATTCAGACCCAACGAAGTAAACAAGATCGTGTCCTTGCCTGCTGGCACACCGAGGGGGTCAGGGATGCCCACTCACCGTCAAGGCCCAAACATAGGGGCCCTGCCTATGCAAAAAGTCCGCCAAAAGGGCGGGAAACATTCCAGCAGCCACCTTGAGAACTAAATATTGTGGCGCAAAGAGACAGCACGGATGAGAAGCACGTACTGAACCGCAGGCTGATCTCCAGCAGAAAACTCCACGATGCCCGAAGAGGGGAGGTGGGATGTGCCAAGGTATGAGAACTCTGCCGGGAAGATTGGTCTCGATATAAAAACAAAATACTGCGGATCCTAGAATGTGAAACAAGAACAGAAAATACTGGAAAATCTCAGCAGGGCTGACAACATCCGAGGAGAGAGAATAGGGCCAACATTTCAAGTCTGGATGACCCTTTGTCAGAACTAGCTCTGCCCAGTTTCTGGCCTTAATGGCGACTGAACTCACAGTCTCCTGGTTAAAAGGCAAGATTACCTCCTGATACACAGCTTCGGCTGCAGAGGGTGGACACTGCTTAGTATTGAGAGAGAGCCGTGTTTCTACCCGCTGGCCAGTTCTGTAAGCAGGGAAGGAAGTAGAGCAGCGATTTTGGAGACAATATCTTGAGGACACAATTAAACACAGCTTCTTTGTTCAAGTGCCTCTGCTTTGAATTTAGATCACATTTCATCTCTCTTTGGCAAGACAACAGTATTTCTGTGAATTAAACAATGAGTTGGAAAATAACAGTGACAAAAATACAAGTATTTATGGTCATCGGGAATTAGACTGTGGAATATTGACGGCAATCAAGAATAAACCATGCACTAAAGTACCACTAACCTCCACTTCCTGATAGGCGGCACGAGATGGAGAGAAGGCATGAGAAAGAAAAATGAAAAACAATTAGTAAGTTAAGGGAAAAATAAGCAGACACCAAGTCAAACCAATAAAAGACAATTCCTTCAACACCAGCTGTGAGTGGACCCCCACCTCATTGGCGCTACACTGTGTCAGGGGCCTGGGTTGGACTGCATGCAGTTCCTTTAATCAATCAAGCTTAAAACTTGGTCCCATTGCAGACAACCTCTTTAATAAAGGAACATGATCATCAGGTTTGGGGACATTTGACCAGGCTCCAGCTGCTGACAGTGGCCCACAAAGTGGTGTGATGTGACCAGGACTGCGTCTATTTTCTCCACCAACATACAGCAACAATCTGCAGCAATTGTTTTGATTCAATCATGGGACATGGGCCTTGCTGGCTGGCCAGCATTTATTGCCCATCCCTGGTTGCCCTTGGAGGGCAGTTGAGAGTCAACCACATTGCTGTGTCTCTGGAAAGACACATGAAGTCATGATGTGGAGTTGCTGGCATTGGACTGGGGTAAACACAGTAAGAAGTCTCACAACACCAGGTTAAAGTCCAACAGGTTTATTTGATGGTAAATGCCACCAGCTTTTGGAACGCTGTTCCTTCGTCAGGTGAGTGGAGACATCTGATCAGAACTCTCCACTTGTGGCGTTTACTATCAAGTAAACCTGTAAGACACATGTAGGTCAGACCAGGTAAGAATGGCAGATTTCCTTCCTGAAAGGACATTAGTGAACCAGATGGGTTCATAGAATCATAGAATCCCACAGTGCAGAAGGAGGCCATTTGGCCCATTGAATCTGTACCGACCACAATCCCACCCAGGCCCTATCCCTGTAATTCCACTTACTCTAGCTAGTCCCCCTGATACTAAAGGGCAATTTAGCATGGTCAATCCATCTAACCAGCGCATCTTTGGACTGTGGGAGGAAACTGGAGCACCCAGAGGAAACCCACACAGACACAGGGGGAATGTGCAAACTCCACACAGGCAGTGACAGGAATCTAACCCGTGTCCCAGGCGTTATGAAGCAGCAGTGCTAACCACTGCTCCAACAATCAACAGTGGATTCACAGCCATCAGTAGAATCTTAATTGCAGATATTTTTTATTGAGTTCAAATTCAGCCACCTGCCATGCCGGGGATCGAATCTGGGTCCTTGGCGGTGTGAGGCAGCGGTGCAAACCACTGTACCGCCCCGTCAAATCGCTACCTCAAATCCAAACTTCTGATACCCTGGCCTTATCGAGATCTGACAACCCCAGTCTCGAGAATTTCATGTCACCCCCATCTCCCCCGTCCCCAGTACCTGCCGTGTTGTAACCAGGGTGATTGTGTCTTGTGTAGCTCAGTGCTGTGCAGGGGACCGTAGCCTTCCGTGTCACCAGGGACCCACGCCTCGGCCAGTGAATTAGACGGTTCAAATTAAGGGAATTATCTTTGGTGAGGAGGCCAGGCCCCAGTCTGTGGTTAAAAATAGAACAGCTTTCACCTTCAGCTGAGAGCTGTGCTGTCAACCACAGCGTTCCTCATCAGCATATCCAAGGTCATGCGGAATTTTGCATTATTAAAATGAAAATGTTTATGGGATCCCAAGTGAATGGTTGACTCCTAACATCATGGTTAAACAGTGCACCTCTAACCACAGGAGAATGATTGGTGTGTCCGACGTGCTCGATCCATTTTTTTTTACGTTAATATTCAAATCGGAGCTCGGAAAGGGTGGATCAAGGGCTTCGCTTCAAGGGCCGCGCAGTGGCACAGTGGGTTAGCACTGCTGCCTCACAGCGCCAGGGACCGGGGTTCGATTCCCGGCTCGGGTCACTGTCTGTGTGGAGTTTGCACAATCTCCCTGTGTCTGCGTGGGTTTCCGCCGGGTGCTCCGGTTTCCCCCCACAGTCCAAAGGCGCGCTGGTTAGACGCTAAATTCTCCCTCAGCGTACCCGAACAGGAGCCAGAGTGTGGCGACTAGGGGATTTTCACAGTAACTTCATTGCACTGTTAATGTAAGCCCACTTGTGACACTGAGAAATAAACTTTAAAACTTAATCTTCCCGCCAACTCAGGCTGGGCAGAAAGCAGCCCTTTAGTGTCCATTAATTGGCCAGTTAAGGGCCTCAATTGGGGCTGCGGCCTACCTGCTCCCGCGTGAAGTCACTGTGTGATCAGGGTAAATGGGAACCTTTGGGGAATCCCGTCCCTTCAATTTAATTTCACACTCCCTCTCCCTGAAACCCACTGTTGGGGGAGTGTAACACTCAGGCCAATTAATTAATGAATCCGGTAGCGAAAGTGTTTAAGCACTGGATGCAGCTCTCTGCCATTGTCTCACCTCCTCTCACCTCCACCTAACAATAATAAATAAACTTAACTTAGCTTTTCCTCGCATCCCAAAAGCCAACACTTCTCCCTCCTCCAGCTCCACCAAAATGGCATTGTTAGCGGGATCATGCTGTGCTCAAAATGGCTGCTGTGTTCCACAGCAGTCACTGCACTTCCACACAGCTGGCTAGACGTTCTCAGAGCGCCTGGGATCTGGGGCGACGTTTAATGCAAATATTTCCGAATCCAATTTGCCAATTTTGCCCCTTTATAACTTCCCACAGGGGTTTGTACAATATACCTAAATTACCAGAATTGGGGGCAGCACAGTGGTTAGCACTGTTGCCTCACAGCGCCAGGGACCTGGGTTTGATTCCCGGCTTGGGTCACTGTCTGTGTGGAGTTTGTACTTTCTCCCCGTGTCTGCGTGGGTTTCCTCCGAATGCTCCGGTTTCCTCCCACACTCCAAAGATGTGCGGGTTAGATTGATTGGCCGTGTTAAATTAACCCTTGTGTCAGAAGGATCAGCAGGATAAATGTGTGGGGTTACAGGGATAAGGCCTAGGTGGGATTGCAGTCAGTGCAGACTCGATGGGCTGAATGGCCTCCTTCTGCACTGTAGGGATTCTGTGATTCCACCAATCACCTTGGTCAAGTGACTCTGTGGGTGGGAGGAGCTCCCCCCTCTCTGGGTGTTCTGGGATTTTAGGGCAATGCTTCACTTCCTTCCTGTGTAGAAAAGCGCCCAATGTCTCAAGGAGGAAACAAGTGAGGTGGTGGAACATTGGAGGCAACTTAAGTTTTGACCAGTCCAAATGGGAGTTTCTTTTGGGCTGTCAGCGAGCTTCCATCTTGAACTTAGGAATGACCATCTGGGGAAAACATGGAGAAAGAGAGGACCTGCTTTTATACAGCCTGTTAAAGACATCTTGTCATCGTGTAACTACAGAAAGATTAAATATGGAGTCCTGAGATGATAGCACTTTTATCTACCTGCAAACCCAGCCACTCAGGATCATGGTTCAGGTTCACTAGGCCGCTTTCTGAAACAAAGGGTTATCTTATGAGAAAAGGTTGGACAGTCTGTGCCCATATCCATTAGTGAGCGGTGATTTTTTTTATTATTCACATAGGATGTAGGCATCGCTGGCAAAAGGTCAGCATTTGTTGCCCATCGCTAATTGCCCCTTGAGAAGGTGGTAGTGAGCTGCCTTCTTGAATCTGCTGCAGTCCATGTGGTGTAGGTACACCCACAGTGCAGTCAGGGAGTGAGTTCCAGGATTTTGACCCGGCAAAAATGAAGGAACGGTCGATATAGCTCCAAGTCAGGATGGTGAGGGACTTGGAGGTGAATTCCGGGTGATGGTGTTTCCATGTATTGCTGCTTCTAGCTGGTAGCAATCCTGGGTTTGGAAGGTGCTGCCTAAGGAGTCTTGATGGTATCTGCAGTGCATCACCTACACCCGACATGGAACAACTGTGGTGGGATTCGAACCAAGAACCCCAGAGCATTGCTCAAGGTTTGTGGTTTCCCGGTTCAGTGATCGAGGCCACGAGGCCAACAATGCCACTGTTCGTCGGTGGTGGAAGGAGTGAATGCCAATCAAGCAAGCTGCTTTGTCCTGGATGGTGTTGAGCTTCTTGAGTTTTGTTGGAGCTGCACTTATCCAAGTTGAGCATTTTCCACCACACTCCGGATGTGTGTCCTTGGTAGATGATGGACAGGCTTTGAGGAATCAGGAGGTGAGTTACTCACCGCTGGATTCCTAGCCTCTGACCTGCTCATGGACACAGTATTTATATGGCTAGTCCAGTTCAGTTTCTGGTCAATGGTAACCCCCAGGATGTTGATAGTGGGGGTTTCAGTGATGGTAATCTCATTAAATATCAAAAGTCGATTGTCTCTTGTCGGAGATAGTCATTGTCTGGCACTTGTGTGGCACAAATGTTACCTGCCTGGGTATTGTTCTAGTCTTGCTGCATTTGGATACGCACTGTTTCAGTATCTGAGGAGTTGCAAATGCTGCTGTACTATCTACAGTGAACATCCCCAATTCTAATACTTTAATGGAAGGCAGGCTATTGATGAAGCAGCTGAAGGTGTTTGGGACACACTTTACCCGGAGGATCTCCTACACTGACATCCTGGAACTGAATGACTAACCTCCAACAACCACAAACATCTTCCTTTGTGATATTTATGACTCCAACAAGCAGAGTTTTCCCTCTGATTTCCACTGACTCCAGTTTTGCTGGGGCTCCCTGATGCCACACTTGTCAAGTGTTGTCTTGATGTCAAGGGCACTCGCTCTCTCTTCACTGCTGGAGTTCAGCTCTTTTGTCCATGAGTATAATGAGGTCAGGAGCAAGTAAGCTTACATTAACACTGCAATGAAGTTCCTGTGAAAATCCCCTAGTCGTCACACTCTGGTGCCTGTTTGGGTACAGTGAGGGAGAATTTAGTATGGTCAGTGTACCTAACCAGCATGTCTTTCATGGCTGGATATGGTAGGACTGCAGAGCTTAGATTTGATCCATTGGTTGTGGGATTGTCTAGCTCCATCTATTGCTTGCTGCTTATGCTGTTTGGCGCGCCAGTAGTCCTGTGTTATCACTTCAGCAGGTTGACATTATACTTTGATAGTATTGCACCTGGCATGCCTAAAAGTGAAAGGTACAAGATCCTGAGAGTGGATTCTGAAAGGATGCTTCCCCTTGTGAGAGACTAGCACTGTGGGACACAGCTTCAAAATAAGGGATCTCCCACTGAAGACGAAGAGAGATTTTTCTTCTGTCAGAGGGCCGTGAGTGTTTGCAAGTCTCTTTCCCAGACACTGCTGCAAGCAAGATCACTGGCGCTGTGAGGCAGCAGGGCAAACCATGGGTGGCACGGTGGCACAATGCTGCCTCACAATGCCAGGTACCCGGTTCAATTCTGGTCTCGGGTCACTGGCTGTGTGAGTTTGCACATTCTCCCCGTGACTGCGTGGGTTTCCTCCCACACTCCCGGGTTAGGTGGATTGGCCATGCTAAATTGCCCCTTAGTGTCAGGGGATTAGCAGGGTAAATATGTGAGGTTACGGGAATGGGTAGGATTGTGGTCAATGCAGACTCAATGGCCCGAAAGGCCTCCTTCTGCACAGTAGGGGTTCTATGATTCTGTGAAGATCGGTGAATATTTTTAAGACAGATTGACTCCCTTATCAGTCAAAGAATGTATGGTTATCGGAGATTTAGGCAAATGTGGGGTTGAGGCCTAAATCACCAGCTGTGATATTATTGAATAGCGGAACAGGCCTGAAGGGCCAAATGGCCTCCTCCTGCTCCTAATTTGTATGCTCTTGTGAGGAAAGATTGAACAGTTTGGGCCAACATTCATTGGCATTCAGAAGAATGAGAAGTGATTTTATTGAAACGTAAGATTGCGAGGGATCTTGAAAAGGTAAAATATTGAGAGGGTGTTTCCCCTTGTGGGGGAATCGAGAACTGTTTAAATAAAAAGGGATTGCCCATTCAGGGTGGAAATGAGGAGGAATTTATATTCTCAAAGGATGGTTAATCTCTTGAATTCTCCACCTCATAGACCAGTGAGACACTGAGTTTATCCAACGGTGCTCTGGTTCCCTCCCACAGTCCAAAGACTGTAGGTTAGGTGGATTGGCCGTGCCAGACTGCCCCTTAGTGTCCCAAGATGTGCGGGTTAGATGAATCGGGTATTGTAAATATAGGTTGGGAGAGGGGTGGTTCTGGGTAAGATGCCGATTTGGAGAGTCTGTGCAAACTCAATGGACCAAATGGTCTCCTTCTGCACTGTAGGGATTCTATGGTTCAAAGGTTAGATTTTTAATCTACAAAAGGGTCATGGGTTATATGGAGACATACAGAAAGGCAGAGTTAAGACCATAATTAGGTCAAGTATGAACTTATTGAATAAAGGAGCAGGTTCAAGGGACCAAATGACCAAGATTTACTCTCGCTCGCATTTCTTATGCTATG
This sequence comes from Carcharhinus amblyrhynchos, assembly GCF_965287045.1. Lineage (NCBI taxonomy): Eukaryota > Metazoa > Chordata > Chondrichthyes > Carcharhiniformes > Carcharhinidae > Carcharhinus > Carcharhinus amblyrhynchos. The sequence goes on from NC_137354.1 coordinate 6,415,897, forward strand.
TTCCAGGTTGAAAGAGGGCCTTTGCTGGACACTGAGATATATTGATGAAGTCCTAGGTCCTACCCACTATTGGCGACCATGTCTTCAACTATCCAGGCCCTAAACTCTGAAATTCCTTCCCCAATTTGCTCATCCTTACAAGTGTCTCAAACTTCCCTCTTTGACAACTCTCCTAATATCTCCTTCTAATGCTCAGCGTGTTTAAAATGTATTTATTAGTGTCACAAGTAGGCTTACATTAACACCGCAATGAAGTTACTGTGAAAATCCCCTAGTTGCCACAGTTTGGCGCCTGTTTGGGTACACTGAGGGAGAATTTAGCACAGCCAATTCACCTAACCCATCAGATCTTCTGACTGTGGGAGGAAACCGGAGCACCCGGAGGAAACCCACACAGACACGAGGAGAATGTGCAAACTCTGCACAGACAGTGACCCAAGCCGTGAATCGAGTCCGGGTCCATGGCATTGCGAGGCAGCTGTGCTAACTGCTGTGCCACCGTGCCGCCCCATGAGATATCTTGCTATGTTAGAAGTGCCAGCTAAATGCTAATTGTTGTTGGTGTCATTACTCAGCGTAGCCAGGGCAACCAAGTGGGTGTTGATGCTGTTTTCAGTGTCAACGATCAGCTTGAACAGCTGTGTGAAGAGTGTGCTGTCTGACTGAACCCACCCGAGAGGGCTAGCGTGACAAGACATGGAACATACTCACTGGTATCCCACATGGAAAAGCCTTTAAACACCTCAATGCTCCTACAGTAGGCATATTAACCTGCAACCCAAGAGGCCATTTGTGGACCATAAATCATGGCAGAGCAACCAACTCAGTGCTCTTTCCACTGATGGTTCCTTTTGCTGACATCTCCACTTCCGGAGGCTGGCAAAGCGCTGTTTTTTATTAACCGCTGTGGCTTTATTGGTGAGAAAACCCTAAACGCCAGCTCAAAATCCTGGCCGTGGGCCGCACGCCAACTTAGAATTGTGCATTCAAGATCTACTCTTGAGATTTATAATCCAGGTCAGCAATCCCAGCACGATGCTGTGGGAGTGCTGCACAGTTAGAGGTGCTGCCTTTTGGAGGAGATTTGAAACCAATAAGTTGTCTGGTCTCTGTAAAAGAGTGAACTGCATGTTTCGAATACAGCCCTATGGCCTGACATAAATTTATCACTTTAACCAGCATTACCATGTTGCGGGTTGTGGGACCTCGCTGTGTACAATTTATCTGACACATTTCAACATTAATTATACTTCAAGAAGCACTTCATGACATCTTAACGTTGTGAAGTGTAGGGATTAGTGTAGTTAAAGGCTTCCCTTTAAAAACGCAAGCCTTTCTTTTTCTAATCCCAAATTAAAATATCTAGATCTGATAGAACAATGTGTGATACCGGGAAGGTAATGGAATGTGGGTTTAGTTCTCAACATGGGCCCCAAGGCTCCTTGTTACCAGGTGACACATGGGTTGTCAGAGGAGAGATCAATCCATTCTCCCAGACCTGTCTACCTGTCCAATTGGAACATGCTGAGGTTGTGAAAGGCGCTATCAAAACGCAAGTTATTTTATGCACTTCCCGATTGTCGCACCAAGAGCAACATTCTCTGGCCTCTGGTGGCATAGTGGTTAACACTGCTGCCTCACAGCGCCAGGGACCTGGGTTCGATTCCCAGCTTGGGTCACTGTCTGTGTGGAGTTTGCATGTTCTCACCATGTCTGCTTGGGTTTCCTCCAGGTGTTCCAGTTTCCTCCCACAGTCCAAAGATGTGCAGGTTAGGTTGATTGACCATGCTAAGAAATTGCCCCTTAGTGTCAGGAATGAATATGGGGGATTATGGGAATAGGGCCTGGGTGGGATTGTGGTCAGTGCAGGGTCGATGGGCTGAATGGCCTCCTTCTGCACTGTAGGAATTCTATGAAAGCCAGTGACTGGGTACTCCTGGCCTATAGGATGGCAGGCTGTGCAAAATCATTTGGCTCCACGATATTGAAAATTGCAAATTTATGCAGGTGAACAACAATTTAATTAAATTTCCGGCAGCAGCTTTGCGTACAATTAGGTTCAGACACTAATGTAGTTCAGCAAAAGCAATTAGCTATGGTGCAGAATGCTTCTGTTATACACTGAACTAAGGTCACGGGAGCCTGACTCAATGGTAGGCATCTATTACACCAGCATTCTCGGGAACAAGACTGCCTCGACTTTGATGAATACTTATGATCCAGCCAAGACAATGTTTGCCTTGGGCTCCTCTGCAGAGTCGCTTGTGGGATTGTTTAATATTTGCTTCCTGCCATTAATAAGTTGCTGCATCCATTTTGTTTGTAGAATCAAAGAATCCCTACAGCACAGGAGGAAGCTATTTGGCCCATCGAGTCTGTACCGACCACATCTCAGCCAAGCCCTATCCCCACATGTTTACCCTGCTAATTCCCCTGGCATTAGGGTTAATTTAGCGTAGCCAATCAACTTACTATTTATCCCCCTACACATTTATCCCACTAATCCTGCTAATCTACGCATTCCAGGTCAAGTTAACACGGCTAATGCACCTAATTCGCACATCTTTGGACTGTGGGAGGAAACAGGAGCACCTGGAGGAAACCCATGCAGACATGGGGAGAATGTGCAGACTCCACACAGACAGTGGCCCGATGGTAGAATTGAACCCGGGTCCCTGGTGCTGTGAGGTAGTGGTGCTAACCACTGTGCCACTGTCCCACCCACCACTGTGCCACCGTGCCACCAGAGGCCAGAGAATGTTGCACTTAGTGCAACAATCAGAAAGTGCATTAAATAACTTGCGTTTTGATAGCGCCTTTCACAACCTCAGCATGTTGCAAAGTCAATTGAAAGCATAGCCTCTGTCACGATCCTGCGAACAAGATGAATGAGCGGATAATCTAGTTTTTTATTAAAGCAAAGGGAAGGACATTGAAAAGTTTGAATAGTGGAGTCTGTCCCACAGGAACTGGCAACTGTGAACATCAAACCCAAAGGACAGGCAATCACTCCTCTGACAACCTATACCCTACTGATCGCATAACTAATCCCAGTAATCCCTGACCCCATGGACAGTGACTGGTGTCCAGTCACAAGGAGTGCTGGTTTTGTGTGCCACTTTCCTGATGTATATTACATTCGGTCTTCGAGTCACAGAATGGTTATAGCAGGAAGGAGGCCATTCAGCCCCATATCCATGCTGGCTCTCTTTAAGAGCAAATCACCCAGGCTCACACTCCCTCTGCCTCACAGTGCCAGGGACCCATGTTCAATTCCAGCCTTGGGTAACTTTGTGGAATCATAGAATCCCTACAGTGCTGAAGGAGGCTATTCGGCCCATTGAACCTACACTGACCACAATCCCACTCAGGCCCTATCCCCGTAACCCCACATATTTACCCTGCTAATTCCCCCTGACACTAAGGGTAAATTTATCATGGCCCATCCACCTAACCTGAACACCTTTGGCATTTGCATGTTCTCCCCGTGTCTGCGTGGGTTTCCTCCGGGTGCTCTGGTTTCCTCCCACAGTCTGAAGATGTGCAGGTTAGGTTGATTGGCCAGAGTGTCAGGGGGATTAGCAGGGTAAATACGTGGGTTTGTGGGGTTGGGGTCTGGGTGTTGTCGATGGGCTGAATGGCTTCCTTCGCACTGTAGGGATTCTATGATTCTAAATAATTACCTCATTCTTTTTTGAAAGTTACACCTGAGCCTGTCTCCACCCTCTGCCCAGGCAGTGCGTTCCAGACCTAACCATCCACTGTGTAAAAAGGTTTTCCCTCCTGTCGCTGTTGTATTTTTTTACCAAAATCACCTTAATTCAGTCTTCTCCTTCTGCCAAAGAGAACCATCCCCCTGGCACCCCCCGCCCCCCCCCCCCCCAACTTTGTCCAGATCCCTCATAATTTCCAGCCTCTTTATCAAATTTCCTTCCAATCTTAAAATAAAAGCAAAAAAACACAGATGCTGGAAATCAGAAAGAAAACACTGGGAAAAACACAGCAGCTGGGGAGAGAGAAACGCAGTTAACCTTGCTTGTCCAACATAATTCTTCTGTGGAACCAACCAGTTCCAGTGAAGAGTCATATTGGATTCGAAACACAAACCGGGTTCCTCCCTGCGTTATTCCAGCATCTTCCACTTCTACTTCTCTCAACCTCTTAAAAAAAAGTAAAAGTTTATTTATTAGTCATAAGGCTTACACTAACACTGCAATGAAGTTACTGTGAAATTCCCCTCATCGCCACATTCCGGTGCCTGTTTGGGTCAATGCACCCTAACCAGTGCGTCTTTCAGACTGTGGCAGGAAACCAGAGCAAACCACGCAGACACGGGGAGAATGGGCAGACTCCACACAGACAGTGACCCAAGCTGGGAATCGAACCCGGGTCCCTAGCACTGTGAGGCAGCACTGCTAACCACGGTGACACCGTGCCACTCCAAGGAGAATAGCCTCCACTTTTCCAATCTATCCAGCTAACTGAAGTCCCTCAACCCCTGGGATCATTCTTGTGAATCTTTCCTGTATCCTTTCTTCAGATCCTTCCTCAGAAACAGCATCACAACAGTCCAGCTGAGACTGACCAATGTTTGATACAGGTTTATTATAACTTTCCTGCTTCGATACTCAAGAGACCACAGAAAGCCTTATTCAAAGCTTGAATGTTCATTTCTGCTATTCGACAAGCTAAATAACAAGCAGTTAAAATACTTTTCTACTCGCTGAGGAAGGATGCCCTTGCTATAGAGGGAGTACAGCGAAGGTTTACCAGACTAATTCCTGGGATGGCAGGTCTGTCATATGAAGACAGACTAAATTGGTTAGGATTATAGATGTGTTAGGTGGATTGGCCACATTAAATTGCCCCTTAGTGTCAGGGAGATTAGAAGGGTAAATAAGTTGGGTGGGATTGTAGATGGTGCAGTCTCGATGGGCCGAATGGCCTCCTTTTGCACTGTAGGACTGTATGATTGTATCTATGATGGTATATTTACTGGAGTTTAGAAGAGTGAGAGGGGATCCCATAGAAACTTCTACAATTCTAACAGAGTTAGACAAGGTAGATTCAGAAAGAATGTTCCTGATGGTGGGGGAATCCACAACTAGGGGTCATATTTGAGGATAAGGGAGTAAACCTTTTAGAACTGAGGTGAGGAGAAATTTCTTCACCCAGAGGGTGACGAATGTGTGGAATTCACTCCCAGAGAAAGTAGATGAAGCCAAAACGTTGTCTGATTTCAAGAAGAAATTAGATATAGCTCTTGGGGCTAAAGGGATCAAGGGATATGGGAGAAAAGGGGGATTAGGATATTAAAATTGCCACGATCAAAATGAATAGTGGAGCAGGCTCAAAGGGCTGAATGGCCTACTCCTGCTTCTAGTTTCTATGTTACAACATAATTGATTAAAGACAGATACAGTCTGTTAACATTTATAAAGTTTGAGGAGATCAATACTGAATGGCCTTGTGATAACAATAAGTGTGTCCACTCTTACCCTGAGAATACTCTAATTGTTTATGCTTTACAGCTGCCTTATATACATATTATATTATGAGTGCTTGTGGTTTCTTTTGCTATGTCGATAGATTTTAGTGTCACTCCAAGGTTCGGCATAGAATCCCGACAGTGCAGAAGGAGGCCACTTGGCCCATCGAGCCTGCACCAACAATAGTCCCTCCCAGGCTGTTCCCATAACCCCAACTATGTACCCTGCTTGTCCCTCTAACACTAAGGGTCAATTTAGCACGGCCAATCAACCTAACCCACACATCTCTAGGCTGTGGGAGGAAACCAAAGCACCCGGAGGAAACGCACACAGTCACAGGGAGAATGTGTAAACTCCACACAGACAGCGACCCGAGGCCAGAATTGAATGTGGGTCCCTGGTGCTGTGAGGCAGCAGTGCTAACCACTGTGCCACCGGTGCTGCCTCACAGCTCCAGGAATCCGGGTTCAATTCCTGGCTTGGGTCACTGTCTGTGCGAAGTCTGCACATTCTCCCCGTGTCTGTGTGGGTTTCCTCCAGGTGTTCTGGTTTCCTCCCACGGTCCGAAAGATGTGCTGGTCAGGTGCATTGGTCATGCTAAATTCTCCCTCAGTGTACCCTAACAAGCGCCGGAGTGTGGCGGCTAGGGGAATTTCACAGTAACTTAATTGCAGTGTTAATGTAAGCTTATTTGTGACACTAAATAAATAAACTTTAACCTGTGTTATGTTCCCATCGACATAAGATCGCCTGCAGTGGACAAGATGTCCCCTGATACTGATGTACAAAGACAGTGACAAATACTTGACAATAAAAACTTCAGATTGAAAGATCGCATTCCACTAAAACGGTATATCTGTCACAGCGCCTCTTCGTAATCTCTCAGCTCAGTAACCCGCTGCACACAATGCATTTTCCCCAGCAGGATGTTTTCACTAAAGGTGCGTCCCCCAAAATCTACAAGGGTCACAACAAGCCTGGAAGTTCATTGTGTTGGAATTTACAGCACAGGAGGTAGCCACGCGAGCCTGTCCTGACTTTGCTGGTTTCTAAAGGGCCAGCTGTTCACTACTCCCATTAGAGATCTGGTGATACTATTTACAAGGGGAGCACTGGCAAACATTCACCCCTCAAAAGTCCTAAAGGGAGACTTGCACCAATGATTCTCAAACTGCTTTTTTTCAGGTTGGAGGCTCCCTTTACAAATAAATAAATAATCACAAAACGAAAGAGGAAATGCTGGAAGATCTCAGCAGGTCTGGCAGCATCTGTAAGGAGAGAAAAGAGCTGATATCTCGAGTCCAGACGACCCTTTGCCAAGGCTAAAAGGCACAGAAAGTGGGAGATATTTATACTGCAGGGGGAGGGAATGAAAGATGAGTCACAGCCACAGAAACCAGGGGAAAAGGCTGTTTATGGCTGTCCACAGAGAGAATAAAGGGTGCAGATGGCCAAATGGCAGAGAAGATGTAACAGATGGAGATGTTGGGGGGGGTTGCGGTGGTGCGGTGGTGGAATGGGACAGAGGTAGAATATAGAAAAGGGGAAGCGGGGAGGGCCAGAACTGGTGAGATTTTCCAATGTTTTCTCTTTTGGTTTCAGATTCCAGCATCCGCAATAATTTGCTTTTAAATAATCATGGACTCCTTCCCCATCTAAGTTTAAGTTTAATTTATTTAGAATCACAAGTAGGCTTACAATAACACTGCCATGAAGTTACTCTAAACATAGAAACACAGAAGATAGGAGCAGGAGGAGGCCATTCAGCCTTTCGAGCCTGCCCTGCCATTCATCACCATCATGGCTGATCATCCAATTCAATAGCCTAATCCTGCTTTCTCCCCATAACCTTTGATCCCATTCACCCTGAGTGCTGTATCCAGCCGCCTCTTGAATACATTCAATGTTTTGGCACCAGCTACTTCCTGAGGTAATGAATTCCACAGGCTCACCACTCTCTGGGTGAAGAAATGTCTCCTCACCTCCGTCCTAAATGGTCTACCCTGAAAATCCCCTAGTTGCCACACTCCAGCGCCTGTTCGGGTACACTGAGGGAGAATTTAGCACGGCCAATGCACCCTAACCAGCACATCTTTCTGACAGTGGGAGGAAATTGGAGCACCCGGAGGAAACCCACGCAGACACGGGGAGAACGTGCAGACTCCACACAGACAGCAACCCAAGCCGGGAATCGAAGCCAGGTCCCTGGTGCTGTGAGGCAGTGGCTAACCACTGTGCCACCGTGCCACTGAACATGACAAAATGCAAAGAGTGTTTTAAAAAAGTTTTTAAGAAAACAGGCGTTTATCTTCGCACTGCTCCTAGTGCATTTTTCCTGCATTCCCCCATCTTAGGAGACAGGCAGCTCACTCTGTGCTGTTCACATTTGGCTCGCAGCGGCAACTTACGCATTATTTTGCGGGTACCTGGAAATTTTCCAGGGGTCTGCGTACCCCCGATTCAGAATCATGGCTGTTGGTGGGATCTTGCTGTGCCGCCACATTCTCGCACTTGAAAGGGAGTCAGGGTGCGTGGAAGGTCTCTGGGCTGTTTGCGAGATTGGTGACAAGGTGACCCACAAGGTGATGCTCTGTTCATTTTCAGTGCACAAGGCAGCCCAGGTACAGCCGAGCTGACACAATCATCCGAGTTCAGGTACACAGACACTGCAGCCTGTACCGAGAGGAGACGTACAGCCTGCTGCCATGGAAATAGATTCGAGATGGTGGGGGTGGAAACAATAGCTCCAGCTGACTGCAGCTCATTTCCAGAATTGGCACTCGCTCAACACCCACTGCCGTGCGCTGGTCAGTTTATTTTAAGAAATCCAAAAGGATTTCTCCACGTTCTCACCAGATGGACTGCTGTGTTAGTGTATCGTCACTAACAATGTGACCTTGGTGGGGTAGAGCTGTGCAGAGTGAAAGCAACATGAGACATGGGGGGGGGTAACGTCAAGCACTGTTCTCTCTCCAACATGCTCCCACTCACGAACAGACGGGGAATAGAGGGATATAAGTGGTTGGTCTAGATAGGACAATGTGATTGGCGCAGGCTTGGGGACCGTAGGGTCTGTTCCTGTGCTGTACTGTTCTTTGTTCTTTGACCTCCCATGGGGAGCTGTCATCATGGAGTGCCTCGGAGTCGGGAGACCGGAGAATTGTTCTTTGGTCAAAGCCCGTCACCTTCCCGGTAATCTGTGCTGATCTTGCTGATCTCAGGTAAGGTGACAACAACGCCATGAAGACTGATCTCTGTGCAGATAGTCTAGGATTGCTGCTGTTCCAATCTGACAGGGTGGGCTTCAGGGAAAACAGACTGGGGTATCGTACAATCATAGAGTTCTTCTGCTGCAAGATCAAAATAAAAAACATGTGTGTGTGTGTGTGTGTTGGAGGTGTGTGTGAGGACTGCGGGGGTGGGGAGGGGGAGGGGTGTGTGTAGCGGAGTGCGTTTCACCACCTCAGAACGTTCCAAACTGCTTTACAGCCGATGAAGGAGGCAATGGCCTCGTGGTATTATCGCTAGATTGTTAATCCAGAAACTCAGCCAAGGTTCCAGGGATCCGGGTTCGAATCCCGCCACTGCAGATGGTGGAATTTGAATTCAATAAAAACAAATCTGGAATTAAGAATCTACTGCTGACCATGAAAGCATTGTCGATTTGTTGGAAAAACCCATCTGGGTCATTCATGACCCCTTCAGGGAAGGAAATTTGCCGACCTTACCCTGGTCTGGTCTACATGTGACTCCAGAGCCACAGCAATGTGGTTGACTCTGAACTGCCCTCAAAGGGCAACTAGGGATGGGCAATAAATGCTGGCCCAGCCAGCGACACCCATGTTTCATGAAAAAAAACTAATCCTACAGCGTAGTCAGGTTTGGCAACTCAGTCGGTCTGGTTTTCCCATTGGCACGGACACTTATCCCAACTCACAAGAATAACGCCCACTGTTGTAATGAAGGAAGTGTGGCAGTAAATTGGCGCACAGCAAGCTGCCAAAGACAGCAATGGCCAGATAACCTGTTTTTGTGATGATAACTGAGGGATCAATGTGGGTCAGGACAACAGGGATAACTATGAAACAGAGCCGTGGATTCTTTTACACCGTCCACTGGAAGGTAGATGGGGCCTTGGTTTAACTCATGTAGCAATTAACAAATATTGCTGAAAGATTGCTGCCCAAGCGTTTCATGTTGCACTATCAGATTATCAATAAGAAAAAGAACAATTTTTACTGCATGGGAAGATGGTGCTGCGGACTCGGGTTTGCAGTTTATCAATCAGAGTCCACTTGCCAATGAATCAGCACTCTCTCCTGATACAGTGTAAATTCTTGTTCTCGTACTCTCTTCCCATGCAGTGTAAACTGTTGTTCCTTTTACTGTTGGCATTCTTATGATCCGTCCCGATGACAACAAGACAAACAGCTTGGACAACATGTCTCTTTGTTATCTGAGCGATACTCATGCCAGACAACTATTAGTAATAAATGGTTCATCACAAACTAGCCATTAGCTGACTGCCAGTTTGGATTTTATAAGCCTGACATCAACATATAGGTGTTATATTTCAGATAGCTACTTGATGAAAGCTTAAACTGGATTTACACGCTATTGGAAGTGTTTTGACACAGTGATTAGCACTGCTGCCTTACAGCGCCAGGGGCCTGGGTTCAATTCCGGCCTGTCTGTGTGGAGTCTGCATCTTCTCTCTGTGTCTGCATGGGTTTCCTCCCGGTGCTCCAGTTTCCTCCCACACTCCAAAGGTGTGCAAGTTAAGTGGACTGGCCATGCTAAATTGGTCCTTAGTGTCCCAAGGTGTGTGGACTGGGGGGGATTAGCACGGTAAATACGTAGGGGATAGGGCCTGGGGAAGATGCTCTGTCTGAGAATCGGTGCAGGCTCAATGGGCTAAATGTCCTCCTGCTGCACTGCAGGGATTCAGTGATTTATTTACATGGTTACTCATGGATACCTCTTAATCCAACAGCGAGAATCTTAGACCTGTTCTGATGGAAGATAGTTGGTCAGCAATGTGGATTCTTTCTCCCTCCGCAGATGCAGTCTGGATTGCTGAGTATTTCCAGCATTTCCAGTTTGGATTTCAGATCCTCAATAGCTGCAGGATTATTTTACAGTAAGAAATCTCACAACACCAGGTTAAAGTCCAACAGGTTTATTTGGCAGTAAACGCCACAAGCTTTCAGGGCTCTGGTGTTGTGAGACTTCTTACTGTGTTTACCCCAGTCCAACGCCGGCACCTCCAGATCATCTTTATTTTACACAGTTTCAGCCTGTGACACAAGTGACTTTCCAGTTCATGCCCAAAATAAAAGCAAACATTACTCTGAAGGAGAGTCGTACGGACTCAAAATGTGAACTTGCTCCTCTCTCCGAAGCTGCCGCCAGAACTGCTTCTATCGTTAATTTTTTTGTTTTTAACTCCAGTTCCTGCCCACCAATCACCTACAATTAAACACAATCAACACACATTTAAACAGCAGGGGAATGAAATTAAAAATTTAAACTATATTAAAAAGCCCTGGGGTAAATGTGGAGGTTTGTGAGATGATTCTTTGAATACAAATTTTTTCAATTCATTCATAGGAGATGGGTGTTGCTGGTTGGCCAGCATTTACTGCCCATCCCTAGTTGCCCTTGGAGGGCAGTTGAGAGTCAACCATATTGTTTAAAGTTTAAAGTCTTTTTTTTGAAGTTTATTTATTAGTGTCACAAGTAGGCTTACATTAACACTGCAATGAAGTTACTGTGAAAATCCCCTACTCTCCGGTGCCTGTGCCGGTACACTCAGGGAGGATTTAGCACAGCCAATGCACCTGACCAGCCCGTCTTTTAGACTGTGGGAGGAAAGCGGAGCACCTGGAGGAAACCCATGCAGACACGGGGAGAATGTGCAGGCTTCGCACAGACAGTGACCCAAGCCAGGAATCAGACCCACATCCCAGGCGCTGTGACTGTGCCACCCATTGCTGTGCCTCTGGAGTCACATGAAGGCCAGACCGGTTAAGGACAGCAGATTTCCTTCCCTAAAGGACATTAGTGAACCAGATGGGTTTTTCCAACAATCGGCAATGGTTTCATGGTCATCAGTAGATTCTTAATTCTGGATTTTTTTTAATGAATTCAAATTCCACCATCTGCTGTGGTGGGATTCGAACCCGGGTCAGAACGTTAGCGGAGTTTCTGGATTAATAGTCTAGCGATAATACCACTAGGCCATCGCTTCCCCAATTGAGGGGGGACAAAAGGATGGCAAATCTGGAGCTTGGAATGAATGTGGAGCATTTTCATGGTGACAGAAGTATCACTAAAATACAGAATGTGGGTGACAGAAAGCGAGGGTCAAAAGGTCAAGAGTAGGAATTGAGGCAACCAAAATGGATCTCCCTCTTCACTCCATGGAAATGGGTTACTATGGGTGGGATTTTCCACCCCACTTCCCCTGCAGTGTGTTCTACCATACCATGCACACAGTGCAGAAGGAGGCCATTCAACCCATTGATCCTGGGCCGACAAGAGTCCCATCCAGGCCTTATCCCCATAGCCCCACCTAATTACACTGTTAATCCCCCCCTCACTAAGGTTCAATTTAGCATGGCCAATCAACCTAACCTGGACTATCTTTGGACTGTGGGAGGAAACCGGAGTGACCCAGAGGAAAAACAGGCAGACACGGGGAGAATGTGCAGACTCCACACAGACAGTGACCCAAGCCAGGGATCGAACCTGGGTCCCTCAAGCTGCGAGGCAGCAGTGCTAACCACTGTGCCACGGTGCTGCCCCAGGGGAGGAGGCAGCTCACCATTGGCTTCTGGGGGGAATATTCCGGTTCTGCTGACATTCTGTGTGGGAAAACTGAGGAACATATTGTTTGGGTGGGGGGATGTTGGAGTTGGAGCGGGGGGAGGAGGAGGTCACGTTTGACGGAACTTGAGAGTCCTGTGGGCAGCCAATGGCAACAGCCTCCGCAGGAAGCGTCTTTCCCATGATTTTCCCAACGGATAATTTCTTGGACCCTTTTTACAAAAAAAAGTAGGAATCACTGGAGCTGGACCCCGACCCCTGCCCCACCCTCTTCCATTTTGAACTCATAGAAACCTTACAGCACAATTTCAAGCTCACCACCCTGCTGCCAGTTCTTGGAAAGAGATTTCTAATCAGTCCCGCTCCTCCGCTCTTTCCCCACAGCCCTGCAAATATTTTCCTTTCAATTACTTCTCCAATTATCTTTGAAAAGTTATTATTGAATCTGCTTCCACCGCCCTTTCAGACAGTAACGTTCCACATCGTAGCAACTCCCTGGGTAAAATAAATACTCCGCATCTCCCCACTAATTCATTTGCAGATTCTCTGCAGGGAATGAATCTGTATCCAGTCTCGAAATTAAAATAAAATCGAAACTCAGCTCTTGTCTGGCATTCCCTTACAAAATAGCACTGAAACAAAAAAAGGGCAGGGGGGGGGGGCACAGCTGTGAGCACTGCTGCCTCATAGCGCCAGGGACCTGGGTTCGATTCTGCCTTGTGTGTGGAGTCTGTACTTTCTCCCCCATGTCTGCATGGGTTTACCCCGGGAGCTCCGGTTCCCTCCCGCAATCCAAAGATGTGCAGGTTAGGTGGATTGGCCATGCTAAATTGACCCTTAGTGTCAGGGGGAACTAGCTAGGATAAATGCATGGGGTTATGGAGATAGGGCCTGGGTGGGACTTTGGTTGGTGCAAACTCGATGGGCTGAATGGCCTCCCTGAATGGCACTGTAGGATTCTATGACTTCTCCAAGTAACTGGGCTGAGTTCCAACATCAATTGACTCCACCTGAAAGTGCTTAATCAGCCATTCATTGGGTTACTCTTTGTGGGATCTTACTATGTACAAGAAGAGACAACTGCCGCATTTGCTTACTGCACCACAATCATTGAAGCAACTCACTACTCAAGATGCTTGAGACATTTAAAGACGCTGTATAAATGCAAGTTTAGCTGAACACAACAGAATCACGGTGAGGTTCACTGTGACCTTGGACAATATTGTAATTCAACGATATTGATCCAGCTACCTACGTCTCTTCTGGTTAAAAGTCAAGCAAAAGAAAACTGAGGAAGATGTATAATGTGCGGTCGGAATGACGCCCTCTATTCTACCCTCCCATCCAAGTCAAAATTACCCCGACTGAATCCCCATTACAATTCTTCAAAGCACAGTGTTCCGTACATTTGACTGTCTGTGTGGAGTTTGCATGTTCTCCCCATGTCTGCACGGGTTTCCTCCAGTTTCTTCTCACAGTCCAAAGATGCGCTGGTTAGGTGGATTGGCCATGCTAAATCGCCCCTCACTGTCAAAGGGAACTAGCAGGGTAAATACGTGGGGTTAGGGGATACGGCCTGGGAGGGATTGTTATCGGTGCAGTCTCGATGGGCCAAATGGCCTCCTCCTAGGGATTCTATTCTATTTAATGGAAGTCACGTTTACTATAAAAGTTCATCAAGCTTGGTCGGTCTTTGCCATTTTCACTATTCATTATTCATAGAATCATAGAATCCCTGCAATGCAGAAGGAGGCCATTCAGCCCATCGGGTCTGCACTGACCACAATCCCACCCAGCTCCTATCCCCATAACCCCATGCATTTACCCTAGCTAGTCCCCCTGACAGTAAGGGCAATTTAGCATGGCCAATCCCCCTAACCTTTAGAGTGGTATTTATCATTTGAGCAGAGGAATTAATTGGTGATATTAGTGATGCTATTTTGCCAACCACACTTTTAATCAAAGAAGACCTGCATTTATGTAGCACCTTTTTGTGACCTCAGCATGCCCAGGAATGGCACAACAGTAATGAGAGATAGCCACCGTTGTGGCAAAGGAGATGCAATAGTTAACATGGGCACAGTAAAGCCCCCTCAAAACAGCAAAGTGATTATCAATCATAGAACCCTACAGTGCAGAAAGAGGCCCTTCAGCCCATCGAGTCTGCACCAAACACAATCCCACCCAGGCCCTACCCCCATATACTATACCCACTAATCCCTCTAACCTACACATCCCTGGACACTAAGGGGCAATTTCTTAGCATGGCCAATCAACCTAACCCACACATCTTTGGACTGTGGGAGGAAACCAGAGTACCCGGAGGAAACCCACACAGACACGAGGAGAACATGCAAACTCCACACAGACAGTGACCCGAGCCAGGAATCGAACCCAGGACCCTGGAGCTGTGAAGCAGCAGTGCTAACCACTGTGCTACCATACCGCCCCAATCATCAGCGCGTTGCCTTTTTGGTGATGTTGGTTGAAGGATAATTATTTTCAGTCAGGCTGGACTGGCTTCATCAACTGGAGACTGTGCAGTCTTTTACCTCCATCTGTGAGGAGGAACAGTTTGATGCCTCACCAGAAACACTGTACTGCCAACACTGCAGCACTCCGCTGGGAGGGGCAGTCCGGATTAAATCTCCAGAGTGGGACTTGAACGCACAGCTCTCATGAGATTGCTACTGGTGAGCCATCATTGCTGATGGAGCCTCTAATGCATTAGACACGACGCCTGCTGAAATAGCAGGTGGGAGAATTTCACACAAATGAGTTAAGTGTCCCTTCACCAACATCAGCTCCAGTAATTTCTAAGCTTATGTCATCATGACTGATCTTGGCCGCTCTGGGAATAACACTGTCAGAAAGATCTGTAAGAGAATTGCTTCGAGCCAAACCAGCCTCTCCTCGTGGCTTCCGGTCTGTCACTAATTGCCTCCAGAAGAGGCAGGGTCAGCCCACAAGGGTCAACACTCACCCCCTGCTGAGTGGGATGACCAAGGAGGAAGGAATGGGTAAATGTGAAGGAGAGGAAAGGTTCCCCTGGTGCATGCACCAATTCATAAATGTCTTTCCCTCATTATGGTTGCCAGATCATTACAACAGTGTCCACATTTCAAAAGATCTTAATTGGCTGTAAAGAATATTGGGGTCCGGTACAAACTAAATGTAGTTTCTCAGGATATTATTAAACTAGGAAGAGTGCAGAAAAGATTTACTAGGATGCTACTGGGACTTGATGGTTTGAGTTATAAGGAGAGGCTGAATAGACTGGGACTTTTTTCTCTGGGACGTAGGACGCTTAAGGGTGATCTTATAGAAGTCTATAAAATAACGAGGGGCACTGATCAGCTAGATAGTCAACATCTTTTCCCAAAGATAGGGGGGTCTAAAACTGGAGGGTTTAAGGTGACAGGGGAAGATACAAAAAGGCCCAAAGGGAGGTGAGTGTCTGGAACAAGCTGCCAGAGGTAGTAGTAGAGGTGGCTACAATTTTGTCTTTTAAAAAGCATTTAGACAGTTACATGGATAAGATGGGTATAGAGAGATATGGACCAAATGTGGGCAATTGGGATTAGTTTAGTGGTTAAATAAGAAGGACTGCATGGACAAGTTGGGCTGAAGGGCCAGTTTCCACGCTGCAAACTCTATGACTCTATGAACCTAATGTTTCTGGAACAGCCTCACAACCAGAGGTTTGTAATCCATGAATATTCAGCTCCTTAAACCTTTCTAATTAAATGAAATTTGGTATATAAAGAGGGCTGACATTACAGGTTGAAGTGAATGTGTTGCTGTCATGGGGAACTCCTGAGAGAAATATTCTGCTCTGAGCATTTGCTCTGAAGTCTATCATGTTGTTCGTGAATTTTTGCAACGCTGCTCTTTCAAAAAAATCAGGGGAAGGGGAGATCGATGTGCTTGTCTCAAAGTGAAGGTACCATAGATGTAAAGTACAGAAGGAGGACATTTGGCCCGTCGAGTCTGTACTGACCACAATCCCACCCAGGCCCTCTTCCTGTAATCCTACACTTTTACCCTGCTAATCCACCTGACACTAGAATCAATTTAGCACGGCCAATCAACCTAACCTGCATATCTTTGGAGTGTGGGAGGAAACCGGAACATCTAGAGGAAACCCACGCAGACATGGGGAGAACGTGCAAACTCCACACAGATAGTGACCCAAGCCGGAAACCGAACCAAGGTTCCTGGCGCAATGAGGCAGCGGTGTTAGCCACTTTGCCACCATGCCACCCAGGGTTCTTGATTGAGTGTAGAACATAAAGGATGGGCGTAGAATATAATTTAATTAATTAAGAACATAATTAAAACATAATTGATTGGGTGTAGAACATAAAGGAAGCTTAGAAATAATTGGGTGGATGATATTTTCTCACTCAGATTCTGTTGGGGATCAGATATTTCCTTGCATCTGCGACCCTTTTTAATGCCAAATTGTTGTGATTGGGCATTGAAATTGTTTACATGCGCTGAGCACTGGGATGTGCTGCCGTCTCAAGAGTGTGCCAGCTGACTGTGACTGGGCATCACTCATACATTTGCAAAGCTGTCCAAAGGAGTGAGCCAGGGCAAGGACACAAATGGTTTCGGTTTGCAGCAATGTCCTTTGGGAATGAGTTCAGCACAATTCTGGAAAACAGAACTGCTTCCCCCAGCTTGGCAACTGAGGATCAGCATGAGAACGCAAAACCTGCAGCAACAAAAGGCCATTCAACCCATCAGGGTGCCTCCTTTCACACCCCATTCATAACTGGCTCAATCCCTTCCCCCAGCCTTCATTCAGACAGATCAACTGACACAGTAAATGCTGGAAAATCTCAGCAGGTCTGACAGCACCTGTGGAGGGAGAATAGAGCCAACGTTTTGAATCTGGATGACTCTTCGTCAGAGCTTCATTATCCAGACTCGAAATGTTGGCTCTATTCTCTTTCCACAGATGCTGCCAGACTTGCTGAGGTTTTCCAGCATTTTCTCTTTTTGTTCCAGATTCCAGCATCTGCTGTGATTTGCTTTTATCAACTGACATCTAAGTAACTGTTAACCCCTTGTTTCTAAATGGATATTGACCCAGTTCCTTTTATTTGAAAAGAGGATGCCAGGTGACCCAGGATTAGTAATGCCTCTTACATTTATTAGAACATAAGAATTAGGAGCAGGAATAGGCCATCCGTCCCTTCGATCCTGCTCTGCCATTCAATAATATCCCGCTGCCTCGGCAAAGCAGCCAGCATAATTAAGGACCCCACGCACCCCGGACATTCTCTCTTCCACCTTCTTTCTTCAGGAAAAGGATGCAAAAGTCTGAGGTCATGGACCAACTGACTCAAGAACAGCTTCTTCCCTGCTGCCGTCAGACTTTTGAATGGACTTACCTTGTATTAAGTTGATCTTTCTCTACACCCTAGCTATGACTGTAACACTACATTCTGCACTCTCTCCTTTCCTTCTCTATGAACGGTATGTTTTGTCTGTGTAGCACGCAAGGAACAATACTTTTCACTGTATGTTAATACATGTGACAATAATAAATCAAATCAAATCAAAACCATAGCTGATCTTTTCATGGACTCAGCTCCACTTATCCACCCACTCACCATGACCCTTAATTCCTTTATTGTTCAAAAATGTATCTATCCTTATCTTAAAAACATTCAATGAGGTAACCTCAACTGCTTCATTGTCCTCCATCTGGCTGAAATAAGAACATAAGAACATAAGAAATAGGAGCAGGAGTAGGCCATCTAGCCCTTCGAGCCTGCCCCGCCATTCAATAAGATCATGGCTGATCTGTTGTGGCTCAGTTCCACTTTCCCGCCCTCTCCCCATAACCCTTAATCCCCTCTCTTATCAAGAACTCATCAACCCGCTTCTTAAAAATATTTAGCGAGGCAGCCTCCACCACTTCAACGGGCAGAGAATTCCAGAGATTCACCACCCTTTGAGTGAAGAAGTTCCTCCTCAACTCCGTTCTAAACCGCCTCCCCTTTATCTTGAGGCTGTGCCCCCTAGTCCTACTGTCTTTTTTGAGCGGGAAGAGTCTCTCCACCTCTATCCTATCCATCCCATTCATCATCTTATACGTCTCAATGAGATCTCCCCTCATTCTTCTAAACTCTAGTTTGCCATCATCACCCTCTCCAGCTTTTAATCACTTATCTGAAGATTTGAGTGTCTTGGAATGTAAGACATCACTGAGGAGCTCTTGTCCCCTCACCAACATTGCCAAGACAGGCTACTTGATCGCAATTACATGGATGTTTGTGGGAGCTTGCTGTGCACAAATTGTCTACCATGTTTCCTGACATTAGTGGCTTTTGCTGCCAAATAAACCTGTTGGATTTTATCCTGGTGTTGTGAGACTTCTTACTGTGTCTACCCCAGTCCAACGCCGGCATCTCCTCATCATTCCGACATTACAACAGTGACCACATTTTCAAAATAAAAACACTTCATTGTTTGTGAATGGATATCCTGTGGTTGTGATAGGCGCTATATAAATTAACAATATTTTTAAAAATAAGTTGAATGCTTAATACTTTTCAGAAGAAGGCAGATCCCAAAATGTTTATTGAGTTGTGGTGGTGATCCTAGCATTATGCTGAGACTTCGAATCCCTATAGTCTAGGAGGAGGCCATTCGGCCCATCAAGTCTGTACCAACCACAATCCCACCCAGGCTCTATTCCTATAACCCCACATTTTTACCCTGATAATCCCCCCTGACACTAAGGGTCAATTTAACATGGCCAGCCAATCTAACCTACATATCTTTGGGCTGTGAGAGGAAACCCACGCAGACAGGAGACCGTGCAAACTCCACTCAGACAGTGACCCGAGGCTGGAATTGAACCTGGATCCCTGGTGCTGTGCGGCAACAGTGCTAACCACTGTGCCACCATGCTGCCCAGAACCCAGGTGTGTTTACAGTTGACCAGGAAGTCTGAATTGATGTGGCAATATACACATTTCTGTGCAAGCTGCAGTCTGTAGCTATGGATAGTGATGGTAGAGGCTCCAATGTTATTTCCATCACAGAGCTGACCAGGAATCTCTCCCTGTCTTACCACCTACCATTAGCACGTGTATTGGAAGGATTCGCAGGCTTAAGCTGTCTGGCAGCATTTGCGGAGAAAGACAGAGCTAACCTTTCAAAACTCCTTTGGGGAAGTGTTGGATTGGATTCCAAACATTAATTTTGTTTCTCTCTCTCTGCAGACGCTGCTGGATTTGCTGAGGTTTGTCCAGCATCTCCTGTTTTTAATTTCAGGTCTCCAGCAATGTTGCTTCTACTTGACACTCAGTGTGTTTTGGCTGCATTGTGAATGCACCTTCCCTAGCTAGCTGGAACCATAAAATCCCTTACTGTGCAGAAGGAGGCCATTCAGCCCATTGAGTCTGCACCAACTCTGACCCAGGCCCTCTCCCCAGCCCTAACACCCATAACCCCACATATTCACCACGGCCAATCCACCTAACCTGAACATCTTTGGACATTAAGGGGCAATTGAGCATGCTCAATCATCCTAACCTGCAAATCTCTGGAGTGTGGGAGCACCCAGAGGAAACCCATGTAGATATGGAAGAGAACATGTAAACTCCATACAGTCAACCCAAGGCTGGTATCAAACCCAGGTCCCTGGTGCTG
Organism: Carcharhinus amblyrhynchos; assembly: GCF_965287045.1. Taxonomy (NCBI): domain Eukaryota; kingdom Metazoa; phylum Chordata; class Chondrichthyes; order Carcharhiniformes; family Carcharhinidae; genus Carcharhinus; species Carcharhinus amblyrhynchos. Next base: position 6,435,888 of record NC_137354.1, read on the forward strand.
TGAGTTGGCAGTGCCAACCACTGTGCCCCCAACGTGTTGCTGGGTGGGACTTGAAGCCTCTGGCTTGAGGGACGTTACCCACTCTGCCACAAAGCCTCCCCTTAAAAAACAGGTATAAAAAGCGAGAGAGAAATAAAGCTGGTACAGCGAGTCCATCACCCTCGAGTTCTGGTGTCTCAGATACAAGGTACACACACATTTGCCTTCTCTCTATATCCCTGCCTTGCTGTGTCCAGAATTTGACTTAGGAATGGGGGCTGGCTGAAATAGTTCTCCAGAATAACAGGGAGAGGACACGCTCAATAATTCCAACAAACAGGGGAAGGGGGTGGGGAAGTGGGAATAACAGTGCGTATCATCCCTGCCACCACTTTCCATTCTCAGAAGATGTCATCATGCAGAACTGCGTGCTGACCTACTTAACTAGACTTCAGCATCCTCGGCAATCTTCATTAAGTTTTTTTTTACACGCAATTAAGAGAGATGTATTTTTTGGGGGGGAAATAGAAAGAGATGCGCAATTGGGCTTTCTTATCAGACTGAAAGCTGCCGACTGTGGGCGCAGGGGAGATGTAATGACGCAGGTACGGTTGGGGCTGTAACACAGAAGGAAAAGCTCCTGGTTCATATTAAAGGGCTCTCTCTCTCTCTTCATAGCTTCCCCTTTCCGCACCCACCCCCCCCCCCCCCCCACACCTTTTTAAAGGCTTGTGTTGTAAATCCCTTGGGGAAGGGTGGCAAAACTCATTGCAGACCTCATCACGACAACAAAATAACACCTCCTCCCAGAACCTATCAATTACATATGCCCTGATACTAAATTGTATAAATAAAACATTTGTTCCAACCTTAATACACCTACTGACAGATGCGAACAAACCTTGTCCGAAACCTCCAAGAATTTATACAGTCCCCATCCAGACTATATATAAATTTATGTTAATAGTGCAATAAACAATATCCTCACCACCCACAGATGAAACCAGACAGGCAGAAAATACTGCTGCATATCTACAATAATTACAATTTTTCCCATTACTCTCTATCTCTCCAGCCAGCTTTCTTCTCGACAAATTCTCTTGCAACCATTATTTTCTGAGCAGATTTTTTTTGGTGTGTGTGGTTTTTTTTTCTTGTTTTAAACCAATTTCTCTGCAATATTTCAAATAGGGACAGATGTGTCCTTCCCCTCGCACTGTCCTTTTCGGTTGAGATGCTTAAAACGTAAAAGACTCACATCTCGGAATCGGTTCCAGTCTTTGATCTGCTGGCTGTACCGAGAGACGCCGGAGAGCCATTGTTCATCTTCCAAAAAATTCCCGGTCTCTCCCCCTTTCTCCTCCTCGGTTGCCCCGGCCAGCAGCAAGGGGATGAGGAGAAAGTTCACTGGCTTCAACATCCTTTTCCGCCACCCACCCCCCTTGGCCTGAGCGATGCGACTTATCCCGCAGGTTGGTTAGTGTGAAATGTGAGCTGATTCTATTTCCCAGGCTCTGTCCCCACCTCCCCTCCTCCTCCTCCTCTCTATAATCTGAGACTGTGCGAGGCTGCGCCACATTGTACACAGCGCATCACTCTAACACACACACACTCATACACATAAACACACACACACACATACACCAGTCAGCATCTCCACACCAAAAAAGAGGAACTTACAGGGAAACAGCACAGGTGTAAACTTTCAGATCATGCGTGTGACATACAACATCCATGTAAAATAGTAAATTTCTGCTTTATGTTTGCCATCTCCATTGCCAATTCTCATTGGAAATGATGAATAGAAGAAGACGCTCTTAAAATATAATTGGCAGAGCTGTGTATATTCAACTGGAAGAGGGTTCCCCCCTTGATTCACACTGCTTCCCTTTTTGTTAGGGCTCCTTGATGCCACACTCGGTCCAATGCAGCCTTGATGTTAGGGGCTGCCACTCTCACCTCACCTCTTTTGTCCATGTTTGACCCCAGGCTGTAATGGGGTCATCACTGCGGGATTACCTCTGGCTGGTGTCCTAGGCCCCACCACCTTCAGCTGCTTCATCAATGACCTTCCTCCCATCAGAAGGTCAGGACTGGCGATGTTTGCTGATGACTGCACAGTGTTCAGCACCATTCACGGCTCCTCAGTTCCGGGAGCAGTCCCTGTTCAAATGCAGCAAGACCTGGACAATTCCCAGATCTGGGCTGACAAGTGCCAAGTAATATTCACGTCGCACAGGTACCAGGCAATGACCATCTCCAACGAGAGAGGATCTAACTATCACCCCCTGACATTCAATAGTGTTACCAATCACTGAATCCCCCACTAGCAACATCCCGGAGGTCACCATTGATCAGAAACTGAATTTGACTAGCCATATAAATAGTATGGCTACAAAAGCAGATCAGAGACAAGGAATCCTGCCATGACCACCTCATCCTCTGACTACCCAAAGTCTGTCATTATCATATAGAATCCCAACAGAGCACAAGGAGGCCATTTGGCCCATTGAGTCTGCACCAAATCTTCAAAACAGCATTCCCACCCAGGCCCTATTCCCATAACCCATACAGTCATCCATTAATCTCTCTAAATCTACACACCTAGGGGCACTAACAGCAATTTAGCATGGTCAATCCACCTAACCTACACACCTTTGGACTGTTGGAGGAAGCCAGCGCACCCAGAGGAAACCTACACAGATACAGAGAGAATGTACAAACTCCCCACTCATAGTTACCTGAGGCCAGAATCGAACTCAGGTCTCTGGAGCTGTGAGGCAGTAGTCTTAACCATTGTGTCATCTTATCACTGTCCACCATCCACAAGGTACACAGTAGGTGGATTGGTGGAATACTCCCCACTTGCCTGTATAGGTGCAGCTCCAACAAAACTCAAGAAGCTCAATGCCATCCAGGACAAAGCAGCCTGTTGATTGTTACCCCTTCCACAAACATTCTATCCCTCCACCACAGACAAACAGTTGCAGCAATGTGCATCATCTACAAGATGCACTGCAGGAACTCACCAAGGCTCCTTGGGCAGCACCATTCAAACCCAATACCACTAAGATCTAGAAGCACAAGAGCAGTGAATACATGGGAACAGCATCCCCTAGAAGCCACTAACCATTCTGATTCTGAAAATGTCACCATTCCTTCACTGTCACTGAGTCAAAATCTTGGAGCCCCCTCCCTAACAGCACTGTGGGTGTACCTACACCACATGGACTACAGTGGTTCAAGAAAGCTGTTCACCAGAATTCTTTCTGGATGTATCACAACTTGGTATTGCTCCTGCTCTGTCCAAAACTGCAAAAGACTAAAAAGGTCGTGAATGAAACCCAGTTCATCACGCAAACGAGACTCCCATCCATTGACTCTGTCTACACTTCCTGCTGCCTCGCAAAAGCAGCCAGTATAATCAAGGACCCCATGCACCCCGGACATTCTCTCTTCCCCCTTCTTTCGTTGAGAAAAGGATACAAAAGTCTGAGGTCACGTACCGACCGACTCAAGAACAGCCTCTTCCCTGCTGCTGTCAGAGTTTTGAATGGACCTACCTCATATTAAGTTGATCATTCTCTACACCTTAGCTATAACTGTAACATTACATTCTGCACTTTCTCATTTTCTTCTCTGTGAATGATACGCCTTGCCTGTACAGTGCGTAAGAAATGATACTTATCACTCTATCCCAATACATGTGACAACAATAAATTAAATCAAATCACCGCCTTCTCAACAGCAATTAGTGATTGTCAGTAAATGCTGGCCCAGCCAGTGAAGCTCACACCATAAATAATAAAAACACTGTTACAGCAAACCCGGTAATATATATATGATATAGCAATTAGAAATGGAGATGTCTCCTTGACCTCCCTGTGGAGATGTGACTAAAGTGAATGGAGCTGTTCACCATTATTCACCTGCAATTAGACCCCTCCTACATATTAACAACTGTTAAAGAGGTTTGCTTTGGTATAGCTGGCACAATCTTTGTGCTGTATATAACACTTGCTAGACCACAGCTGGAGTACTGTGTGCAGTTCTGGTCTATAGGAAGGATGTGATTGCGCTGGAGAGGGTGCAGAGGAGAACCACCAGGATGTTGCCTGGACTGTAGCATTTCAGCTACGAAGAGAGGTTGGGGTTTTTTTCCTCAGAGCAGCGATGGTTGAGGGGGGGACCTGATTAAGGTGTACAGAATTATGGGGGACAGAAATAACTGGACAGGAAGGAGCTTTACCCCTTAGTAGATGGATCAATAACCAGGGGGCATAGATTTAAGGTAAGGGGCAGGGGATTTGAAGAAAAACTTTTTCACCCAGAGGGTGGTGGGGATCTGGAACTCACTGTCTGAAAGGGTGATAAGGGTGGGGACCCGCACAACATTTAAGAAGCATTTAGATGAGAACTTTAAATGCCATAGTGTACAATGCGGCAGACCAAGTGCTGGAAAATGGGGGTAAAATAGACTGGCACATGCTGTCTGGCACAGACATGATGGGCTGAAGGGCCTCTTTTTGTGCTGCAAAACACTATGAAGAGTTAGAAGCAGGAGTAGACCATTTGGCCCTTCGAGTTTACTCTGCCATTCAGTGAGATCATGGTTGACCTGGTTGTCTCTGGTCTCAATTCCTGTTTCCCACCTGTCCCCATGTAATCCCTGACTCCCTTGTCTCATTCTGCTTATGAATGAGGAGGCTGTGAGTTCACTCTCACTCCAGCACTTTATATGCAAAAATCAAGACTGATACTCACTCCAGTGCAGTACCGAGGGACTGCTGCACTGTTGAAGGTGCTGCCTTTTGGATGCAATGTTAAATCTACCTGTCCTCTCAGGTGGATGTGATGGAGTTGGATGTTTGGCACTCTTGAATTTGAAGAAATCCAAGGAGTCTCTCCTGATATTCCAGCCAGAAATTATCCCTCACATCAACAGCACAGCTCATGATCACACTACTGTTATGAGAGTCTGCTGTGTGCTATTTGACTGTGGTGTTCCCTACGTTGCAATTTCATTGGCTGTAAAGCCCTATAGCGTGAAAGGCACTATAGAAATACAACTCACATGTTTCTGTCTCACAAGATGAAGGGAGGTTAGAGATTATAGAATCCCTATGGTGCAGGAGGAGGCCATTCGGCCCTCTGTGTCTGCACCGACCACCCAGACCTTATTCCCCTAACCTCACATAGTTACCCTGCTAATCCCCTGACACTAAGGGGCAATTTAGCATGGCCAATCCACCTAACCTGCACATCTTTGGACTGTGGGAGGAAACCGGAGCACCCAGAGGAAACCCACGCAGACACGGGGAGAATGTGCAAACTCTACACAGACAGTGACCTGAGGCCGGAATCGAACCTGGGTTCCTGGTGCTGTGAGGCAGCAGTGCTAACCATTGTGCCACCGTGCTGCCCCAACCATTAACATATACAGGGCTGGGTTTTATGGTCTCCCTCGTCCCAAAATCGTAAAATCCCGCCCAAAGTCAATGGGCCTTCCTATTGTCCAACCCTCGCCCGCTCCGATTCCCGGGGCAGGCGAGACAGTAAAACCTATCTTATTAACAGTATTTGCACTGACCAGGAAAGGGTAACATTCACATTACATTTTATATTTACATATCAGGCAATCTGTTCTGGCTTTGCGTGCAGCCAATACCGCGGGAATATGATATCATGTTCTACAACATGTACTATTCCAATGCCAGATTGTATTTATGTTACATTTCACTTACCAACACTGGTTTCAGGTCAGGCAATACAGATCTTAAAATTCCCATCCTCATGGGACTCCCTCACTTCACCCTTCCCTGTCTCCTCCAGGACCCCAATCCTGTTCAGTATCTGCTGCATTCCTCTAATTCTGCCCACTTGAGTACCTGCACTTTTAATCACTCCACATTGGCGTCCCTGCCTTCCTCTGCCTCAGTCTTCGCTCGCTAAAACTCTCCACTTCTCTTTCCTCTTTCAAGGTGATCCTTAAAGCATATTTTGGTCACTTGGCCCAACATTGCCTTGTGCATTTCAGAGCCATGTTTTGTTTTATAACACTCAGTGGAATCATCTCAGGATGCTTTGTCAGGGTAACGGCACTGCTAGTTGTTGCCTTACGGCTACTGCTACCATAAATTGTCTCCCCCATCTCAGCTGAGAACATCATAGAATCATAGAATCCCTACAGTGCAGAGTAGGCCATTTGGCCCATTGAGTGTGCCCCGACTCTCTGACAGAGTACCTTACCCAGGCCCTCTGCCCTGCCCTATCCCTGTAACCCCGCACATTTCCCATGGCCAATCCACCTAACCTGCACATCTTTGGAGTGTGGGAGGAAACTGGAGCACCCGGAGGAATCCCACGCAGACATGGGGAGAACATGCAAACTCCATACAGTCACCCAAGACTGGGTTCAAACCTGGGTCCCTGGCCTGTGAGGCAGCAGTGCTAACCACTGTGCCACCGTGCCGCCCATCTCTACATTTTTTCCCTAACCCCTAAATGAATAAAACAAATCTATCAATACATCAGCAATCCTCAAATGACTCTTTCAAGTTAGGGGGCAGCACGGTAGCACAGTGGTTAGCACTACTGCCTCATAGCGCCAGGGACCCAGGTTCGATTCCCGGCTTGAGTCACTGTCTGTGTGGAGTTGGCACATTCTCCCCGTGTCTGCTTGGGTTTCCTCCGGATGCTCTGGTTTCCTCCCACAGTCCAAAGATGTGTGGGTTAGGTAGATTGGCCATGCTAAGTTGCCTCTTAGTGTCAGGGGGACCAGCTAGGGTAAATGCATGGGGATAGGGCCTGGGTGGAATTGTGATTGGTGCAGACTCGATGGGCTGAATGACCTCCATCTGCACTGTAGGGATTCTATGGTTTTAAGTCCCTTTTTAATAGCACCAATTGACCCGCAGTTAACTGCTTCTCTCAGGAAACATGTCCTGCAGCTTCTGTTGGGGACAAAGATATATACTAACCTCTAACTCTGCTCCAAGGTTGTGAATCTTATGACTGGATGCATTTTCCCAGTTCTCCAAGTATACAACCTAAATGTACCCTCTCCAGCAAAGTTAAGGCTAGTTGTCTGAGGTTATTGTCCTAATCTAATTCCTGGAATTGTACTCATCACTCTTCCTCTGTGGAGAGCCAAGTGGGTACGCACAACTGGCTGAGGGATGATAACAGACAGCAACCTGGTGACCTGTCAATGTCCGTGGGAGCGAGTTGGCCTCCTGCGCAGTTACAGGTCTAAAATAAAGTAAGGCTCATAACTTCCAAGAAGAGAACTATTAAAGCCAAGTTCCTGCCTCTGATCGGCGTCTCTGCCTGTTTTCGTGCAAGAGGCCAAGACACAAGAGGACTCAACTGTGTTTCCTTCCATATCCAAATAGCCCTGCAGAATCCCTATCCATGCACACCCACGAGGAATGGTCTAACCCTAACCCCAACTTGAATAAACACTTTTGGTGGAGGGGGCAAGCGGTCAGCAATTGAAAATGAAAACAGAGAAATATCAAAGTAATTCTGCTGTTTTCTTGAAATATTTTCGGTCTTTGGGATGCTCCAGAGCAGTACTGAGGGGGTGCTGCACATTTAGAGGCGCTGTCTTTCAGAGGAGATCCTAAACCGAGGCCTTGTCTGGCCTCTCAGGCGGCTGTAGAAGAGCCACCATCTAGAACAAGAATAAGGAAATTTTTCTTGTTGTCTTGACCAACATTCATGTCTCAGTAAACATCACTTCAGATAATCTGGTCATTACCACACTGCTGTTTGTGGGATCTTGCTGCGTGCAAATGATTGCTATCTTTCCTACATTACCAGAGTGCCTGCACTTCATAAGTACTCCATTGGCTGGAAAGTGTTTGGGGATTTCCTGGTTATGAAGGGCACTGGGGAGATGCGTGTCTTTCTTATTTATGTAGAAAGGTTCCTAACAGTCTCACAGAGGCACACAGATCACGGAATGAGACTACAGGTTTCTGCTGTGAGGTTATTTCACAAGGTAAAATCAGTCGGGCATTAAGTTTAAAATTTGGCAAATCATGTTGCAGCTTTATAGAATCTTAGTTAGGTTGCACTTGGAATATAGTGTTCAATTCTGGGCGCCACACTACCAGAAGGATGTGGAGGCTTTGGCGAGGGTACAGAAAAGATTCACCAGGATGTTGCCTGGTATGGAGGGCATTAGCTATGAGGAGAGGTTGGAGAAACTTAGTTTGTTCTCACTGGAACAACAGAGGTTGAGGGGTGACCTGGTAGAAGTCTACAAGATTATGAGAGGCACGGACAGAGTGGATAGTCAGAGGCTTTTTCCCAGGGTGGAAGAGTCAATTACTAGGGGACACAGGTTTAAGGTGCGAGGGGCAAGGTTTAAAGGAGATGTATGAGGCAGGTTTTTTACACAGAGAGTGGTGAGTGCCTGGAACTTGATGTTGGGGGAGGAGTGGAAGCGGATATGATAGTGACTTTTAAGAGGGGTTTTGATAAATACATGAATAGGATGGGAATGGAGGGGTATGGTCCTCGGAAGGGTAAGGAGTTTTAGTTCAGACTGACAGCATGGTCAGTGCAGGCTTGGAGGGCTGAAGGACCTGTTCCTGTTCTGCAATTTTCTTTATTCTTTATAACACAGGCAGATATGGACAAAGGCCATTCAGGATAAATAATTCAGGAGAAATTTACAGTACCTTACATTATTACCCTAGAATGTTTACCTTAATCATTCAGAATCTCTTCCGACTGAAGATCACTTTATGTACAGAGGGCTTTCCAACATCACTCCTACATCTGTGGTTGGAAGCCTTTTTCCCTAAAGCCCAAGTCATGAAGACATCCTCTGTGACAGCGATTGTATTATCCCACCTCCCTCTCTCTGTCCCTCCTACTTCCCTCCCTCTGTCCCTCCTTCCTTCTGTCCCTCCCTCTCTCCTTCATTCCCTCTCTCCCTCACTCTCTCTGTCCCTCCCTCCCTCTGTCCATTCTTCTGTCCCTTCCTCCCTCTGCCCCTCCCTCTCTTCCTCCCTCCCTCTGTCCCTCCCTTTCTCCCTCCCTCCTTCTGTCCCTGCCTTCCTCCCTCACTCTCTCTGTCCCTCCGTCCCTCTGCCCCTCCATCCTTGTATCCCAACCTATCTGTCTGTACCCAGCACATCTCCACCAGGGAAGCCCTCCAAAGATCTATCATCTGTCCGTTCCTTTCCTTGATATATATGCTGCTCCTTGGCAAAACCATCCATCTGTCGACACGGTGATGGATTCCATTAGAACGCCAGTGACAAATAGCTCAAATCCCCACCGCTTTTCTTGCCAACTGCTTCTCTGTGTGCCTGTCTGACACCCAGCCTCAGATGAGTCACAATTTTCTTCAGCTCAGTCTACACCCTCACAATGAACTGCATGCTTCTTTTCCAGGTACTCTCTCAGGGTAAACTGTACAGTTTGGGTCCTCTTTAATGACTGTGCCAGGGCGGTATGGTGGCACGGTGGTTAGCACTGCTGCCTCACAGTGCCAGAGACCCGGGTTCGATTCCGGCCTTGGGGTCACTGTCTGTGTGGAGTTTGCACTTTCTCCCCATGCCTGCCTGGGTTTCTTTAGGGTGCTCCAGTTTCCTCCCACAGTTCAAAGATGTGCAGGTTAGATGGATGGGCCATGCTAAATTGCCCCTTAGTGTCCCAAGATGTGTAGGATTAGCGGGGTAAATACTTGGGGTTATGGGGAACAGGTCTGGGTGGGATTGCCCCTTACAACCAGGAGGATTACGTGGGGTTACAAAGGTAGGGCCTGCCCGGGTGGGATTGTTTTTGGTGCAGACTCGATGGGCCGAATGGCCTCCTTCTGCACTGTAGGGATTCTATGACCCAATGAATCAGTGCAAGGAAATTCAAATTAACTGTGAGCAACCATCGTTGGGATCATTTAGTTCCACTTTCACTATCTTACCTGCCTCTAGCTCTATCTAGACCCCTCCACTGCCTACATCCTCATACAGACATTTCCTACTCTCACCTTGCCGATCTTTCATTCTCTCTCTTTTAGGGATGCCCACTGTGGCTAAATGTACTTCTGGAGGTTCATCACATGACCAGTCTCCACATTCCAGCCATTGGTTGGCCAACACATCCATCGTTGTGCTGTCCTATACCAATTGGAAAGCAAAGAAACTCACCACTCATTCGGAAGGTGCTCGGATGGCAGTAAATCTTTATCTCTCTGGTAAAGAGAAATAGTCAGAGAAAATATTTTAAATCTTTTCTAATATCCCGATGATTTTTATGTAAGGGTCACGCACAGCAGTGCCCCGAAGATTGATCTTAAATTCCTGGGGATGCCAGGAAGGCATTGGCAACCTTACTCATTGTGCAAGTTCCAACATGTCCACAGCTTTATTGTTCAAATTACACAGAGATCTCTTTCACCCTGGATCCATGCTGATCTTCACTCAATGCACTAGATTAAAAACCTGCTATAACTCTCCAATCTCCTTCAGTCATAGAGTCATAGAATCCTACAGTGCAGAAGGAGGCCATTTGACCACAATCCCACCCAGATCCTATCTCATAACCACTTGCATTTATCCTGCTAGTCTGTCTGACACTGAAGGGCAATTTAGCATGGCCAATCCCCCTAACTTGCACATCTTTGGACTGTGGGAGGAAACCAGAGCACTCAGAGGAAACCCATCCAGACACAGGGGGAACATACAAACTCCCCACAGACAGTGACTCAAACTGGGAATTGAACCCAGGTCCCTGGCGTTGTGAGGCAGCAGTGCTAACCACTGTGCCACTGTGCTGCCCAGTCTGATATTGACTTCCAAACACTCCATTGGTCTAACTGCTGATCAAATCATTCTCCTCCAGTACCCCTTCATAAGACAATATTATTTTTTCTCTTCCTATTGACCAATGTTAAAGTTTAAAGTTGTATGTCTGCGATTGCTTAACTGGGATGGTGCACGTTTCAAAGCTCTGAAATTGGCCTGAAGTTTAAGTTTATTTATTAGTGTCACAAGTAGGCTAACATTAACACTGCAAGGAAGTTACTGTGAAAATCTCCTAGTCACCACATTCTGGCACCAGTCTGGGTGCACCAAGGGAGAATTTAGCATGGCCAAGGCACCTAATCAGCATGCCTTTTGGACTGTGGGAGGAAACCGGAGAACCTGGAGGAAACCCATGCAGACACGGGGAGAAGGTGCAGACTTGGCACAGACAGTGACCCAAGCCGGGAATCGAACCCAGGTCCCTGGCCCTGTGAGGCAGCAGCGCTGACCACTGGATCACTGTGTGGAAAGGTCTTTAGTTGCCATGGTGCTTTTATCTTGGAATTCTATCTTTGAACTTTTGTATTTTTAAAACCTATCTCTTCAAATAAATTTTCAGGTCACCTTGCCTTATTCCTTGGGCTATTTCACAATGTTCGAAAGACTATATAAATTCAGTTGTGATAACTGTAATAAGTTTGCAGAGACAGAAGTCTCTTTGCCAAAATCCCTTTATTTACAATCTCTAACAACAGTCCACAGAGTGCTCGCAGTCAGCAGTCTACCTCCAGGGCTGTCAGAGGAACTGGCACTCATGGTTAAGTACAAGACAAAGACTCCCTGATTGGCCTATTAATTGGATCCTTAATCAGGGATTTATCAGTCCAAAAGGCCCATCTCAATGGCCTGATTGAAGTCATTACAATAATTATGGTTTAACTTGAAGTATTGTTCTGGATTTTGCCTTTCTATGGTGCTTATTATTTTATATATGCACCTATGGGGTTATCTCTCAGTTGCCAACATTTAAGGGTGAAGAGCCCAACTTTCCCCATCTTTCCTCATATCTGAATTGTATGGATCAGTCTTGAGTGTCTGTCTCGAGGACTTGAATGTTTCTTATGTGTACCCATGACCAAAGCTGGACACAACACTCTAGATGCTACTGATCATTATTTCATAGAATCCCTACAGTGCCAGAAGGAAGCCATTGGGCCCATTGTGTCTGCACCGACCCTTACGCAGGCTTATCACATAACCACATGTATTTACCCCACTAATATACCAAACCTTGGGCTAATAAGGGGCAACTTAGCATGGCCAATCAATGGAACCTGCACATCTTTGGAGCGAAAATCGGAGCACCCGGAGGAAACCCACGCTGATGCAGGGGACAACACGCAAACTCCACACAGCCAAGGCTGGAATTGAACCGTGGCTGTGAGGTAGCGGTGCTAACCACTGTGCCACCCACACCCTGTACAATTTTAAACGCAGCATCCACTAGGAAAACTGGCCTTTTGTGCTGCTCTCAAATCATTTTGGCAACAATCACTGAAGTGAAAAAGCCCTTTACATTTGCAGAGGGAATTTCTGAACTCGATTGTGACGAAGAAGACACATTGGGATAGTAGAACAAATGAACATCTTCCTTATTTCGAAGAGTGTGGCAGAACTCGGTAAGATTGGGAAGAGTTTCCGAGCATTGCACAAATTAATATTGCGCTGTTGAGTCCTGATGAACACATGGCCCCTTTGCCAAGAATTGCAAGTGCTTTTGGCACTGAGTGACAGTTGGATCAGAATTTCTATAAACTTCAGCTAAAATTGGTCAATTAGCAAATCTTGCCACCACAATTCATTTAGCATTCATTTAGCAAGCCACTCTGTACAAAAACAACGGATAGCAACGAACAGAAACATATACTTTGCACAGAAGGCATTAGAATTCTAATGTGCAACTGATGCCGGGGGAAAATTGGCAGCGAGGATTGGCTGCATTTAGAACATTAAAGGAGAATGATGCTGTGGGGATATTTTGGCCCTGGAGGGAGTGCAGAGGAGGTTTACTAGGCTGATACCGGAGTTGAGGGGATTGAGCTATGAGGAGAGGCTGAATAAACTAGGCTTGTACTCGTTAGAGTTTAGAAGAATGAGGGGAGATCTCATTGAGACGTATAAGATGATGAATGGGATGGATAGGATAGAGGTGGAGAGACTCTTCCCGCTCAAAAAAGACAGTAGGACTAGGGGGCACAGCCTCAAGATAAAGGGGAGGCGGTTTAGAACGGAGTTGAGGAGGAACTTCTTCACTCAAAGGGTGGTGAATCTCTGGAATTCTCTGCCCGTTGAAGTGGTGGAGGCTGCCTCGCTAAATATTTTTAAGAAGCGGGTTGATGGGTTCTTGATAAGAGAGGGGATTAAGGGTTATGGGGAGAGGGCGGGAAAGTGGAACTGAGCCACAACAGATCAGCCATGATCTTATTGAATGGCGGGGCAGGCTCGAAGGGCTAGATGGCCTACTCCTGCTCCTATTTCTTATGTTCTTATGTTCTTATGGGATCTGAAAGGCTGACATGTCATTTTACGTATCCTGCAACTTCCATATTTGAAAAAATTGTACCAGGAGAAAATAATCCTTACAGAAGGTCTCCTTTGCAAAACCTAGGAGACAAACACTTTAATCCAACACTCGAGAGGAACACTCCATCAATGTCAGCAACAGGCAGAAAGATGCATGTAGGGCAACTCGCTGATGTTGGCTGCCATGATGTCAATTTTTTTTACAGGACTAAGGTTCAATCTATCTAAGAACATTTGAAAATAGGGAAAGGTAAAAGGCTACTTGGTCCATGCCAGTAGACTGCATGGTTAGAATTGTCAAGATCGTGTAACCATAGGATCCTACAGTGCAGAAGGAGGCCATTTGGCCCATCAAGTTTGCGCCAATGACAATCCCACCCAGACTCTATCACCACAACCCCGTGCATTTACCCTAACTAGTCCCCCGGACACTAAGGGACAATTTAGCACGCCAAATCCACTTAACCTGCGCATTTTTGGACAGTGGGGAGAAACCAGAGCACCCGGTTTGTTCCATTTTCCTGCCTTCTCCCCATAACTCTGCACATTCTCTCTTTCTAGATAACTGTCTAATTCCTGTTACTTCAATTGAAACTGCCTCCAGCACCCTCTCAGGAAATGGACTCAAGACCACAACCATCTGCTGAATGAAAAACGTTCTTCCTCGTGTTGCTTTCGCTTCTTTATATTGAGTCGATTTTGTGCTCGAGTCTCTGGGGCGGGACGTGAACCTCCTAACCTCTGACTGAGGCAAGAATGCTTATCCCCTGAGTCACTGCTGACACAAAACTACTTCCCAGTCATTGCCATCACTTAGAACAATGAGGTACCACAAGGCGTTCTGGATGTGCAGAAATTTAACAAATGTTAAATGGGGCAGAATGGTGGTACAGTGGTTAGCACTGCTGCCAAGGACCTCGGTTCAACTCCTGGCTTGAGTCACTGTCCGTGTGGAGTTTGCACATTCTCCCTGTGTCAGTGTGGGTTTTCTCCAGGTGCTCCGGTTTCCTTCCACAGCCCAAAGACGTGCGGGTTAGGTGGATTGGCCATGCGTTAGTGTCAGAGGGACTAGTTAGGGTAAATGCATGGGGTTATGGGGATAGGGCCTGGGTGGGATTGTGATTGGTGCAGACATGATGGGCTGAATGGCCTCCTTCCGCACTGTAGGGATTCTATGATTGGAGTTTTGATGTAAGCCGACTTGTGACTAAAAAAAAAACCTTTAGCTTTAATTTTATTTCTACTTGGTGAACATCGATGGAGAGTGAGTCTGCAGGTATACACCAATGCAATGTAGTAATGTGAAACTCAGTTACTGGTCACTGTAACCATTGGAGAGCAGTTGTAAAATAGTTATGCTGCTTGACTGGTAATCCAGAGGCTTGGACTAATGTGATGGAACACTCTCATTTGCCCGCCAGGGTGCAGCTTCAACAACACTCAACAAACTGGACACCGCTCAGGGCAAAGTTACCTGCTTGATACCCTCTGCCACAGGCGCACGTTGGCAGCAGTGTGTACCATCTGCAAGGTGCACTGCAGCCACAGATCAAGGCTCCTTCGCCAACGCCTTCCAAACCAATGATCACGATCTGTGTAAGAAGAAGGGCAGCAGATGCAGGAGAACACTGCCAACTGCAAGTTCCCCTCCAAACCACACGCCATCCTGACTTGTAACTATATCGCCATTGCTTCACTGTCACTGGGTCAGAATCCCGGAATTCTCTTCCAAGTTACACTCTGGGTGCTCCTTTAACAGATGCAATGCAGCAGTTCAGGAAGACGGCTTCCCATCACCTTCTCAAGAACACTTAGGAATGGGCAGTAAATGCAGGCCTATCCAGTGATGCCCACATCCCTTGAATGACTTTAAAAACATGACTTGAGAAAAGAATTCAAATTCCACATGGCATTTGTGTATTGTCTCCAGCCAGGATAGTTAGTGAGATTTTGCAAGCCCAGGCAAGTCATGGGGGTTACAGATAGTGTGACATGAACCCAAGATCCTGGTTGAGGCCGTCCTCATGTGTGCGGAACTTGGCTATCAGTCTCTGCTCACTGACTCTGTGTTGCCGTGTGTCGTGAACGCTGCCTTGGAGAACGCTTACGCGAAGATCAGAGCCTAAATGCCAGTGACTGCTGAAGTGTTCCCCGACTGGAAGGGAACAGTTTTGCCTGGTGATTGTCGAGCGGTGTTCATTCATTCATTGTCGTAGTGTCTGCACGGTCTTCATTTCCAGTCGGGGAACACTTCAGCAGTCACGGGTATTCAGCCTCTGATCTTCGCGTAAGCGTTCTCCAAGGCATCCTTCACGACACACGGCAACACATAGTCAGTGAGCAGAGACTGATAGCCAAGTTCCGCACACATGAGGACAGCCTCAACCGGGATCTTGGGTTCATGTCACACTATCTGTAACCCCCATGATCTTGCCTGGGCTTGCAACATCTCACTAACTGTCCTGTCTGGAGACAATACACATCTCTTTAACCTGTGCTTAACCCTCTCTCATTGTCTGTATCTTTAAGACTTGATTACCTGTAAAGACTCACATTCCAATCATTATCTTGTAAATTGAGTTTGTCTTTATATGCCCTGTTTGTGATCACAAGTCCTCACTCACCTGATGAAGGAGCTTCAGACTCCGAAAGCTGCCAAATAAATCTGTTGGGCTTTAACCTAGTGTTGTGAGACTTGTTACTGTGCTTACCCCAGTCCAACGCCGGCATCTCCACATCATAACTAATAAATTGCCATAAAGACCCATCTGAGTCACCAATGCTGCTTAGGGAAGAAAATCAGTTATCTTCACCTAGAATCATAGAGTCCCTACAGTGCCGAAGGAGCCATTTGGCCCAATGAGTCTGCACTGACCACAATCTCACCCAGGCCCTATCCCTGTAACGCCATGCACTTACCATAGCTAACCCTCCTGACACCAAGAGACAACTTAGCATGGCCAATCCACCTAACCTGCACATCTTTGTGGGAGGAAATCAAAGCACCCGGAGGAAACCCATGCAGACATTGCTTTGATTTTTGGTGTGATTTATTATTGTCGCATATATTAACACACAGTGAAAATTGTTTCTTGCGCGCTATATAAAACATACCGTTCATAGGGAAGAAAACGAGAGCGTGCAGAATGTAGTGTTACAGTCAAAGCTAGGGTGTAGAGAAAGATCAACTTAATGCAAGGTAAGTCCATTCAAAAGTCTGACTGCAGCAGGGAAGCTGTTCTTGAGTCTGTTGGTACGTGACCTCAAACCTTTGTATCTTTTTCCCAAAGGAAGAAGGTGGAAGGGAGAATGTCCGGGGTGTGTGGGGTCCTTAATCATACTGGCTGCTTTGCCAAAGCAGTATGGAGTGTAAACAGAATTGGTGGATGGGAGGCTGGTTTGCGTGATGGGGAGAATGTGCAAAAACTCAATACCGACAGTTACCCAAGGCTGGAATCGAACCTGGGTTCCTGGCACTGTGAGACGGTAGTGCTAACCACCATGCCGCCTGGTGTGGTCTAGATGTGACTCCAGGCCCATGATGATGTGATTGATTCTTAACTTCCCCCTCAGTGTGTGAAATCGCCCAGCAAGCCAGACTGTGATGACAATAAATACTGACCTTACCAAAGATACTTACATCTTCTGAATATGCAGCCATTTTTCACAGCAGCAGCCCCTACTCCTGACCTTAGGGCAGAGGGAAGGTCACTGACGAAGCAGATGAAGGTGTTTGAGCTCATCAGGCCCCAGGGGGACTCCTGCAGTGATATTCTGGGGCTCTGATAACTAACTTCCAACAACAATAACCATCTGTCTTCCTTTGTGTTGAATCAGACTCCAGCCACTGGAGAGTTTCAGCATTGAGCTGGGTTTTAGGAGGGCTCTTTGGTGCCAAACTCTGATTGAATGCTGTCTTGATGTCTTAGTCATCCCTCCTCTGGCATTCAGCTCCTGCGTCTGTATTTAGATCAAAGCTGCATCAAGGTCATCTTTTTCTCCTTGGTGTTATGAAGTCAGTGAGAAACATTGGCTTGGAAAAGAGAACTCTCTTGCTTTTCTTCAAGTAGCATCACAAAATCTTTAATATCTATTTGAGCAGAGACAAATCTGAAACCTTCTGCCCCTGCAGTGCACCTCCAAATTTACTCCCTCATTAGCAGCTTTGCCTTCAGATGCCGAGGGCTTCAGTGGAATTTAACCTCTCTTTTCCTTCAACCTCAAAGGCACGGCACGATGGCACAGTGATTAGCACTGCTGCCTCACAGTGCCAGAGACCTGGGTTTGATTCCTGGCTTGGGTCACTATCGGTGCGGAGTTTGCACGTTCTCTGTGTGGGTTTCCTCGAGGTGTTCTGGTTTCCTCCCAAAGGCGTGCTGGTCAGGTGCATCGACCTGGACAAGTGCCATAGTGTGGTGACTAGGGAAATTTCACAGTAATTTCATAGTAGTTTTAATGTAAGCCTTACTTGTGGCTAATAAATAACCTTTACTTTACAGTCTTTTCTCCTTAAAAACCACTTCTTTGACCAAGCCCTAATATCTCCTTGTGTGGAGATGCCAGCGTTGGACTGGAGTGGGCACAGTAAGTGGGCTCAGGTTAAAGTGCAACAGGTTTATTTGGTAGCACAAGCTTTCGAAGCGCTGCTCCTTCATCAGGTGAGTGCCGGGGGCAGTGCTCCGAAAGCTCGTGCTGGTGTTGTGAGACTCCTTACTATCTCCTTGTGTGGCTTGGACTAGATTCATTTAATACATCTGTGAAGCACCTTGGGGATGTTTTACTGCATTAAAGGCACCATATAAATGCAAGTTGTTGCTGTGGATGTTGGGACAGAAGGTGATTTCAAACATAGGATTTATAGGATTTTCATTCGGGGCTGAAGAAATGCGCTGAAAAGGCAGATAAGGCACTAAGATACAGATCAGCCACACCCACAGAGCAGAAGGAGGCCATTTGGCCCATTCAGTCTGCACTGACTTACTGACAGAGCATCTTACCCGGCCCACATGCCCATAAACCAACCCCCCCCCCCCCCCCCCACCACCACCACCACCACCACACATAACCCTCAGCCCTGCACATTTCCTTTTGCTGGTTCCCTTAACCTACACATCCTGAGACACTAAGGGATAAAATGTAGCATGGCCAATCCACTTAACCTACACATCTTTGGATTGTGGGAGATAACCAGAGCACCCAGAGGAAGCCCACGCAGACACGGGGAGAATGTGCAGACTCCACACAGATAGTGACCCAAGCCAGGAATCAAACCCGGGTCCCTGGCGCTGTGAGGCAGCAGTGCTAACCCACTGTGCCACCCAGATTCATCCAAGATGTATCGACTTGAATGGCGGAGCAGGTTTGAAGGTCTAATTAGCCCACTCGTATTTCTAATAGGCAGGGAGACAGTTCTGTGTATAGGGCAATCCCTGGGCCGCGGCACTTCATCAGTAATGCACCCGAGTGTATGAACTCAAATGCTGCAGCGAGACTCCCTCTTAATTGGGTGACCAAACTGCCCACAACTGAGGCAAGCGAACACATGGGTAAAATTCAGAGTCCCACCCTTTGCGGGAACTGTCCTGGGTGGGGATGGATAACTCATCGGACCTTTTAAAGATCCGATGACCTCAGGCGTGAAGTTCCTTTATCGGGGACGGGGAGCGACCAGGAAATCCTGCCCTCAAATATTCTTCCTTTTGCAAGACAAACTCAGCATCTCAATCAGTGTCGATGGATTTTCGTGTGGCGCAGGGAGAATATTTCAAACAGCTTCAGGCAGAACATCTTAATTTTTTTTTCTCCCTGCCAATTTTCTCTGGCAATTTAAAATATCTTAATAATAGATTCCAGTAAACATCAATCTGAAAACACTAATGGAGCTCCAGGAATTAAGTTGGCTCAACGATTACTGGGGATCTGAAGGTGGCTACAGGCAGCGCTTGGCTCCATTGGAGTCAGACAGATATATTAAACAGATTTTATTGTGCTGAAATGTTGGAAATTGCGCAGAATTAATTAATGTTGACACCGCGATGGTCAGGAAGATACTTTTGCAGATGTTATGCATTTGCCTGAGGGCTGATGGGGTTTGCAGGCAGTCGATGACCTTCGTTCACTGAAGAAATCAACATGGAGACAACACTATTACGAATGTCATATTGTGATCCTTATCTGAGGGAATGGGTTGGCACAGTGTTTATAATACTGGGCTAGCAACTCAAGAGACTGGGAGCCCAGACAGCAAATATAATTCAATAAATCTGATAAAGTGGAGCAACTCCTCCAGTAAAAATCGAAAGTTGCTGCCGTCATAATGAAAAACCCAAGTGGAAAACCAATCAAAAAAAGTAAAGTTTATTTATTAGTCACAAGTAAGGCTTACATTAACACTGCAATGATATTACTGTGAAATTTCCCGAGTCACCACACTCTGGCACCTGTTTGGGTCAATGCACCCTAACTAGCACCTCTTTCAGAATGTGGGAGGAAACCGGAGCACCTGGAGGAAACCCACGCAGACACTGGGAGAACGTGCAAACTCCACACACAATGACCCAAGCTGAGAATCAAACCCAGGTCCCTATGCTACTGTGCCGCCCTGAAAATCACTTTCGGGGAAGGGAACCTCCCCCTCAACTTGATCTTGCATAATCATGGCTCCAGTCCCGAGCTACTTGGTTGATGAATGATCTCACAAGGGGGACTAGAAAACTCATAAATTGTCCTAAAACCAAAAGAGAAAATGCTGGAAAATCTCAGCAGGTCTGACAGCATCTGTAAGGAGAGAAAAGAGCTGACATTGAGTCCAGATGACTCTTTGTCAAAGCTTTGGTCATCTGGACTCGAGACGTCAGCTCTTTTCTCTCCTTACAGATGCTGCCAGGCCTGCTGAGATTTTCCAGCGTATTCTCTTTTGGTTTCAGATTCCAGCATCCGCATAAATGTGTCATAAATTGTCCTCCTGACTCATGGATATGGCCATGACACATTCTCAGAACAAATAAAGAATAACATCTGCCATCTGGCACATCAAAACATGATAACTATTTGAGTACAAACTTGTTCAAAAAAACTGAAGGCCAACTATGACTGTCTTTCAAAGAAAACAATTCTCAGGGATGCGCTGCCACAGGCCACCTGTTGCCCATCCCTGGTAGCCCCAGGGATGAACCTTCTTGGAACCACTGAAGACGCTGGCACAGTGGTAAGCACTGCTGCCCCACAGCGCAGGAACCCGGGTTCGATTCCTGGCTTGGGTCGTTGTCTGTGTGGAGTCTGCACATTCCCCATGTTTGTGTGGGTTTCCTCCCACAGTCTGAAAGATGTGCTGGTTAGGTGCATTGGCCATGCAAACAGGAGCATGGAGACTAGGGGATTATTGTCATTATTTATGGAATTCACTGCCCAGTGACGCAGTTGCGGCTACCTCATTGAATGTTTTTAAGGCAAGAATAGGTAAATTTTTGAACAGTAAAGGAATTAAGGGTGAGCAGACAGCTAAGTGGAGCTGAGTCCACAAAAAGATCAGCCAGAGTCGACAGACCAGATGGTCTACTCCTGCTCCTAGTTCTAATTACAATGTTAATGCATTTCAGTAAGAAATGAACCTTAAAACTTGAAGACTGTGAAGGTCCTCCCACAAAAGTTGGCCAGCTATCTGGGTGCCAGTGTACAGCATTAACATCTGAAGGAACGGGAGTTTAATGAGCATACTCTTCAGAGGTTTAATCTCTCTCCTTTGTTTTCTGAGGTGGAGTTTAGTGGGGTGAGGGAAGTGGCTGAATGGCAGGAGCAGAATCACTTGAAGGCAATTCAATATGTTCACAAAACAAGCCTGAGGCACAGTACTTTCACCTTTCCAGAGCAGTTCAGCTATAACTTCAAAATTAACACACTTAGACCATAACTATTTTTTATCCTCAAATAGCCGGTAATGGGGGAAGGGTCACCAGAGCCACTGGGAATGGCAGAGGAGTGGGCAGCTCCTCAGCGCAACACGCGATTGGTACACTGTTGCAGTGGTCCTGGGTCTGCCCAATTTCTCCTGCCACATTCTCAGACCGCAGGACCTTCTCTTGGACAGTTTTCTTTAAATGTATCCCTCCCCCTCTACTATTCTTTTGCAACTAAGGGCAGCACGGTGGCACAGCGGTTAGCACTGCTGCCTCACAACACCAGGGAACCAGGTTTGATTCCCAGCTTGGGTCACTATCTATGCAGAGTCTGCACGTTCACCCTGTGTCTGCGTGGGTTTCCTCCAGGTGCTCCGGTTTCCGAAAGATATGACGATTAGGTAAATCATAAATAGAATCCCTACAGTGCAGAAGGAGGTCATTCAGTCCATCGAGTCTGTACCGACCAAAATTCCGCCCAGGTCCTATCCCCATAGCCCCACATATTTACCCTGCTAATCCCCCTGACACTTCGAGTCAATTTAGCACGACCAATCCACCTAACCTGCACATCTTTGGACTGTGGGAGGAAACTGGGGCACCTGGAGAAAACCCACACAGTCACAAGGAGAAGGTGCAAACTCCACACAAACAGTCACCCAAGGCCGGAATCAAACCCGGGTCCCTGGCTTTATGAGGCAGCTGTGCCACCATACCGCCCTAAATAGTTCCATTGGCAGTGCTAAATTCTCCCTCAACGTACCCGAACAGGCACCGGAGTGTGGCGACTAGGGGGTTTTCACACTAACTTCATTGCAGTGTTAATGTAAGCCTAATAAAAATAAACTTTAAACTCTCTGGTCGCACCTTACGTGCTATTACCACATTAATTTGCTTTGTACCATCACTCCTTTTGCTATTTAATCAGTTCTACCTCGCATAAATCAGAGCATTTTCTCTCCTGCCCTCCCCCACTCTACCCTTATTCAAAAGCTCTCCGTATCGGATATCTTCTGATTCTTTTGGATACTGACTCGGTTTTATGCCCTGTGGCTGCTGCTTGACTTCCTGTGTGTTTTCAAGCGTTGTCTGTTTTTTTTTAAAAAAAACTTCCTATTTCCAGCCTCCGCATTATTCTTTTTTTGTTTCCACCACTTTTCCCTTGGCTGCTGACAAGAGCGGCAGTGATGACAATAATTATCTCCAATTCGTATGAACTTATCGAACTGCTGAGGGAGGCAGTGTGGCAGCTAGTAACAGCCGCAGAGAGCTCATTTATTTTAAATGCTCCAGCAGATGGTGGCTTGGTTGCAAATTGGATCTAATGATGCATTTAAAATGTAGAATTGCATCGAGAGTTGGTTCTGCAAGAGTGGCCCCTGGCGCTATGAAACCACCCCACTGATATCACAAGGTGGGTTCCATGGCAGCTAGAATGGCATCTATGGCGGTGATTCTTCTACCATAGGGGGATGTGGGCATTGCTGGCAAAGTCAGCATGTGGGCAGCATGGCAGCACAATGGTTAGCACTGCTGCTTCACAGCTCCAGGGACATGGGTTCAACTCCCGGCTTGGGTGACTGTCTGTGTGGAGTTTGCACATTCTCCCCGTGTGTGCGTGGGTTTCCTCCGGGTGCTCCGGTTTCTTCCCACAGTCCAAAGGTGTGCGGGTTAGGTTGACTGGCCATGCTAAATTGCCCCTTAGTGTCCTAAGATGCGTAGGTTAGAGGGATTAGCAGGTAAAATATGTAGGGAAATGGGGGTAGGGCCTGGGTGGGATTGTGGTCGGTGCAGATCCGATGGGCCAAAGGGCCTCTTTCTGCATGGTAGGGTTTCTATGATTTGTTGTCCATCTCTAAGTACACCTGAACTGAACATTTTAGAAGTCTGGAGTTACATGCAGGCCAGACTGGGTAAGGGCAGCACGGTGGCTCAGTGGTTAGCACTTCTGCCTCACAGCACCAGGCATTCAGTTTCAATTCCGGCCTCAGGTCACTGTCTGTGCGGAGTTTGCACGTTCTCCCCGTGTCTGCATGGGTTTCCTCCCACAGTCCAAAGAGGTGCGGGTTAGGTTGATTGGCCATGCTAAATTTCCCCTTAGTGTCAGGGGGATCAGCAGGGTATATATGTCAGACTATGGGGATAGGGCCTGGATGGGACTGCAGTCAGTGCAGACTCAATGGGCTGAATGGCCTCCTTCTGCGCCATGCGGGGTCTTTATGATTCCCTTCCCTAAAGGGCATTAGTGATTTGGATGGATCATTATGACAATCAATGACAATTTCATGGTCACCAGTGCTGAGATTAGCTTTATATTCCAGGTTTTAATTGAATTTAAACTGCACCAGATGCCAATGGTGGGATTTGAACCCATGTCCTCAGAGCATTAGTCTGGAGCCTCTAGATTACTAGTTCAGTGATATTACCACTGCTTTCATCCCTTCTGATTTGGAATTAAACTTTCCATTCTCAGGCCACCAAAAATCAATAACAACTTGTGTTTCTATAATACTTTTAAAATGGTAACGCATCCCAAGGCACTTTGTGAGAGTGTTATCAGAGAGGGTTGGGGGCAGAGATATTAGGTCAGGTGGCCTAAAGCTTGGTCAGAGGTAAATTTTAAGGAGAATCTTTAAGGAAGAGAAAGAGGTAGCGAGGCCGGGAGGTTTAAGGAAGGACTGCCAGAGGTCAGGGCCTAGGCAGCTGAAAACAGAAGGGCCAAAGGTGGAGTGATCAAAATACAGTGTGCATAACAGGTCAAAATGGGAGAATTACCAGGGACTTGGAGTCTCATAGGGCTGCAGGAGGTTACAAGAGATTGTGAGTGGTTAAATCGTGGATAGAGTCTTATACGTCTAGAGCGCAGAAAAAGGCCACTTTGTCTGCACTGGTCAAAGACACTAGGATCCGAAAACAAGCTTGAGAAATGCTACAACTGAGGCATTGCTGGGGCAGAAGCAACACAGCAAAGGTCACATTTCAGGAGCCAGTTTGGAAGCAACAAGTCAGCAGCCTGTGTGTGGCAGCCGTGACCACTTACCCTTGTGGCATTGCATTTGCACTCTCTCTTCCTTGACAATCTCGCTAGATTTTTTTTTCTTAATAAATGAGGATCAAAAAAGCAGGTTTTTGAGTCCAATTTCTATTTAATATTCATAAATCCAACCACCGGAAAGGCAGAGGGAGGAATTGCTCCAAAAGGATAATGTTCTAACTGTAACCAAGGATCCCCTGGATCCCAGTAGACCCAAGGGATCCATCCATTCTAGTCGAAAAAGGTAAGACACTGTCTACTCAATTAGCATTCATATTTCCTAACCATTTTGTCCAGGTGAAATTATATGAGCTTCGAGGTTTGGAATGGGCTATCCTTGGCAGTAAAATTTATTTATTAGTCACAAGTAAGGCTTACATTAACACCGCAATGAAGTTACTGTGAAAATCATCTAGTTACCACACTCCAGCACCTGTTCAGGTACATGGTGGGAGAATTTAGCATGGCCAATGGACCTAAGCAGCACATCTTTTGGACTGTGGGAGAAAACCGGAGCACGCGGAGGAAACCCACGCAGACACGGGGAGAACATGCAAACTCCACACAGACAGTGACTCAAGCCGGGAATCAAACCCGAGTCCCTGACCCTGTGAGGCAGCAGTACTAACCACTGTGCCACCATATCGATGAATAAAGCCTCAATCAATGCACCAAGATTGGATACTACCTTCAGCTTGAGTTTCAAATTTTTTGTGTCACGCAATGTGAAACACAAAAGGACTACGCTGTATGACTATGCAGTGAAACTCCATGTCTATAATTCCTGGTCTTATGGGAACTGTGTTATTAGAACCCTTTATGGGGCTTTGTCAGGGTGGTAGTTGTGGTGGGGGGGTGGGGAGGGCAATGGGTAAATAATATGCACCATTTAAATAATTTTATTTTTCCTCCAGGGAATCTGCAGTACTGTACAGGGCTGAGTTCATCTTTCCAAATAGTTTCCTTGTACATTGTCCTGGATTTTTACAATTGTGTCTGATGTAGGACAAGGAAAAGGAAAAAAAATCCCCAAACAGACTATATTCTGCAGGGAATTACATTGGGCTTTGCTTGTCTGCAGTGATTTATTTGCTACATGATAACCACATCTGCCCGACTCCACTATTAACGTATCACAAACCTGCTGCAACTGTTTGACAGGCAGTTTACAGCCATCAACTGGGGCACTGGGCTAGCACACTGGCCTCTGAAATTTGGTTCTGAATAGAGCCTAGATTGGCAATAGTCCTGAGGAAGCTGCTCCCTGCCTCCTGCCTCTTGGTCACAGAATACTACAGAGCAGAAGAGGCCCTTCGGCCCATTGCATCTACACCTACACATGACCTACCCACCTAATCCCACTTGCCAGTACTTGGCCCATAGTCCTGAATGTTATGATGCGCCAAGTGTTCATCCAGGTGCTTTTTAAAGGATGTGAGGCATCCCACCTCCACCACCCTCCCAGGCAGCGCATTCCAGACCATCTGAGTAAAAAAAGCTTTTCCTCAAATCCCCCCAAAACCTCCCAAGGATCATAAACAAAATGTATTTGTAGCCAGATTCAATTCAGTCCAAATCAAAATTAAAATGTGAATGGGACTCGGAAAGAAAAGGATCACTAGGAGTGGGAGAAAAATGGCAGACTGTTGCAGCAAGCAGTATTCTTCTGAGCTGCACTTTCAGGCAAACAACGTCAAGGGACCTTTACCTCTACACTTGACCATGCTATCCTTGAACTAGGAGTACTTGATTCAAGCAAAGAGAATAAAGTGTTCCTTTTTTTAACATCAGCATCTCGCTCCAAGGTCAGATATATTCACAAGGAATTAGTTCAACATATCACTGCAAAGATTTTACTGTGAAAGATTGGGATGGCTTTTGAAGAAATGCAAGGGTTTCTGATGAGAACAGGTCTTCTCCTACAGTGTCTCATGCATCACCTTCACAGTTCAAGCAGAATGTTCTTGCAAGGTCATCAGTTACCAGCGGCTGAGTTTGTCCAGCCGTGTTGCAGTAAGGCTCACCTTTCCGTAAGGTGAGGGGGGGAGGAATCCAACATTACCAAACGCTAGGAAAAGTTAATGGTGCCAGAAGAAGAGTAGAACCCTGAAGCGTCGGTGGAGAACCTCTGGGAGATGTGTACACAGTCCAGCTCCACCTCTCCGAAGTGGTAATTTTCATATTTCTGCAATGGAAAACAAAAAGTGTTAATATTTTAACCCTACAAGAGGATTTGCATTTTGGGTGCACCGAAGACTATTGTGATGTGGAGGAGGTAGGGGCATATGAACAGGAACTCTGTGCAACTACCCAAGTTCTACAGTCTACACTTAAGAGCCTAGCTTGACACTCTGGTGAAGTACCGAGGGAGTGCTGCACACCTGGAGATAATTTTTTTTGAGATGTGATATGAAACCAAAACCTTGATCTGCAATCTCAGTTGGACATAAGAGATCCCATCCAGAAGGACAGGAGCGTTATCCCAGGTTCCCTGAACAATTTTATTCAAAGAACATTACAGCACATGAACAGGCCCTTCAGTCCTCAAGCCTGTTCCTCAATCAACATTCTAAAAACAGATGATCTGGTCCTTTGCTTCTTGCATCTTGTGAGAGCTTACTATGCACAAATTGGCTGCTGCATTTCCTCCATTACAATAGAGCCTACACTTAAATCACTCTGGGATGTACTGAGATAGTGAAATGCACTAAATAAATGCAATTTCTTTTAATAATCCTTACATTGCTGAATAAATAGAATTTCATATAGTTTGCACAACAGATATTGTGATAGCCCTTAGGGTTTCAAACACAGAATTGAGGTTTACAAAACTGGTTGGCATGGTGACACAATCCTCCCACAGTCCAAAGATGTACAGGTGGTGGGTTGGCCATGTGTAGGATATGAAGATAGGGCAGGCGAGAGGGCATGGCTAAGATTGTCAGAGAGTTGGTGCAGACTCAATGGGCCAAATGGCCTCCTTCTGCTGTGAAAGGATTGTATCTGGATTGGGAGAGGTGTCTCATGAGGAAAGGCTGCACAAGCTAGGCTGTGCTTCTTTTGTTTATACCCAATTCAATCCAATCAAAGTCCAATTCAAAATCTCAGCAAGTGATTTTTGACTTTTTTTCATTTGATTTGATTTATTATTGTCACATGTATTAACATACAGTGAAAAGCATTGTTTCTTGTGTGCTATACAGACAAAGCATAACATTCAGAGAATGAAAGGAGACAGGACAGAATGCAGTGTTACAGTCATAGCCAGGGTGTAGAGAAAGATCAACTTAATGTGAGGTAAGTCCATTCGAGAATCTGACGGCAGCAGGGAAGAAGCTGATCTTGAGTCAGTGGGTATGTAACCTGAGACTTTTGTATCTTTTTCCTGATGGAAGAAGGTGGAAGAGAGAATGTCCTGGGTGCGTGGGGTCCTTAATTATGTTGGCTGCTTTACTGAGGCAGCGAGAAGTGTAGACAGAGATAATGGATGGGAGGCTGGTTTGTGCAAGGATTGGGCTACATTCACATCCTTTTGTAGTTCCTTCTGGTCTTAGGCACAGCAGGAGCAATATCAAACTGTGATACAACCAGAAAGAATGCTTTCTACGGTGCATCTGTAAAAATTGGTGAGAGTCATACCTGACATGCCAAATTTCCTAATCCAAGGTCCAAGCTGACAAGACAGGCTGGCCACTTCCTGTCTTGGGCATGATCTACATGATCCACTCTGATTGGAGCAGGCATTACACCTTCTCCAAGGCTCGATCTCACTCGCATCTTAGCCAAAAGGCCAAGACACCATTTTAAAAAATTGCTTCAAATGAAGCCTCAAGGTAACCTCATAGCTTCAACTAAGTGCAGGATGCCAAAGCTGCACTCAATTTTAGCCAAAAGGCCGGACGAGTAAGAGGCAACATGAGTGACACACATTAGATCCTCAGGGGGCTTAACAGGGTGGACATGGAGAGGATGCTTCCTCGTGTTGGTAAATGTAGAACCCGGGGGGGGGGGGGGGGGGGTGTGTGTTTAAAAGTAAAGACTCACTCTTTTTGTACAGAGACAAGGATTTTTTTTTCTCTCAAAAGACCGTATATCTCTGAAACTCTCTTCCTTCAAAGGTGGTGGAAGCACGGACTTTGAATATTTGTAAGGCAGAGCTAGATTCATTCTTGATCAGCAAGAGAGTGAAAGGTTATCGGACGGGTTGGCAGGAATGCGGGGGTTGAGGTTACAATCAGATCAGCCATGATCTTATTGAACGGCGAGGCATGTTCAAAGGGCCAGGTGGCTTACTCCTGCTCCTTGGTAGTCGGAGGCTCCTCCTCCCATCCCCACATTTCTGTTTTCCTGATGTGGCACACACGTTGAGCACAGTATCTGCAGAGTTTTGGATTTTGCTTGAATCTGTTGATTCACAGGAGTGCCATTTCCCTTGATATTCACTAATAACATTGATTTTCCCAAAGACAGCGCAGTATTCTCTTGCACAGCTGTTTCTCTCTTTTGGAAGAGAGGACAGGCAAGAATATGTCAATATTTTCAGAGGATCCTTTACAATGAAAACCACAACTTCAACAATTAATCCACTGCACCCCAAGGACCTCATTTCACTGCACATCAACTACTGTGACAAGGGGATTGATCCTTACCCTGCTAAACTGCAAGCTTGTACTTTCACACATCAGCCACCCTGAGCAGCTACTCCTATAATCTTACACATACAATATCATAATTTGGTGCATTAATCTTTATTCTTCCAAAATAATAAGATGGCATAGTGGTTAACACTGCTATATCACAGCATCAAGGACCTGTGTTCGATTACCAGCTTGGATCACTGTCTTTGATTTATCACATGTGTTAGTACACAGTGAAAAGTATTGTTACTTGTGTGCTACACAAAGCATACTGTTCACAGAGAAGGAAAGGAGAGTGCAGGATGTGGTGTTACAGTCATAGCTAGGGTCTCTGCAGAATCTACAGGTTCTCCCCGTGTCTGCGTGGGTTTCCTCTGGATGCTCCAGTTTCCACCCAGTCTCAAAAGGCATGCAGGTAAAAGCAAATTACTGCAGATGCTAGAATCTGAAACTAAAAGAGAAAATGCTGGAAAATCTCAGCAGGTCTGGCAGCATCTGTAAGGAAAGAAAAGAGCTGATGTTTCGAATTCAGACAGCCCTTTGTCAAGCACATTCTTCAAACTGCTGTTCTTGCAGCTTTGACAAAGGATCGTCTGGACTCAAAATGTCAGCTCTTTTCTCTCCTTACAGACACTGCCAGACCTACTGAGATTTTCCAGTATTTTCCCTTTTGGTCAAAGACGTGCTGGTTAGGTGCACTGTGCTGAATTCTCCCTCAGTGTACCCAAACAGGCGCTGGAGACTCGGAGATTTTCATAGTAACTTCATTGTAGTGTTAATGTAAACCTACTTGTGACACTAATAAATAAACTTTAAGTTTTAAGCAAATAGGAATTCTGCAAAACACATACAACAAGAAAATGCTGAATATAAGGAGTCTGGAATAAAAGACACATTCACTTACATTTTAACACGATTATTTGAGCTTATCTTAGTTAATTTAAAATGAAGTACATTCCCCTTGGCGATTTCATGAGAAACAAATTATTTTTAGTTGAAATTTTTCTGTTGCTTTGAGCACAATCTCTTGATAAGGCCACTTGGACAGGGCTGATGTTAACCAGCTACAGGCTCAGCAATCAGTTTAGCCAATTATAAGACACAGTTCACATCTGGTATCTCACAGATTCTTCAGAGCCAAGTAGCCCTCATTATAGCAACCCACTTGTAATGTTACGACGAACAACCTCGAGAGTTAGGAATCATGGCCTAGCTAGCTATGCCACAGGAAAACTGAACATCTTACAACGTGGGTGAGGTGTAACAGTCAACATTGCAAAAGATGCCAGGTATAGGGAAAAGGATTTGACAAGTTGTTCAATAAATTCTCAGAATCAACAGAGATTGACATTACCTGGGCAGCTGAGTCTTACTGAACTGGCTCACTACCAGCAACGCAACTCATTGAAAACAAAAACCATTTTGTGGATATGGCAACCCCTTGCAAGTTCAGCATTTATTGCCCATCCCTCACATTCTCCGTGGTCGTACAAGCTCAGCGAAGTGGGTACTTGATATTCTAGTCCAGAGAACAATGAAAAAATAAGGCTATTTATACACTTTGTCACCAAGTGAGAGCACTTTGCTAAATTAATTACTTTTATGGAGTGCAGAGGCCATCGTGTTGGCAAACACGGCAGGCCTTTGGCACCAACAGGAACTCGAGTTAGGAAGGAAGGTTTCTCTGGACAGAAACGCTTGATCGGGATTACGTTGCTCATGGTGCGGAGGAAGTCAAACACCAAAAGGTGCAACAGTCAACATTGTAAAAGCTGCCAGATATAGGGAAAAAGATTTGACAAGATGTTCAATAAATTCTCAAAATCGAAAGGGATTGACATTAGCTGGGCAGCAGCTTCTGGCTAAACTGGCTCACTGACCAAACTTAATAGTCAGACAAATGCATCTTATTTTGTAATGACATGCATTCGCCATTGTGGTATTATTTGATTTGATTTATTGTCACGTATTAACATAGTGAAACATTGTTTCTTGCATGCCACACAAACAAAACATATCATAGAGAAGGAAAGGAGAGGATGCAGAATGTAGTGTTACAGTCGTAGCTAGGATGTAGAGAAAGATCAACTTAATATAAGATAGTTTTATTCAAAAGTCTGACAGCAGCAGGGAAGAAACTGTTCTTGAGTCGGTTGGTACGTGACCCCAGACTTCTGTATCTTTTTCCTGAAGGAAGAAGGTGGAAGAGAGAATGTCCAGGGTGCGTGGGGTCCTCGATTATACTGGATGCTTTGCTGAGGCAGAGGGAAGTGTAGACAGAGTCAATGGATGGAAGACTAGACCAGCAAGAGAGTGAATATTTGCACATCAAATGAGGGATTCCATCAAATAAATTGCTGGCATTCAAAAAGAAGAAGTGGTTCTATGGGAGCTGTGAGAGAAAGACCAGGTGCTGAGGCTCCCTCTGGTGTGATATTTGCTATACCCCCATTGCTGGCCAACACTGACTGTGTCAGACCAAGAGACACCAGGTTTTACAGACAAAAAAAAATCTTACTTTGTGCATTCATGCATTCACCATTATGAGTCAGAAATGATGTTAAGATGAGGAATTTAGGATGACAATTGGTCAGGTGTTAAGATCTCCAGCATAAACTATTAAGGAATCATAGAATCTCTATTGTGCAGAAGAGGCCTTTCAGCCCATGAGTCAGCACCAACTCTCTGACGGTATCTTATTAATGCCCCTCCCCCACCCTATCCCTGAAACCCTACACATTTACCATGGCTAGTCAGTCTAAACTTCGCATCTTTGATCACTAAGAGGCAATATAGCATTGTCAATTCACCTAACCCATACACCTTTGGAGTGTGGGAGGAAACCGGAACACCCAGAGGAAACCCGTGCATCATGGGGAGAACATGCAAACTCCACATAGTCAGTCACCCAAGGCCAGTATCAAACCCGGGTCCTTGGAGCTGTGAGGCAGTAGTGCTAACCACTGTGCCACTGTCCACTCGTAGGATCTTGAGAATGAGGGATATGGTGGAAAGGGAACAGGAATCTCTGGAAAAGAGCTTGTCGGATGAAACAAGCTTTTGCTATCCTGAAATGTTCTTCACCATTTACATTAACTGTGGACCGGCTTCTTTCCAACTGCACTTCTTGACACGAGTACTATAATGTCAGTATCTCAATTTTATTCTGTACTTGGGTTAGTATGATTCATCTATCGCACAGCAGAAAGAAATGAACTCTTTGGCTGGAATTTTGCTGCCCTATCCACCATGGGAACGGGGAGGACAATGGGAAGGGCCATTGACATCGGGCAGAACTTTAGTTTTAGGATGAGCGAGGCTGTAAAATCCTGCCCTTTGCCTCAGCTGCTATTTTAGCTCAGTGTCATTGAAACTCAATGGCACTTCCTGCCTGTAGTGTTTTGGGGCCTGAACAAATCAATAGCTGATTGCTGTTGGTCCAATGCAGTCAGTGTTGGGCCACCAATGGGGAGGGATAGCAAAATTGCACCAGAGGGAGCCTCAGCACCTGGTCTTTCTCACACAGCTCCCATTGATCCACCTTTTTTTTTAATGCCAGCAATTTATTTGATGGAATACTCATTTGATGAGCAAGTACTCACGCTCCTGCAGGCTGGTACCATAATGGTGAATGCATGTCATACAAAATAAGATGCATTTATCTGTCTATGAAGTCTGGTGTCTCGTGGGGCTCTGCCACATTTCAAAAAGCTTCACACTTTTAAACTGACTGCCTCAAACATCAATCATGAAGTCACAACCAAACAAGTACAGAGCACACCATAAACAAGCTTACATAAACATCAGTACGAAGTTAATTGCTCCCACTGTGTGCTATTTTACATGAACTCAACTTCATTCTGGCCTTATCCACCGGGATAATCACCGCTCCACACTGTGATACATTCTACATGTCATGATATAACACTACTGATACTTCAAAGACAGAATCACTTGAATGAGAGTGAGCAGTTTTGTTCTTTCATGGGATATGGGCATGGTTTGCAGGATCAGCATTTATTGCCAATTTCTCTCACGTTTCAAAACTGAACTGCCTTCTTGTACCGTTGCAGTCTGTGTGATGTATATACATCCAGTGTGCTGTTGTGGGGTGGGGAGAGAGTGGGCAGTTCCAGGGTTATTTCAACCCAGTGACAGTGAAGGAATGGAAATATAGTTCCACGATGAGATGACTTGTGACTTGGAGAGGCACCTGGAGGTGGAACTCAGAGTCATAGAGGTTTACAGCACAGAAACAGGCCATTTGGCCCAACTTGGCCATACTGTCCAGTTTTTAAACCACTAAGCTAGTCTCAATTACCCGCATTTGAACCATATCCTTCTATACTCACCTTACCTACGTAACTATCTAAATGCTTTTTAAAAGACAAAATTGGGCAGCACGGTGGTTAGCACTGCTGCATTACAGCGCCAGGGACCTGGGTTTGATTCCCAGCTTGAGTTACTGTATGTGTGGAGTTTGTACATTCTGCTTGTACCTGCGCGGTTTCCTCCAGATGTTCTGGTTTCCTCCCAGTCTGAAAAATGTGCTGGTTAGGTATATTGATCTGAACAGGTGCCAGATTGTGGCGATTAGGGGAATTTCACAGAAACTTCATTGCAGTGTTAACATTAGCTTTACTTGTGACTTTACCTGTACCTGCCTCTACCACTGTCTCTGACAGCTTGTTCCAGACATTTACCACTCAGTGAAACAATTGCCCCTCTGGACCCTTTTGTATCTCTCCTTTCTCATCTTAAACCTATGCCCTCTAGTTGCAGATGCTAGTGTTCCCATGCATCTACCGCTCCTATCGTAGATGATAATAGATTGAGGGTTTGGAAGGTGATGTCAAAGGAGTTTTGGCAAGATGCTGCAATGCATCTTGTAGATTATACAAGCTGCTGTCTTGGTGTGCGATGGTGCAGGGAACTAATACTCAAGGTAGTGGATGGGGTGCCTATCAAGGGGGGCTGTTTTGTCCAGGATGGTGTCAAGCTTCTTGCATCTTGTTGGGGCTGCACTCATCCAGCTAAGGGGACAGTACTCCATCACACTCTTGACTTAAGCTTTGCAGATGGTGGATAGGCTTTGGGGAAAGCAAGCAGGTATGTTATTTGCTGCAGAATTCCCAAACACTGGAGATTGGAAATTTAAACAACAATATGCTGACTGGATCATAACCACTCATGAAGAAACAACAACTAGCAATAGAGTCATAGAAGTTTACAGCATGGAAACAGGCCCTTCGGCCCAACTTGTCTATGCCTTTTTTTGTTAAGCCCCTAAGACAATCCCAATTGCCTGCATTTGGCCCATACCCCTCTGTACCCATCTTACCCATGTAACTGTCTAAATGCTTCTTAAAAGCTAAAATTGTACCCACCTCTACCAATACCTCTGGCAGTTTGTTCCAGGCAATTACCACCCTCTGTATGAAAAAATTGCCCCTCTGGACACTTTTGTATCTCCCCCCTCTTGCCTTAAACCTATGTCCTCTAGTTTTAGACTCCCCTACCTTTGGGAAAGGATATTGACTACCTAGCTGATCTGCACCCCTCATTATTTTATACACTTCTATAATATTACCCCTCAGCCTTCCACCCTCCAGAGAAAAAAGTTCCAGTCTATCCAGCCTCTCCTTATAACTCAAGCCATCAAGTCCCAGTAGCATCCTAGTAAAATGAACAAAGTAATGTTCGATGACAATGGCAAGACAGTCAAGTATGGTGCGCAGAAAGGCTCAAAATGCCTGAATACAGAAGAACAATTTTTATATCTACACTGTACCTAGAACTTGAAATGATTTTCACATAATGAACCACAGAATGGTGGATGTGTTAAGCAACACAGAAAGACATACTTAGCACAGGAGCCCTGCTATCGTGTTGCTGGCCCAGTGTATTCAGTGAGCAAAGCACACCATGTTACTGGATAGCAACAAGCTACAACAATGTCATGCTGCATTCTGGAGCGTGGTAAATCTCTCACAGATGGTGAACTTATCAAGAGTGTTACACAGAGTGGTGCTGACACATTGTTCAGTGACTTTCCCCGGCAAGGACAAAATTAAACAGTGTAGTGGGGAGCAGAAATGCCTCTTGGTCAAAGCGCTGTGAAGGACAATGTCCAGTGCGTACCTAAAAACATCATGGAACAACTCAAGATTGGCCCGCAAAAGGATGTTGTCTGCTCACTGATGGAAGCAACGATGCGATGAAGTAAGCGACTCTCAACTTGCACTTGGTGCAAAATTGTGTGTGGATTAACCAAAGCGGTTCAGTCTACCAGAAAAAATACAAGGAAAGGCCAAAAAATAGAACACTGATGGAGGAAATATTTGTGACTGAAAGGATTGGTTTCCTGGTTTTGTTGAGTCAGGTGGTGAGGCCTCTCTTCAATGCTCACAATCATCCAGCCTGCCTCAGACAGACAATTGTGAGGGACTACGGGAGACATCCTAAAGGCAACACTGGAGATTACAAAGCACACTGTCACTCTAGCTCTGAGTCACCAGCATCGTACGTGGCGGCACAATGGTTAGCACTGCTGCCTCTCAGCGCCAGGGACCCAGGTTCGATTCCTGGCTTCGGTCACTATCTGTACGGAGTTTGCACGTTCTCCCCGTGTCTGCGTGAGTTTCCTCCAGGTGCTTTGGTTTCCACCTACAGTCCGAAAGGCTTGCTGGTTAGGGTGCATTGGCCATGCTAAATTCTCCCTTAGTGTGTCTGAACAGGCGCCACAGTGTGGTGACTAGGGGATTTTCACAGTGACTTCATTACAGTGTGAATGCAAGCCTACTTGTGACAATAATAAATAAATAGTACAAAACTTCGCTCATGCACAAATCGTCTCAGTTGGGTTAGTTAGGGGCAAATGTTTGATTAGCTTGTGGTGCCAGCTTGATTGAGGTAACCATCTTTGGCGGGGGAGAGAGAGGGAGAGAGAGAGGTGAAAGATGATCACAACTGACTTTCTACGGGTTTCCAGCATTCACACTTATTCACTGATTTAATAAGGCATTGCAGTAAACTGGGAAAAAATAACTGCGATTCTGGGAAAAACAACCAGCTGAGAACGGAGCACGAGAAATTTATAACACTGAAAAACATTGTCACAAAAACTGTGTCAAAAATATGATTAGAAGTCAAGTGGTGCAGACAGAAATGTGTGCAGATGTAAATACAGAGCGCTTTAAAATAAAGGGATACACAGTGATAAACTGGATATCATAAACTAATCTTGCACAATGTGTAGACAACATCCAAAGCCTTAAATCCAAGAACAACTCACTCCCTATGTGCCTTCTACAGAGAAAATGTCTACTAGCTACTCAGGCAGGAGTGTAACAGCTTTTCTCTAAGTCCAATAGCGATGCACAAGGGGATAAATAACATGAATATTACCCTGGGGAGATTGTCATTTTTCAATACTCGTTACCTGATCTTGCAGCTGCGCTCTGTCCAATTCCTCAGGGTAATTTCTTGGTTTCTTACACTCACCATGACTCACAAACAGGATTGTACAGCCCACTGCACAGAGTAGCCTAATGTGCATATGTATTAAGGGTGATTTTTTAAAGATTACTTTTAGCATTGCAGTGTTTTGATCGGCAGATTCCACACCCCCAGCACTCATCAAGCGAGATAACTTCATTGGCCTGTGCACATTTGGAGGTTAGAAGATGGACACATACCCAATGATTTTCAGTTTGGCAAAGAAGCAAGAATCATAGAATCCCTACAGTGCAGAAGGAGGCCATTTGGCCCATCGAGCTTGCACCAGCCACAATCACACCCAGGCCTTTTCCCTGTAACTTCACGTGTACCCTGCTAATCCCCCTGACACTAAGGGACAATAATTTAGCATGGCCAAGCCACCTAACGCACGTCTTTTGGACTGCGGGAAGAAACTGGAGCACCCGGAGGAAACCCACGCAGACACAAGGACAACGTGCAGACTCCACACAGACTGTGACCCAAGCCAGGAATTGAACCCGGGTCCCTGGCGCTGGGAGGGAACAGTGCTAACCACTGTGCCACCAGACGACAAGCAGGATGTCCAAATCTCTGCTTCACGGATGCCGGTGAGTGCAACCTGAAGGTCCTAAACATTGACATTAGCACCTGGAAGACAGGAGCTGATGACAGAGGGAAATGGCGCCATTACCAGTGGACTAGTGTATACCACCATGGTGATTAACGGCTACAGCAGCTTGCCAACCAGCACCAACATCATGAGCAATAATCTTTGATTGTTAAAAGGCAAAACATTTTGGAAGCAACTGTTCCTCCACACCAAATCGGGGAGTAACACAAAAGGGTGGCACAGTGGCTATCACTGCTGTCTCATAGCTGGCGACCCAGGTTCAATTCCGGCATCTGTGTGGAGTTTGTACATTCTCCGTGTCTGCATGGGTTTCCTCCGGGTGCTCCAGTTCCTTCCCACACTCCAAAGATGTGCGGGTTAGGTTGCTTGGCCATACTAAAATGATCCTTGTTTAAGGGGGACTAATATGGTAAATACGTGGGGTTATGGGGATAGACGCTGAGTGGGATTGTAGTCGGTGCAGGCCTGATGGGCCGAATGGCCTCCTTCTGCATGGTAGAGATTCTACCTGAGCTGCATTTATGTTCTAAACAATATTATTCAAACGTGGGAGTGGCACAGTGGTTAGCACTGCTGCCTCACAGCGCCAAGGACCTGCATTTGATTCCCAGCTTGGTTCACTGTCTGTGTGGAGTTTACATGTTCTCCCCATGTCTGTGAGAGTTTCTGGTTTCCATCCACAGTCCGAAAGATGTGCTGGTTAGGCGCATTGGCTATGCTAAATTCTCTGTGTACCTGAATGGGCATCGGAGTGTGGCGACTAGGGCATTTTCACAATAACTTCATTGCAGTGTTGATGTAAGCCTACTTGTGACACTAATAAACAAACATTTAAACTTTACAGTAGATGATAACCACTCCAATTACTGTGACAAAGCAGAGAGATTGCCTCAGATGGCCTGGTTCATTCAGCCATCAGCAGAAGTGCAGCATGTGAAGTGACCCCCATCCCCAACAGAACTGGCTGTCTGGCAGGCCCATCATCAGATGGAAGGATGCCGACGATGGCTTTAGCATCACTGCAATGCTGAACGAGGAATCTAATCCGTGTCTTTTAAAGCACTGCACAACCCCAATATTAATCCTTTGAGTTAACGATTGATAGGTGGCTTTTGCAGACTATGGCTCCCCGTTGCACCTCAAACCTAGTGAAAAATAATGGGAGCTTTCACATAATCTTTTATTTGCTTCGGAATGAATCTGCGCTTTCATTATTTGTTTGAATAATATTGTTTGGAATGTAAATGATGACAGTTTAATGCAGCTCAGATGCTTTTGTGTTGCCCCCAGATCTGATGTTGCTCCCAAAATGTTTTGACTTTTAACAAACATTGCTGATGATCCACTTTTACCATCTGCTCCAATTAGCCATGGAAAGGCTGTACAAGGCCAGTATTATGACTATGTAAGAATTCCTTGTTAAGTCTGCACAACAGCTTGATTTTAAACCTTCCGGTTTTTAAACCATTTAAAGAGGAA
This sequence comes from Carcharhinus amblyrhynchos, assembly GCF_965287045.1. Classification (NCBI taxonomy): domain Eukaryota; kingdom Metazoa; phylum Chordata; class Chondrichthyes; order Carcharhiniformes; family Carcharhinidae; genus Carcharhinus; species Carcharhinus amblyrhynchos. The sequence goes on from NC_137354.1 coordinate 6,474,368, forward strand.
CTGCAATTATTGGGCTTCCGCAAGCAGTGGAATGGCAATCTTAGTTTATCTGCCACGGAATGAAAGATTTCAATCGCTGCCTGAAAACAATCTCCTGCACAATTCTGATTGCTTGATAGGGGTTACTGAACCTGTGTCCTGAAGACACCTTGCACCTCATCAGAAGTACACAGTGGTTAACACTGCTGCCTCACAGCTCCAGGGACCTGGGTTTGATTCCTGGCTTGGGTCACTGTCAGTGCAGAGTTTGCACACTCACCCCATGAGGACATTCTCTCCATGTCTGCGTGGGTTGCCTGCAAGTGCTCTGGTTTCCTCCCACAATCCGAAGATGTGCAGGTTAGGTGGTTTGGCCGTGCTAAATTGTCCATTAGTGTCTTGGGATGTGTAGGTTAGAGGGATTAGCGGGATAAATGTTTAGAGTTGTGGGGCCTGGGGTGGGATTGTTGTCGGTGCAGACTTGATGGGCTGAATGGTTTCCTTCCGCACTGTAGGGAATTCTATGAAGTCTATATTACGAAGTAAGTGCAGGTGGAGGCTGTTTGGTCCAACGAACGTGATTTCCCCATTCAATAAGATCAAGGCTGGTCCGATTGTGGCCGTAACTCCACTTTTCCTGCCTGTTGCCTGGGGTGGCACAGTGGCTAGCATTGCTGCCTCACAGCATCAGGGACCTGGGTTCGATTCCCAGCTTGGGTCACTGTCTGTGCAGAGCTTGCACGCTTGCCCCGTATCTGCGTGGGTTTCCCCCGAGTGCTCCTGTTTCCTCCCACAGTCCGAAAGTCATGCTGGTTAGGTGCATCGGCTGTGCTAAATTCTCCTTCAGTGTACCCAAACAGGCGCCAAAGTGTGACGACTAGGGGATTTTCACAGCAACTTCATTGCAGTGTTACTGTGAGCCTATTTGTGACACTAATAAATAAACTTTGATTCTTTTGTCAAAATCTATCTAACACAGCCTTGAGTATATCCAATGACATTGTCTGTGCTTCTCTCTGTCAAAGAAAATTCCAAAGATGAACAACTTTGAGAGAAAAAGAATCCTCATCTCCATTTTAAGTGGGAGATCCCTATTTTTCAGCTGTGCCCCTAGTTCTGGATTCTCCTACACGAGGAAGGATTCTCTTAGCATCTACCCGATCACGAAAGAAAACAAAGAGCTCTGTGGAGTAGGACTGAAAGGGGGAAATCCTTTACACAATTAGGTTGATTGGCCATGCTAAATTGACCCTAGTGTCGGGAGGGTTAGCAGGGTAAATATGTGGGGTTGTGGGTATAGGGCTGGGTGAGATTGTGGTCGGTGCAGCTTCGATGGGCCAAATGGCCTCCTTCTGCACTGAAGGGATTCTATGAATTCCCATACAGCAAGTCCAGAATCTTGGCTCGGATAACTCAAAGGACGCATCGCCATCCCTCCCACCCTCTGGCTGTGCTCATGCAACCATCTGCACATCAGAGAATAGCAGAACAGGCTGAATGCCCACCCACTCCGATTGGTGAACAGCAGAGAACTGGGGAGAAACTTAAAAGAAAATAAATTAAACAGTGACGCTTGAGACAATCAGAAAGAAGACAACTTGTTCATTGTGCGAACGTGCATTTAAATCGTGGCCTTCATGTCAAAACATCACCATAGTATTTTGTACGAGTACAGAGACCATTACACAAGTAAATACGGCAGTGATCGTTCTACAAACATGTCACAAGATGAATGATCAATTAATACTCTCCCTGGTGATTTGAGGCAAGAGGCGAAGGCTGATCAGAAATTGGGACAACACCACACTCCCCTTTGAATCGAAGTCTAGGATCTTTAATATCCAACTTCACAGGCATTTCCATAGAATCATAGAATCCCTACAGTGCAGGAAGCCATTCGGCCCATCAAATCTACATCAACTGTAATTCTGCCCAGTCTCTATCCTTGTAACCCCACGTACTTACCCTAGCTATTCCCCCGATACTAAGGGGCAATTTAGCGTGGCCAATCGACCTAACCTGCATATCTTTCGGACTGTGGGAGGAAACCGGAGCACCCGGAGAAAACCCGCAGACACGGGAGAACGTGCAGACTCCACACAGACCCAAGCCGGGAATTGAACCCAGGTCAGTGACGCTGTGAGGCAGCGCTGCTAACCACTGTGCCACCCTTTAACTGAATTTAATGTCTTATTTGAAGAAAGGCGCCTTTGACAGGGCAGCACTCCCTCTGGATCACGGCAGCTAAGTTTATCAGCTCAAAGCCTGTTATGCAGCTTAAACTCTGAATTTACTGACTCTGAGACAAGACCCATCACACCAAGCTGACGTTCCTTACAACTCAAACAATGGACCATTCTTCACTGTTCACATTGTCAGATGTGGTTTTCATTGATGGTTCTGCTGCTAAAATGCATGTTTTCTGAGTTGATGTCTATAGAAATACTTGCATTTATGCAGCATCTTTCATAACTTCACAACTCCATAAAGCGAAACCAACGAAGTGCTCTCGAAATGTTGTAACGTCGGAAATGTGCCACTCAATTAATATACAGCAAGCTCCCACAAATGGCAATGACCAGAAAATATCGTTGGGTGAAGTAGTGTCGATTGAGGGGAGAAATGTTGGCCAGATCACTGGGCAGAATTCTTCTGCCCTTCTTCAGAATATTGTCACAGGATGTTTCATGTTCACTTGAGCAGGTCCCCGGTTTGACATCTCACCTGAAAGATGGAACTTCCATCAGCTCAAGTCTCTGGAGTCACTAAGGTTCTATAAAGCTGCAAGTCATGGTGCGGCTTTATAGAACTTCAGTTAGGCTGGAGTTGGAATATAGTGTTCAATTCTGGTTGCCACACTACCAGAAAGATGGAGGTTTTGGAGAAGTACAAAAAAGATTTACCAGGATGTTGCTTGGTGTGGAGGGCATTAACTATGAGGAGAGGTTGGAGAAATTCAGTTTGTTCTCACTGGAATGATGGAGGTTGAGGGGTGACATGACAGAAGTCTACAAGGTTATGAGGGGCACGGACAGAGTGGATAATCAAAAGCTTTTTCCCCAAGGTGGAAGAGTCAGTTACTAGGAAGCATAGGTTTAAGGTACGAGGGGCAAAGCTTAAAAGGAGATGGACGAGGCAAGTTTTGTTTTTTTTTACACAGAGGGTGGTGGGTGCCTGGAACTCGCTGCCGGCGGAGGTAGTGGAAGCAGATACGATAGTGATATGAGGGATATGGTCCCTGGAAGAGTAAACCTCAGGTTTTAGTTCAGACAGGCAGCATGGTCGGTGCAGGTTGAAAGGCTGAAGGGCCTGTTCCTGTGCTGTAATTGTCTTTGTTCCTTGAGTGGGAATTGAACCTGCAACTTTCTGATCTGAAAGCAGAAATGCTACCCACTGAGCCATGATTGGCATATATGTCTAAACATGTGTGTGTGTGTGTGTGTGTGTGTGTGTGTGTGTGTGTGTGTGTGGGTGTGGGGGGGGTGGAATTTTGAATATTGTATACTTAACAGAATTGAAGTGGTGAAGAAAGCATTGAGAATCGATTAATGGACACTAACCGGAGGCAAAAATCAGCAAAACCCAGACGTTTTACCTGGGACCTACCTGTTTTGTGTGGCTCACTACTAAAGCTGTCGGAGTATCCACCTGTAAGCCCAACTGGGAGCTGTTCAGAATATTTTTCATATTGCAGTTCACATTCTATAATTGTGCCAAGTAAGGAAATGGGATTTATTTTCCCAATTGCAGTCTGTGACCAAGTTACTAACCTTCAATACATTTCTTGCATCAAAGGACTCTCTTTCACGCAAATTCTGCTTGCCTGGCGTGGCATTGGCTCGGCCTTCCACTAGAAATCGATAAAGGTTTGTGTTATTCAAAGATGATCACAGCTCCAAAATAGGGGGCTGTAAAGACTATTGCACAAAGCAAATGAATGCAGCTCAGAATTATCAGTGGATCTCACATTTGCTGCCCGTCCCCGCCATGTAAAACTCAGATGCTGTGCCACCAGTATTGATATCCCAAATAGCCCTTCATGTTCGGCCCAAAATATATTTCATGTATACATTTTATAAAGATAGGTAACTGTGCAAATTTGACATTACGCAAAGTTCAATTTCTTTTATTGCTGTACGTGGCACACTTTAAGCATGATGAGGTACCTCTCTGCGGGTTTCCTCCGGGTGTTCCGGTTTCCACCAACAGACCAAAGAAGTGCAGTTTAGGTGGACTGACCAGGTTAAGTTGCCCCATAGTGTCCCAAAATGCTAGGTTAGGGGCATTAGTGGGGTAAACATAGAAGATAGATCAGGAGGCCGCCATTTGGCCCTTCAAGCCTGCTCTGCCATTCACCATGATCGCGGCTGATTGCCCAACTCAATAGCCTGCTTTCTCCCAATAACAAAGAACAAAAAAAATTACAGCACAGGAACAGGCCCTTCAACCCCTCCAAGCCTGCACCGACTACGCTGCCCAATTTAATTAAAACCCTCTACCCTTCCGGGGACCATTTCCCTCTGTTCCCATCCTATTCGTGAACTTGTCAAGACTTCCCTTAAATGTCACTACCTTCACCTGGTAACAAGTTCCAGGCACCCACTACTCTGTGTAAAAAAATCTGTCTCATACATCTTCTCTAAACCTTGTCCCTCGCACTTTAAACCTATGCCCCCTTGTAATTGACTCATCCATCCTGGGAAAAAGCTTCTGAATATCCATTCTGTCTATGACTCTCTCAGTCTCGTAGACTTCCATCAGGTCTCCCCGCAACCTCCATCGCTTCAGTGAGAACAAACCAAGTTTCTCCAACCTCTCCAACTACTCTTCATAGCTAATGGCTTCCATACCAGGCAACATCCTAGAAAATCTTTTCTGTACTCTCTCCAAAGCCTCCACATCCTTCTGGTGGTATGGCGACCAGAATTGAACGCTATATTCTAAGTGTAGTCTAACTAAGGTTCTATAAAGCTGCAACAGGACTTGCCAATTTTTAAACTCAATACCCCGGCCAATGAAGGCAAGCATGCCACATGCCTTCCTGACTACCTTCTCCACCACCTTCTCCACCTGCATTGCCACTTTCAGTGACCTGTGTACCTGGACACCCAGATCCCTTTGCCTATCAATACTCTTAAGGGTTCTGCCACTTACTGTATATTTCTTATCTGTATTAGACCTTCCAAAATGCATTACCTCACATTTGTCCAGATTAAACTCCATCTGCCGTCTGTCCGCCCAAGTCTCCAACTGGTCTATATCCTGCTGTATCCTCTGATGGTCCTCATCGCTATCTGCAAATCTACCAACGTTTGTGTCGTCTGCAAACTTACTAATCAAACCAGTTACATTTTCCTCCAAATCATTTATATATATTACAAACAGCAAATAACCTTGGATACTGTTCTCCCTAAATGTTTATCTAGCCACCTCTTTTTATTTTGCTGCAACAAACGGGTATCAACAAAATTGGCATGGGGCAGGCACGCACACAAGAGTTGCCACAGTGCCAAAGTGTGGTGCTCAATACATTCAATATTTTGGCATCAATTACTTCCTGTGGTAATGAAGTCCACAGGCTCACCACTCTTTGGGTGAAGAAATATCTCCTTATCTCCATCTTAAGTGGTCTACTCCAAATCCTTAGACTGACACTCCTGGTTCTGTATTCCCCCACCATCAGGAGTATCCTCCCTGCATCTACCCTGTCTAGTGCTGTTAGAATTTTACAAGCCTCTATGAGATCCCCTTGTTTGAACTCCAGTGAAAACAATCCTAACCTAGTCAATCTCTGCTCATACATCAGCCCCGCCATCCCTGGAATCAGCCTGGTAAACCTTCGCTGCAGTCAGTCGAGAGCAAAAACATCCTTCCTCAGAAAAGGAGATCAAAACTGCACACAATATTCCAGGTGTGGCCTAGTACGTGGGATTACGGGGATAGGATCGGGGGAGGGGGAGTGGGCCTGGGTAAGATGCTCTGTCGAGGGTCAGTGCAGACTTGATGGGCCGAATGGCCTCCTTCTGTACTGCAGAGATTGTATGATGAATTGCAGTCTATATTTACATCATGCATTGCATGCCAGACACACAGCGTTAAAGTACTGCTTCCCGCCCCTTACAAAACTATGGGAGAAGTGCCTTTCCCCATTGAGCTATTGCAACAGCTCCCCAAGCATTAGTGCATCCTTCAGCATGTTGTTTTGGATCTTGGAATGAGCTGGTTGGCACGACTCCATCACGGGCAGCTTTCTGCATTGGAAGACATTGTTATCGACGTCCCAGCTCCTTTTACCCCTGTGCCAACTATCCCCCTGCCTCCTGCAGGCGTCAGTTCCTACGGCAGGATGGCATCAACAGGTGTTGCTCACCCTGCAGCTGCTCACTCAAACTGATCAATCTTCAGCAGTGAATTACGTCAATGTGGGCTTATTGCAACTCTGAAACCACCCTGAGCAACCACAGACTGGGCGAGAGAGAGACCACACTAATCTTATCAGAAACCCAACAGAAAATAAGTCTCATACCAGATAAAAAGGGGATTAAGATTTCATTTGTTTGTTGGGGACCTAATATAAATAAGCAGCTCAACACTGATATTAGCACCCTGCTCACCTGCACAATTCCAACATCCCCTCCCCCCTACTAACCCTTCGCCCTCTCCAGTAAACCCCAGAACAAAAGATTGTGTGTCTTATCTATGTGCATACATTGTACCGGAGGAGCTGAAGGCACATATTTTAGACCATGTTAACCTCCTTAATACACGTACCTCCTGAACTGTGCATCACACCAAAGGCTATTGTGAAACAGTTTTGGAATTTCAGCCAGTTTAGGCACAAATGAAGTGCAGAAAGTAGATTTGGATCAGCTTATGTGCAAGAATCTGTAGCAATAAGAGGATGGTTCCCTCTTTTTAGCATTTTTCATGCAACCCTAAGTACTTTGTCTTTTTGCATTTGAGATTTCACTGTCGATCAAGTTTTTTTTAAAAGTTTATTTATTAGTCACAAGCAAGACTTCCATTAACACTGCAATGGAGTTACTGTGAAATTCCACTAAATGCCGCACTCTAGCACCTGTTCAGGTCAATGCATCTAACAAGCACTTCTTTCAGACTGTGGGGGGAAATCAGGAGATTCTGGAGGAGAATGTGCAAACTCCACAGTGACCCAAGCCAGGAATCGAACACAGACCCTGGGGCTGTGAGGCAGCAGTGCTCACCATTGTGCTGCCCATAAGGAGGCAGGTTAACATTTTGAGTGTGGGATCCACATCAAAACTGAGGCTGGGATGGCAAGTGCACTGCTCAGTCGGAAACTGAAGAAAATTGCTAGGAAATGGAGAAAGAGCAAGGGATGGAGACCAGCTGGATTGCTCTTCAAAAGACTAAACACACAATCAATGGGCTGAATGGCCTCCTTCAGTGCTGTATTATTCCATGATTCTAGACCTGAAACATTAACTTGCCTTTCCTAACTGTAGATGTTGATGCTAGTGTTGTGAAGCATCTTTATAGCAGTAGTCTTAATTCTAATGGATTAATATCATGATCGACACAGCATGTTTTTAAAGAAAATATCATTAGTCTCAGAAGCAGGCTTACATTAACACCACAATGAAGTTACTGTGAAAATCCCCTTGTCGCCACACTCCGGCGCCTGTTCGGGTACACTGAGGGAGAATTTAGTGTGGCCAACGCACCTAACCAGCACATCTTTCGGACTATGGGAGGAAACCGGAGCACTTGGAGGAAAACCACGTAGACACGGAGAGAATGTGCTAATTTCGCTCATGATGCGCAGATGTCAGTGTTGGATTGGGGTAAACGTGGTAAAAAGTCTCACAACACCAGGTTAAAGTCCAAAAGGTTTATTTGATAGCAAATGTCACTAGCTTTTGCGGCTTTGCCCCTTCGTCAGGTGAGTGGGGAGTTCTGATCATAAACAGGGCATATAAAGGCACACAGGTTACAGAATACTGATTAGAATGAACTCGCATTCTAATGGGTATTCTGTAAACTGAGTGCGTGCCTTTATATGCCCTGTTTGTGATCAGAACTCTCAACTCACCTGACAAAGGGGCAAAGCCCCGAAAGCTAGTGATGTCTGCTGCCAAATAAACCTTTTGGACTTTATCCTGGCGTTGTGAGATTTCTTACCAAACTTCACACAGACAGTGACCCAAGCTGGGAATCAAACCCAGGTCCCTGGCGCTATGAGGCAGCAGTGCTAACCCACTGTGCTGTCCTATAGTATATTGGTATGTTTAGATTCTTCAGGTGAATAGATGACTACCGGTCACACTGTGTGCAAATCGGTGGTGCGAAGTGCTGTGTGTGGGAAATCTGATGAGTGTTTCACATATACCTGTTGGGTCCCTTCTGAAAAGGGTGTTCATCAAAGTTGCATGGAGTTTCACCTTGTCCCATTCCTTCTCCATCAGCCCCGAGGCGACAAAACTCTCCAACAGCCCATCTGCAATCAGCTGCAATCTACACACAAAGAAATAATAGATTCAAGAGAAACAATGGGAACATGCACCAAACCTGGTCGATGACAGATTCATATTTCACAGCAGCACAGTTCACCTACTATCGTATCTGATCAGGTTTTGTTTCAAGGTGTTCTCTGCTCCCCCCTCACCCCCAATTCTGCTAGCGGCTCAGAAGGAGAATCATTGAATTCCTATAGTGCCGAAGGAGGCCATTTAGCCCATTGAGCCTTCACTGACAACAATCCCACCCAGGCCCTACTACCGTAACCCCACGTGTACCTCGCTAACCCCTCTAACCTATGCATCCTGGAACACCAAGGGGCAATTTAGCATGGTTAGTATACCCACCCCACGCATCTTTGGACTGTGGGAGGAAACCGGAGCATCCAGAGGAAGACCACGCAGATGCGGGAAGAATGTGCAACTTCACACAAACAGTAACCCAAGGCTCCTGAGGGCATGCTGATTTGATCTGATTTATTATTGTCACATGTATTAGCATACAGTGAAAAGTATTGTTTCTTGCACGCTATACAGACAAAGCATACCATTTATAGAGAAGGAAAGAGTGCAGAATGTAGTGTTACAGTCATAGCTAGGGTGTAGAGAAAGATCAACTTAAAGCGAGGTAGGTCCATTCAAAAGTCTGATAGCAGCAGGGAAGAAGATATTCTCGAGTCGGTTGATACGTGACAGACTTTTGTATCTTTTTCCCGATGGAAGAAGGTAGAACAGAGAACGTCCTGGGTCATTGTTTATGCTGGCTGCTTTTCCAAGGCAGCAGGAAATGTAGACAAAGTCAATGGATGAAAGGCTGGTTTGTGTGATGGATTGGGCTACATTCACGACCTTTTGTAGTTCCTTGCAGTTTTGGGCAGAGTAGGAGCCATACCAAACTGTGATACAACCAGAAAGAATGTTTTCTATGGTGCATCTGTAAAAGTTGGAGAGAGTTGCAGCTGACATGCCAGATTTCCTTAGACTTTTGAGAAAGTAGAGGTGTTGGTGGGCTTTCTTAACTGGAGTGTCGGCATGGGGCTCCAAATCCATGATCATAACCATCTAGAAAGATAAGGTTAATAGGTGCATGGGACACCCCCACCTACAAGTTCCATTCTACATCACAGACTATCCTGAGCTGGAAAGCCATCACTATTCCTTCACTGCTGCTGGTGCAAAAATCCTGAAACTGGCTCTGAAACAGCAGTGTGGGTACTTACCCCATTCAGATTTCAGTGGATGAAGAAGGTGGCTCACCACCACTTTTCATAGAATCACCCCTACAGTGCAGGAGGCCATTCAGCCCATCAAGCCTGCGCCGACCACAATACCACCCAGGCCCTAGCCCCATAACTCCATGCATTTATCCTAGCTATTTCCTCCTTAACACTAAGGAGCAATTTATTATGGTTAATCCACCTAACCTGCACATCTTTGGACTGTGGGAGGAAACCGGAGCACCCGGAGGAAACCCACGCAGACACGGGGAGAACCTGCAAACTCCACACAGACAGTGACCCAAGCCGGGAATACAACCCGGGTCTCTGGTGCTGTGAGGCAGCGGTGCTAACCACTGTGCTGCCCTCAAGGGAAGTTAGGAATGGGCAATAAATGTTGGTTTTGCAAATAATGCACTTTACAAACATAAATCATTATATGCAGTACCAATCTCAGAGGCATTCCAAACAACGTGATTAGAACAGTCTGTCAGGAACACGAGTTAAGTTGCTTTCAGTAGAGAAGGGTTTTGCCTTGAACTACAGCGAACCCAATCAAAGTCGGAATACACCGAGTACAACTGATGTCAGTAACTTGATCTTGTGGGCGGATGAAGGTAGGAGGCTATTTTTACACTGCGGTGAGTTACAGCAGGCCAACCAGCCCCTGAGTAATTCTGAGTCCCAAATCGAAACCCAGCAATATCTCCTGCCATCTGGCATGCAAGGATGGGCAAGCAGCAATACCAAAACCACATGGGACTGCAGCCAACCTGACTTACAGTGCCACCTTGCAGAAATCCCTGGAATAGAGGGAGATTCTGATCTGTAAGGCATGTGAAGCAGCACAGCTATTAGGTCCCCTGCGTAGGTAACAATTACTTCCATTTTCCATGTAAATAAGCAACTATAAACAGGATGCCTTTAACACTGCCTGACCCATCATTCACAGTATTACACTGGGGAGCTAGTGCTAAAACGCATCTTTTGCTTTGTCCAGTAATGCATTTGGCTGGAGCATTAAATTATTGTAAGAGTGACCTCTCCACCAAAATTACAAGCAACCATCTTAACAGCTATTCAGAACAAATGCCTCTCGGATCTGGGATGTCACCCAACTAAGTGGATACAGTGTCCCCCCAATGTAAAATGGTTCCAACCATAAGCACAGATATTTCAGGAGTTATCTCACAGGAAAGAATCATTTCGAAGAGTTGGTGCTGATTCATTTGCCGAATGGGCTTCTTCTGCATTGTACTAATTTTATGGTTGTGAAAAACGCTATAGAAATCCAAATCTTTCCTTTCTTTCTTTCATCATGGTCTCAGAAAAGTCCAAATGAATTACCTTGTAACGCAGTGGCTGCTATCCAGGAGAACCCAGCCATAATATCATAGAATCACTGAATTGTACAGCACAGGAATAGTCCATTCTGACCAGCCCAACTGTGGCAGCTATCCAATTACTGCACTCTTTTCCCAGAGTCCTGCAAATCTTTTCCTGTTCCCTCTGGCAAATTATTATTTGATCTGCTTCCACCACCCTTTCAGGCAGCATAGGCCAGATCATAAGCACTTTCGCTGCAATTGCCGCAACAAGGTTTTCCCAATAGCTACAATATGAATAGTTGCTTTTTTCCCCTTTGGAGCTATTGATTGCTGCAGGTCCGCTGGACACATTAGGGCATATTTGATTACTGGGTGGGAGAAAGGAGAAGGGAGACTGTATTTATTTTAATATCCACGGTCTAAAGAGGGAAGTAATCTCAACTCTGTCTTCCCCAGAAACTCACCTGATGAAGGAGTGGCACACCAAAAGCTTGTTCTACAAAATAAACCTATTGGATTTTAACCTGGTGTTGTGAGACTTCTTATTGTGCTTATAGTGATAGAATGAACCATCAGATTCTACCTCACTTACTTGTCCGTTCCATTCTTAATTTGAATCTTCCCGTAAAGCACATCGACCATACTTGGGTCATCATTCATGTATTCAATCCCCTCCATCCTCACGACGAGCGGCTTTCCATCAGTAAGTTTACTGGAAGAGACGCATCATGCAAGGCAGTCAGAGGACAAGTAAAGCATTTGCCACAGTTAAAGCCACAGCAACTACTGAAAGACTGGGTTACCAGATTTAACCAACAGAGTTACACCATGAGGGCATCAGAAAACAAAATATATAAAACACAACATGCTAAAGCAAGCCATGACTTGTTTAATGTGCTCTATCTGAACACAGGCAGAAGATTTGATTTGATTTATTGTCACATCTATTAGTATACAGTGAAAAGTATTGTTTCATGCGCTATATAGACAGAGTATACCTTTCATAGAGAAGGAACTGAGGAGAGTGCAGAATGTAGTGTTACAGTCATAGCTAGGATGTAGAGAAAGATCAACCTAATGTGAGGTAGGTGCACTGAAAAATCTGACAGCAGCAGGAAGGAGCTGTTCTTGAGTTAGTTAGTATGTGAACCCAGACTTTTGTTTCTTTTCCCAACAGCAGAAGGTGGGAGAGAGAACATCCAGGGTGTGTGGGGTCCTTGATTCAAATGGGAAAAGGTAATTTGTCCTTCAATGTCTTTGACTTCATTGTCTTACCTGGTAGATCAACTCAATTATCTACTATTGAATATTTTATAATACCCATTTTAATTTCCTTTACAGTAATTTAAGTTTTCATCTTCTACTGATTAACATTGGAATAGTATTCAAAGTTCTCTTCCCCCACCCTCACCTTAACCAATGCCATGTTATATGATTAATGACTTTTAAGGTTCACTCCTTCAACTTTTGTCTTAAGTGCCAATCTTGGACAATGGTATCACCTTCAGAGTTAAAAAGCTGTGGGTTCAATAGATGTGAGCACACAATCCAGGCTGACACTCCAGTGCAGTAGGAAGAGGGTGCTGCGTTGCTGGAGGTGTCATGTTTCAGATGAGATATTAAATCGAGGCCCAATCTGCCCTCTTAAGAGGGGCTTAAAGTTCCAATAGTGATATTTGAAGAAAAGCAGGGGGAGTACTTCCTGATATTATAGAACCATGCAATCCCTATAGTGCAGAAGGAGGCCATTCGGCCCATTGAATCTGCACCAACTCTCTGGAAGAGCATTTTAACTAGGCACCCCCACCCCCCACAATCCCTGTAAAGCTGCAATTTACTAATTCACTTACCTACGCATCTTTGGACACTAAGCGGAAATTTAGCATGGCCAATCCATCCAACCTGCACATTTTTGGACTGTTTAAAAGTTTATTTATTGACAATATTAGGCTTACGTTAACACTGCAGTGAAGTTACTACAAAAATCCCCTAGTCGCTACACTCCTGTTCGGATACACTGAGGGAGAATTTAGCATGGCATCTAACCAGCACATCTTTCTGACTGTGGGAGGAAACCAAAGCACCCGGAGGAAACCCACGTGGACATGGGGAGAATGTGCAAACTCCACACAGACATTCACTCAAACCAGGAATCATACCCAGGTCCCTGATGCTGTGAGGCAGCACTTTGTCAATGTGCCACTCGTATGTCCTGGGCAATATTTATTGCTCAACGAACTCCACTAAAAAATGTAAATATAAAATGCTAGGAAATCTCAGCAGGTCTGACAGTGTCTGTGGGGACAGAATAGAGCCAACATTTTGATGACTCTGACATCAGAACCATCCAGACTCGAAACGTTGGCTCTACTCTCTCTCCAGAGATGCTGTCAGACCTGCTATGATTTTCCAGTATTTTCTGCTTTTGTTTCAGATTCCAGCACCTCTGGTAATTTGCTTTTATCACTAAAGGACAGACAATTAGGTCATTATCAAATTGCTGTTTAATGGGAGCTTGCTATGTGCAAATTGGCCACTACATTTTCTACATTGCAACAGTGATTATATCACTGTTGCAATGTTTCATTATCTCAGGGAACATCCTGAGATAATGAAAGGTGCCATTCTTTCTGGTTGTATCACAGCTTGGTATGGGCTCCTGCTCTGCCCAAGACCACAAGAAACTACAAAAGGTTGTGAATGTAGCCTGATCCATCATGCAAACAAGCCTCCTATCCATTACTTCCTGTTGCCTCAAAAGCAGCCGGCATAAGTAAAGACTCCACGCACCCCAGACATTCGCTCTTCCACCTTCTTCCATTGGGAAAAAGATACAAAAGTCTGAACTCACGTACCAACCAACTTAAAGGACAGTTTACTCCCTGCTGCCATCAGATTTTTGAAAGGACCTATCTCGCGTTAAGTTGATCTTTCTCTACACCCTCGCTATGACTGTAACACTACATTCTGCACCTTCTCCTTTCCTTCTCTATAAATGGTATGCTTTGTCTGTATAGCACACAAGAAACAATACTTTTCACTAATACGTGTGACAATAATAAATCAAATCAAAGTCATGTTAATACATGTTTATCTTCACCTCTACTCGGGTGCTATCTACTCTTTCTCAGCATCTTTCCTTTACAGTTGAAAACATGCTTACTGCAGTTCAGTTCACTCTCTGCAATGCATATACAGCCACTCAAAAGGATTGCAGTCAATGGCAAGTACAAAAGACATGCACATCTTTGAAACATTTTCTTGTACGTGTTATTATGGATCACAGAATTTACAACACAAAGGTAGCTAGCTATCTGTCTTACAACAAAGCTGGCGATAGATCTTCAAAGGCTTTGTCTATTCTGATTATGTCTTCTTGTCTTTTCTCCATAACCTTTTTATATTCTTGCTGTTCGTACGCTTATCTAATTCCCCTTGAAAGATTGGCCTGATATGTATGCTCAGTTGGTTAATGTCTGGTGCTTATACTCAGTGGGATCACCATAAAGATCTTCAAGGTGTGTCCATATAGATTAAGCCACTGGTGTTGAAACCCTAAAGGATTTCTATTCTGAAGCCTTTTTAAGATGTGGTGCTGGTGGAGGTGGAGTCTCTGCCCTTCCAAGATCATAAAGCATAGGAACAAAATTAGACCACTCGGCCCATCGAGTCTGCTCCGCCATTCAATCATGGCTGATATTTTTCTCATCCCCAATACCCCTGATTAATCAAGAACCTATCTATTTCTGCCTTAAAGACATTCAATGACCTGGCCTCCACAGCCCTCTGCAGCAAAGAGTTCCACAGATTCACCATTCCCTGGGTGAAGAAATTCCTCCTCATCTGTTTTAAAGGATGGTCCCTTTAGCCTGAGGTTGTGCTCTCTGGTTCTAGTTTTTCCTACTAGTCCATTCTATCCAGGCCTTGCAGTATCCTATAAGTTTCAATAAGATCCCCCCTCATCTTTCTAAACTCTGAGTACAGACTCAAGAATTCTCAACCATTCCCCATACAACAAGCTCTTCATTCCAGGGATCATTCTTGTGAACCTCCTCTGGATCCTTTCCAAGGCGAGCACGTTCTTCCTTAGATACAGGGCCCAAAAACTGCTCACAATACTCCAAATGGGGTCTGACCAGAGCCTTTTGCAGCCTCAGAAGTACATCCCTGTTCTTGTTATTCTAGACCTCACGACATGAATTAAATCTCATGGGACCCACAGTGAGGTATCTAAATGGATACAAAATTGGCTTCTTGACAGAAGCCAGAGGGTGGTTATAGAGCATTGTTTTGCAAACTGGAGGCCTGTGACCAGCGGTGTGCCTCAGGGATCAGTGCTGGGTCCACCGTTATTTGTCATTCATATTAATGAGTTGGATGAGAATATAGGAGGCATGGATAGTAAGTTTGCAATGACATCAAGATTGGTGGAGAAAGTTATTTCCAATTGCAACAGGATCATGAACAATTGGGCCAGTGGGCTGACGAATGGCAGATGGAGTTTAATTCAGACAAATGCAAGGTGATGCATTTTGGTAGATTGAACCAGGGCAGGACTTATTCAGTTAATGGTAGGGTGTTGGGGCGAGTTACAGAACAAAGAGATCTAGGGGTACATGATTCCTTGAAAGTGGAGTCACAGGTGGACAGAGTGGTGAAGAAGACATTTGGCATGCTTGATTTCATCGGTCAGAACATTGAATATAGGAGTTGGGATGTCTTGGTGAAGTTTTACAAGGAAGTGGTAAGGCTACACTTGGAATTCTATGTGCAATTCTGGTCACCCTATTATAGAAAGGATATTATTAAACTAGAAAGAGTGCAGAAAAGATTTACTAGGATGTTGCCAGGACTTGATGGATTGAGTTATAAGGAGAGGCTGGATAGACAGATATTTTTTCCTCTGGAGCATAAGAGGCTGAGGGGTGATCTTATAGAGGTCTACAAAATAATGAGGGGCACAGATCAGCTGGATAGTCAATATCTTTTCCCAAAGGTAGGGGCGTCTAAAACTAGATGGCATAGGTTTAAGGTGAGGAGAGAGACACGTAAGTGTCCAGAGAGGCAATTTTTTCCACAGAGTGGTAAGCATTTAGATAGTTACATGGGTGTGATGGGTATAGAGGGATATGGGCCAAGTGGAGGCAACTGGGATTAGCTTAGGGGTTTTAAAAACAAAAGGGGGCGGCATGGACAAGATGGGCCGAAGGGCCTGATTCCATGCTGTAAACCTCTATGACTCTGAGTGCTAACACTGCATTTGCTCAATGTCAGATCGGCTGTGGGCGCTTTGGAGTGTACCAATGTTATAAAAGATGTTGTACAAACATTAGATTTCTCTTTAGTTATGAGTAAACCTACATCTGCTTACAATCGATGGATGTTCAGTCGATGCCACCAACAGGGAAAGAGCTGCACAGGCAGAAGAAACAGGATTGAAGCTTTCTGCAGGACTCCCCCTGCAGAAAGCTTGAATAGATTTTGGGCTGATACAGAAACGCTGACACACAGACCACACCCCAGACAGAATAGATTGCATTGTTCAGCGACATTGTCCTTTACAAAAATAAGCAAAAGCGTTGCACAAAATAAAATGTGCTGCAAAGGAATTTAAAGGCTGCGACTCAATCTATGAGATGTGCTGACGTACCATTTGGATTGAAAGTTCACTGAATTTGGAACAGCTCTGTGCATTTCTAAACTTGTAGCCTTCAGCCCCCCTCAGGATAATCCTGTGGTCTCACTCACCATATTTGAATCCTCCGTTTGCCATTCAACATTTAAGATAACCTGTCCTGGGTCAGTATGATATTTTCCAACTTCATTCTGACTATCCCAGGTTTGAAACGCTCCAATTATCAAAGACTGCGGGCATGATGCACTCTTCCTCCTTAACTCCTCTGTCATTGCTAGTTCTGGCTGCTCCATTCCTCTTGTGCACCTCCCTTCCACCTTTGAGGCACTGCTCTCTGCTCCCTACCTAAAGCACTGCTGAACACTACATTGGCTCCAATCACAGAATCCCTACAGGAGGCAGCTATTTGGTCCATCAAGTTTGCACCGGCAACTATTCCACTCAGGCCCTATCACCATGACCCCGTGTATTTACCCTGCCAGACCCTCCAACACTAAGGGGCAATTTGGCATGGCCAATCCAACTAACTTGCACATCTGGGACTGTGGGAGGAAACCAGAGCACCAGGAGGAAACCCACGCAGACATGAATAGGATGGGAATAAAAGGATATGGTCCCCGGAAGGGTAGGGGGTTTTAGTTCAGTGGGGCAACATGGTCGGCGCAGGCTTGGAGGGCCAAAGGGCCTGTTCCTATGCTGTAATTTTCTTTGTTCTTCGTTCAGACATTGGGAGAATGTGCAAACTGCACCTAAGACTGGAATTGAACCTGAGTCCTTGGCGTTATGAGGCAGCTGTACTAACCACTGTGCCACCCAAAGGTTTCTTTTTATGCAGAACCCGTTTAACAATGCATCTGAAGTACAGCACCTTTGACAGTTCAGCACTCCCTTACCACTGCACTCATCTGTTAGCCTAGACTACATGTTCCAAGTCTGGAGTGGGATTGAATCTGCAATCTACTGACCTGGAGGTGAAAATGCCACCAAATGACAATTGAAATTAAAAAGCGAAGCACGAGGGAAAGCAGGAAACTCAGGCAATTGAAATACTTTTATTTAAAATACCTGAAGACACTAAAGAAGTGATGTGGGTGGTACAGTGGTTAGCATCCAAGTTCAAGTCCAGCCTATGGTGACTGTGGAGTTTGCACATTCACCCTGTGTCTGTGTGGGGTTTTCTTTGAGTGCTCTGGTTTCCTCCCACAGTCCAAAGGTGTGCAGGTTAGGTGGATTGGTCATACTAAATTGCCCGTCCCAAGATATGTAGATTAAGGGGATTAGTGTGGCAAATATGTTTGGTTATGGGAATAGGGCCTGGGTGTGATACTTCGTCTGAGAGTCAGTGCAGACTCAGTGGGCAGAATGGCCTCCTTCTGCACTGTAGTGATTCTATGATAGAGAAAGACTAAAGGTGAGATTTAATTGGATTGAAAGTAATTGTCTTAAAATGTTGCGAAGCTGTTCCTCGAGACAAATGTATGAGAAATGGGTAAAACTGTGCTTAACCTACTGCACGGTTAACATTAATTACTTCACTTCTCGTTAGCGCTCATCATGTAAACCGCACGATGCTTGCCTAACAAACATCAATCCAAGAGTGCATCATCATCTCCTGAGAGATACTGTTCCAATCTTTAAATGGCCTTGGAAAGAAACTATTTAAAACTGTTTACTCAAGCAGGAGACTGAATACATTGGCACTCATTTATATTCATGTCCTCTGGTGACTCTCAGCAGGCTTTGTTGCTTTATTACCGTTCACACAACAGAGTAGTGAATATGCAACAGAAACACGAGGATGAATGTAGGGCATGTTCCTCCAAAGCTCTTAAAGAACTAAACACAACAGGAAAATTGGACATATTTATATTCCTGCACCTGTAGATTTCTCTTCTCTTCCTGACCCTCCTCAAGCAAAATACAGACGATCCAACCTCTGTCAGCCCGGACAAAGAAGCAGTTCACCTATCCCCTGCCAACACCTTAGCTGGCTATACAACTCAAGCCTCACCCTCTGATAATCTCCTCCACCATCCCCAAACCACACAGCTCCCTGCATAAGACATAGAAGCAGAACTACATCACTCAGGCCATCGAGTCTGCTCTGCCATTCAATCATGGCTGATATTTTTCTTAGCCCCATTCTCCTACCTTTCCCCATAACCCCTGATGCCCTTATTAATCAAGAACCTATCTATCTCTGCCTTAAAGACACTCAATGAGCTGGCCTCCACAGCCATCTGTGGCAAAGAGTTCCATAGATTCATCACTCTCTGGCTGAAGAAATTCCCCCTCATCTGTTTTAAAGGATCGTCCCTTTAGCCTGAGGTTGTGCCCTCTGGTTCTAGATTTTCCCTACGAGTGGAAACATCCTCTCCACTTCCACTCTATCCAGGCCTCTCAGCATCCTGTAAGTCTCAATAAGATCCCCCCCAATCTTTCTAAACTCCAACCAGTACAGACCCAGAGTCCTCAACTGTTCCTCATACCATAAGCTTTTCATTAAATATGGGGCCCAAAACTGCTCTCACTACTCCAAATGGGGTCTGCCCAGAGCCTTATACAGTCTCAGAAATATATCACTGCTCTTGTATTCTAGCCCTCTCGACATGAATGCTAACATTGCATTTGCCTTTCCGAACAGCAGAGTGAACCTGCACGTTAACCTTAAGAGAATCTTGAACAAGGATTCCCAAGTCCCTTTGTGTTTCTAATTTCCTAAGCATTTTTCCATTTAGAAAATAGTCTCTGCCTCCATTCCTCCCTCCAAAGTGCATAACCTCACAATTTTCCACATTGTATTCCATCTGCCATTTGTTTGCCCACTCTTCCATTTGAATGGTGTCCTCAACTTGCTCCTCAAATGGTGTTCCAACAGAGATTTACCACCTGGGGGTTATTTGTGAAGCCAGTATTCAGTGAGAGGAATGGTTTGAAAGCTGCAAAAGATTATTTGCATGTATGCATTTGGAGGAGGAGAAATCATTCGCTAGGTCACAGAATCACAATCTATATTGCAGAAGGCGGCCATTTGGCCCATCGAGCCTGCACCGGCAGCAATCCCACCTAGCCCCTTCTGCAGCCCTCTTGCTTCCTCAATACTTTGTCTCTCTACATATTTAAGGTTTTGTGGACAGGGTGGGATGGGCAGAGGTAAATAATCCATCCAGATTTAAAACAACTAGCGACTGTTGGAAATCTAAAAATATAAAATATGCAGCAAGCCTGGCAGCATCTGAGAAATGGAAAGACAGGCTAAAATTTTCTCTTTTCAGATGCTAACCAATCTCCTGATTTTCATTTCTTATGTCTGCAATTACCTAAAATGCATGATTTTTTTACAAAGCAATTTCCCCAAGTTGCGTTAACAATTTGTTTTGTGTTACATTAGCACCCGGGAATCTGTAAAGCTCTCCTCTCAAGAGGATTAATGGAGGTATGCAAACCAAGATTCTGTAAAACCTGTCACGAGTGAAGCCAGCTAGCAGCTCATCCGTACTGTATGCACAAACCTTCTTTGTTAAATAATCAGTCATTCTTTCTCACTAAAACAAAGGCCCGATTTGTTCTTGGCTTAGGTCAGCCCTGGTGCAATCATGCCTGCTTTAAAGGGGAAATCAATCTCTGTGGCTGTAACAACATTATGCATCACTGAGTGTCCCAGCGCACTGATGTACTCCAAGTTCCTGCAAGCACCTTCATACATGCACTAGGTATCTGGGACAGTATTAATTTTTTTTGTGAAGTTTAAAGTCTCTAAAGTTTATTTATTAGTGTTACAAGTAGGCTTACATTAACATTGCAATGAAGTTACTGTGAAAATCCCCTAGTCACCTCACTCTGATGCCTGTTTGGGTACACTGAGGGAGAATTTAGCATGGCCAAAGCACCTAACCAGCATGTCTTCCAGAGCGTGGGAGGAAACCGGAGCACCCAGAGAAAAACCACGCAGACACAGGGAGAACGTGCGGAGTCTGCACAGACAGTGACCCAAGCCGGAAATTGAACCTGGGTCCCCGGTGCTGTGAGGCAGCAGTGCTAACCACTGTCGTCCCTGATATTTTCAGGTAGTTCCACAAAAAGAAGAGTTTAAAAACCATTGATATAAAGCCAACCTTTGTGCACTCCCTGTAATGACTTCGTTATAGCATACAGGAATGTGGATAACATGGCCCTGAATTGTTTAAAAGCAACTTACTGCAGAGGTTGGAATCTGAAGCCAAAAGAGAAAATGCTGGAAAATCTCAGCAGGTCTGGCAGCATCTGTAAGGAGACAGAAGGGCTGACGTTTCAAGTCTGACTTTGACAAAGGGTCATCTGGACTCAAAACATCAGCTCTTTTCTCTCCTTACAGATGCTGCCAGATCTGCTGAGATTTTCCAGCATTTTCTGTCTTGAATGGTTTAACATTATCCCATCGTTTTCAAGGGAACTTGCACATTTACTTGTCACCACACATCTTAGTCCCGATAGTCGTACTGTGACTCTGCCACCCTCATCAAGCTGAGCCAATCTAGATGGAAGGGAAAAGGGAATCTCTGAAGTTACAGGGTGGAGTGGTGCAGAGCTTTAATTGAGTATTTAATGACATCTAGTGGCAACTAGATCAGGCCACTTGTGACAGGCAGACATGGAGGGTCCTCCGTCTCAATAATTGTGACTCTACAAGACCATCTGTGAAATGCTGCTTGTGTGCTTAAAGCAGGGACTCTGAATGGATGAGCAGTGCTGAAGCTCAGACTGACATTGGTAAGGATCCTTGAGTTACTTTGCTGAAGGAATGAGACGCAGATTGAAATATTTTCAGAAACAGTAAGTAGTCTCACAACACCAGTTAGTCAACAGATTTATTTGGCACGAGTTTTCGGCACGCTGTTCCTTCATCAGGTGAGTGCAGGATTTGATTCACAAACAGGATTATATATAGGCACATATAGGAGTTAAGACAATTAACACTCTTTAACCTGTGCTTAACCCTCTCTCCACTCGCATTGTCTGTGCTTTTAAAGACTTGATTATCTGTTAAGACTCATATTCCAACCATTACCTTGTAATTGAGTTTGTGTCTGTATATGCCCTGTTTGTGAAACAAGTTCTGCACTCACC
Source organism: Carcharhinus amblyrhynchos (assembly GCF_965287045.1). Taxonomy (NCBI): domain Eukaryota; kingdom Metazoa; phylum Chordata; class Chondrichthyes; order Carcharhiniformes; family Carcharhinidae; genus Carcharhinus; species Carcharhinus amblyrhynchos. Next base: position 6,496,128 of record NC_137354.1, read on the forward strand.
CTATGAAGATGCAGCGCTCTGAAAGCTCGTGCTACCAAATAAACCTGTTGGACTTTAACCTGGTATTGTAAGACTACTTACTGTGCCTATCCCAGTCCAATGCCGGCAACTCCACATCCAGATTTTCAGAAACTTACACCTGTGCTTTTGAATACTTATTTAAACCTTTCTTGCCTTGGCAGTTGGAGCAGAGAAGGGGAGTGAAGACAACAGTCGGACAGCTACCTAAGACATCTTTGCAAGTTGACCCTGGGGTGGCACGGTGGTTAGCACTGATGCCTTACAGCACCAGGAATCCAGGTTCAATTCCAGCGTCGGATGACTGTGTGCAGTTTACACTTTCTCCCCATGTCTGTGTGGGTTTCCTCCAGGTGCTCCAGTTTCCTCCCACAGTCCAAAGATACATGGGTTAGGTTGATTGACCACGCTAAGTTGGCCCTTCATGTCAGGGGGAATTAGTAGAGTAAATATGTGGAGTTATGGGAATTAGGGCCTGGATGGGATTGTTGTCAGGACAGACTTGATGGGCCAAATGGTACTGTAGGCATTCTATGCCTCACAGTGACAGGGATCTGGGTTCAATTCCTGGCTTGGGCCACTGTCTGTGTGGAAACTGCACGTTCTCACATGAGACCTTCCACCAGTGTTCCAGTTTCCTCCCATAATCTAAAGATGTGCGGGTTAGGTGGATTGGCCAGGCTAAATTGCCCCTTACTGTCAGGGGGATTAGAAGGATAACTATATGAGGTTACGGGGATAGGGGTAAGTGGGATTGTTGCCAGTGCAGGCTCAATGGGCCAAATGGCCTCGTTCTCCACTATAGATTCTATGACATAGTGAATGATTTCTCCTCCTCCAAATAAATATGTGCAAATAATGTTTTGCAGCTTTCAAACCATTCCTCTCACTGTATACTGTCTTCCCAACTAACCCCAGGTGGTCAATCTCTGTTGGAACACAGCAGCAAGCTGAGGAACACCATTCAGATGGAAGCGTGACAGAAGCTTGCTGAAACTGACTGGGGCTTTACTCACCTGACGAAATCCTCCTTGCATTTCTGCAGCAGCTCACAGGCTTTGGTGATCTCTTGCTCATTAAGCAGGGCGAGTGTTCCGATCGTCAGATGGAGCTTTGCTGGGTTCTGGAAAATACTGCTGTCAATCCCACGGTCCTGGAAGAGGAATTTACTTTAGCAAAAAAGCTGAATTTGCACATTGTTCCATCCTCTGGACGACGCGGCAAATTAGCAAGGAGGCATGGGGAGTAGTCATAGAAATCCTTACAATGCAGAAGGAGACCATTCTGCCCATCGAGACTGCACTAACTCTCCAACAGGGTATCTTACCCAGGCACTGTCCCTGTAACCACACATATTTATCATGGCTAATCACCCTAACTTATACATCTTTAGACACAAAGGGGCAATTTAGCATGGCCGATCCACCTAACCTGCACATCTTAGGACTGTGGGAGGAAACTGGAGCACCTGGAGGAAACCCACGCAGGCAGGGAGAGAGCATGCAGACTCCATACAAACTCCCAAGCCAGGAATCGAACCTGGGATCCTGGTGCTGAGAGGCAGCAATGCTAATCATTGTACTGCTGTACCACCCAATAGTAGTGAGTATTACACACCAGAAAGCTGATCAACATTTCAGAAGATGCAACAAATGGCAGGATTCATTGAAGTGTAATTATTACTGTATTATCTGGAATGTTTGCTGTAATCGCACCCCTTTCTAACATTATAACAATGACTATTCTTCAGAAGTACATTATTTGCTGTAAAATGCTTTGGCATGTCAGAAAGACGCTATATAAATGCAAGTCTCTCTCTTTAGGAAGCTCCTAGGTACAAATTACTAACTGCATTGTGGAACTGATGGGTTGACCTAATTGAGTTCCAACTGAGAACTGGATCCTTAGCCAGATGGTGAAGTATGAAACTAGACGCAATTCCTTTTCTTGATAGCTTTTATTTTTGGAATGCAACACTACTTTCTGTCTGCCTCGTATCCAGTAATACACTCAGGTCTTGCGGTCCCTCATTTCATACATCCGAAAAGAATCAATTAAAACAAATAAACACACACTCAAACAAACAGCCCCTTAAAGGAGCACTGCAATGAAAACAGTTACAAAGTAATCTTAACAAACACTCCTGGGTTGATGGTGCGCTCCAGCCCCTACAGTGTCCACTGGGCTTCAAGCATACTGATGGACATTGAGTGGTCCGTCCCCAGGGATGTCTGGATGCAAACGTGACTGTGGGAACAATGGATAGTCGGGTCAAACAACCCTCTCAACTGCCCGTTGCCTGGATCTATTAATGATCCAGCAGCAGACTTACTTGAAGGACCTCTATCCTGCCCCATACCCCGCCCTGCTCTCTGCACCAGGTAGCTGGGAGCGAAAGTGTAGCCTGAAAGCTGGGTGCAGGCCCTCAAATAAGCAAAAAGGAACCGCAGCCTCGCAAAACCTATGTAAATGTGGAACGATTTTTGATTTGATTTATTATTGTCACATGTATTAACATACAGTGAAAAGTATTGTTTCTTGAGCGCTATACAGAGAAAAAGATACCATTCATAGAGCAGGAAACAGAGTGCAGAATGTAGTGTTACAGTCGTGTAAGAGTTAGAATGAAGTTTCAGAAGCATAGAACAAGAGTAAAAGATAGAATTAGAAGATATGCTGGGCACAGTTTGCAAGAAGTCGCCTCGCTCCAACGCCATCTTGGAATTGAAACATGGACTCCTCAAGGCAGCAGAAAAGACAAGTGGCCCAGGAATCTGTAACCTTTTGTTGCAAGGGACCACTGTATGCAACATCTTCCAAGTCAAATCCCCAATGGAAAAGGGGGCTAACACATTGAGAGCCATCCACTGAGGCCTCCCCCTCGCCACCATCAGGACAGAACGCCATGGTCTGCAGTCTTCCTTTAATTGTGCTCAAGATACTTCATCACTCTATGCCCTCCACTTGTTTATCCCTACCCTTAATAATAATACAATTAACATAACATTAACATAGAGTTCTTCATCAACGTGCAGTGTTAATACTGGTCGTTAATGGGCTTTGAGAGGTTGGGATGGAGGAATTGTGAAGTAATTAATTAATTGACTAAAAATGTCTAGTCAATGACAATTGTGTTAGGAGTATTAGAAGCATTTCTATCATGCTATTTGTCCAACCACTGTGTTGCTTATCAGCAGTACAAGATGAACAGAATGAGACGTGGGGTATGGGTTGTAAAGTTTTTAGCAACAGCAATAGAACAGAGCAGTGAAGCAACCTCCAGGAGATTTTGCCATTGTTACACACCCAATCACCAGGCCTCTGAGCAGATGGTTATCTGCAACAATCCGAGCTTAACTCTATGGTCTGGCCACAACGTCTGAACCAGTAAGGAAATGTCACACCTTTTCTTGCTTTATTATTGTCATATGTATTAGTATACAATGAAAAATATTGTTTTATGTGTGCTATACAAAGCATACCATTCATAGAGAAGGAGAGATGCAGAATATAGTGTTATAGTCATAGCTAGGGTGTAGAGAAAGATCAACTTAATGCGAGGTAGGTCCATTCAAAAGTCTGACAGCAGCAGGGAAGAAGCTGTTCTTGAGTCGATTAGTACGTGACCTCAGACTTTTATATCTTTTTCCCAATGGAAAAAGGTGGAAGAGAGAATGTCTAGGGTGCGTGGGGCCCTTAATTATGCTGGCTGTTTTTCTGAGGCAAATGGGAAGTGTAGATAGAGTCAATGGATGGGAGGTTGGTTTGCGTGATGGATTGGGCTACATTCACGACCTTTTGTAGTTTCTTGCAGTCTTTGGCAGAGCAGGAGCCATACCAAGCTGTGATACACCAGAAAGAATGTTTTCTATGATGCATCTGTAAAAGTTTGGGGGAGGGGCATGGGTGGTCAGGACAGGTTGTAGGTGATCTGGTCATCTAAAAACTTGACGCTCTCGACCCTTTCTACTTCGTCCCCATTGATGTAGACAGGGACATGTTGTTCACTATGCTTCCTGAAGTCGATGACAACCTCCTTCGTTTTGTTGACATTGAGGGCGAGATTGTTGTTGTTGCACCAGTTCACCAGGTTCTCTACCTCATTTTTGTGCTTTGGATGGAAAGAACGTGACAGAACCCACGGATAGAAAGAGAAGCAAAAGAGAGCAGTGGGAGATTTGCAGAGGGATAGAAGGAAAGAGGTGAAACAGAAACAAAGAGAGGAAGAAAGAGAGCACGCAAGTGACAGCCTGTTTGTCTATCCTCAGGAGTGCAAATTAAAGCAGAAAACCCACTCGGAAAACAGCTGTATTGCTGAAGCTAGCTCTCCTTCCTCACTCAGTAAATACAGTGCAATTAAATTGCCACCTGATCGCAATGACCTCTTTAGATCAATGTTACTCAAACAGCTCTGTGCAATGGTCTCTCTGAAATATTAATGCACTACTGTTTTAATTTCTGAAAGATGGTTTTAGCCACCCAGAGGAAAGCCGCTGTCGTACTGCAGAAATATCAGAAAAATCTAAATTCAAAATAGGTTGATGCAAGTCAAACACTCCAGATCCCTCTGGGATCCTCTTAAGGACCTGCCAAGGGTCCAGAGACCCTGGATTGCTGTAGATGTTGCTCGTTCCTCCAGAGAACCCCCGTTTTCTTCAATCCTATCCGTACGGGTTTCAGGTTGCAATTAGAATGCTGACACAAGTATGAAATGGGACCTCAGGCTACATGGCTGTGATCATTCCTGGTTGCACAACATAAGCTCCAGGCCTCCTGTCAATTTGGTTCAGGTGACACTAATAGAGTGGCCTCAGGGCAGGTCCAGATCAATTTTACACTATGTAGCCAAGTCTGAAATGCTTGCTTCATAAAGATTACACTCTTTTGACTGAATTGAAGGATTGCATTGGTTCAGTGCCTTGGCTTAATTAATCACATTGCTCTTTGGGATCGATAAAAGCTTTGATCAGTTGTAATAATTTGCGTATTTGAATGTTCACATCTTTCTTGATTGAGCTTTGATATAATTGTGTCACTGCCAGTTGTTAATTGGGTACACTAACAGAGCGCCCATGGTGTGGCTCGCATGTAGTTTGGAAAGCAGCTGTGACATTTAATTGCCTTGCATGTCCTCGAAGCCCACTACTCAGGCATGCCTTGTGTCTAAATCAGCTGATGAAGGAGTGGTGCTCCGAAAGCTCATGCCACTAAATAAACCTGTTGGACTTTAGCCTGGTGTGTGAGACTATTTACCAAACTATGTAGGTCAGAGGGCAATTGTCACCTTGTATGATTCATGCCTCCACTCATCGACTGGCTTTCTTTCTAATTACAAGAGTCTTTGAACCATGTGTAGGTTCTCAGATAGGGATGCCAATCCTTATGAGAGATTGCGGCAGCACCGTAGTTAGCATAGCTGCTTCACAGCGCCAGGGACCCGGGTTCGATTCCCGGCTCGGGTCATTGTCTGTATAGAGTTTGCACATTCTCCCCGTGTCTGCGTGGGTTTCCTCCGGGTGCTCCCGTTTCCTCCCACAGTCTGAAAGATGTGCTCGTTAGGTGCATTGACCTGAACAGGCGCCGGAATGTGGCGGCTAGGGGAATTTCACAGTAACGTAAGCCTTACTTGTGATACTAATAAATAAACTTTAAAAATATTTTCTGTTTTTATTTCAAATTTCTGTTTTTGCTTCACTAGTACTTCACTGGTTATAAGTCACTGCAGAAAATCCTGATATCAGTGTCAGTTCTTTTTAAAGTATCTTCAGCCAGCTGGTACTCAAAAGGATAGCTATGCAGCCTGCCAGGAACACCTTTCTTGCAGGTATCAGCCTGGTTCATCAAGCCCATATCCTTTCCTATACCCAACTCCCTTGGGCAGAGGTACTGTAATGCTTCTTCCCACCCCTCAGCCTCAGCGACGTACCTGGGAGCACTCATCCAGCACTTGCTCTTTGAACTTCACAAACTGCTCCTGGATTGTGGGGTGATTTATAGCAAAGGACAGGAAATGAGTGAAGGGCTGCTTCCTGCGGAAACTCTCCAACATCACCTCGATCCGGGTCTGTGCTGACGCGACAGCTGCTCGCTGCTGCCCAGTGATGACTGGAAACAAGAAAAAGTTGAAATTAAATTTCTCCTTCTAGCACCATGAATCAGTCTCTGCTCAGCTACAGCACAGAGCTGCCTCTGCATAACATCATGTATCCCAGGCCTAAGTCGCAACTGCAGTGGCTGCATTAGGGCATTTTCCAACAGACTGACTAATTTGACACCAACAGCAGAATAAAGAATAAAGGACAATTACAGCACAAGAACAGGCTCATCAGCACCGACCATGCTGCCCAACTGAACTAAAACCCCTTACCCTTCTGGGGGCCATACCCCTCTATTCCCATCCTATTCATTTATTTGTCAAGACGCCCCTTAAAAGTCACCATCGTATCTGCTTCCACTACCTAGCCTGGCAACGAGTTCCAGGCACCCACCACCCTGGGTGTAAAAGAACTTGCCTCTCCTTTAAGCCTTGCCCCTCACACCTTAAATCTACACCTCCTAGTAACTGACTCTTCCACCTGGGGAAAAAGCTTTGACTATCCACTCTGTCCACGCTCCTCAATCTTGTAGACTTCTATCAGGTCGCCCCTCAACTTCTATCATTCCAGTGAGAACAAACCAAGTTTCTCCAACCTCTCCTCATAGCTAATGCCCTCCATACCAAGCAACATTCTTGTAAATCTTTACTGTACCCTCTCCAAAGCCTCCACGTCCTTCAAAACACTGCATTGAAAATCTCATTTGAGGCAATACATTCAATGACCAGGGTGGTTTTTTTTGGTATTGTTTGGATGGGGAATCGGAAATCAACATTGAAAGAAATTGAATAGTGCCACAGGATCTTCAAACTCTCAAGGCACCAGAAGCAAGGCCTTGATTGACCATCTGACCTGAAGGACCTAGACTGAGGCGTGGCTGGCATGCACAGGTTGGGCTGAAGGGCCTGTTTCCATGCTGTAAACCTCTATGAGTTTAAATCTTTGGGAATGTATTAACACTGTAGAGGTGAAACAGTCACAGATAACATGCTTTGACAAAGGGTCATCTGGATGCGAAATGTCAGCTCTTTTCTCTCTTTGCAGATGCTGCCAGACCTGCTGAGATTTTCCAGCATTTTCTTTTTTGGTTTCATAGACAAGATGCGCTATTTTCACAGTGGGGCTAACACCCATATCTCAACACAGATTGTCTCTGAATCAGAAATAATATTTGTGCGGCACTTTTTAAAATTCATTCCTAGAATATGGACATCATGGGCAGGGCTGATATTTACTGCCCATCTCTAACTGCCCTCGAGATGGTGGTGGGGAGCCACCTTCTTGAATCACTGCAGTTGTCACAGAGCTGGGTGACATGTTGGCATAGTGGTTAGCACTGCCGCCTCAGCTTCAGGGACCCAGGTTCACTTCCCAGCCTCTGTGTGGAGTTTGCATGTTCTCCCCATATCTGTGTGGGTTTCCTCCAAGTGCTCCGGTTTCCTCCCACAGTCCAGGTTAGGTGCATTGGCTATGATAAATTGTCCCTTAGAGTTGCAGGATGTGTAGATTACAGGGATTAGCTGGGCAAATATATGGGATTATGGGGATAGGGCCTGAGTGGGATTGTGGTCGCCGCAGACTCGATGGGCTGAATGGCCTCCTTCTGCACTGTAGGCTGTCTATGACTGACTTCTATGAGCTGTTCTGTCGGAGGTGCCTGACTCACAGAAAACACAGTCTCTGATCTACTTTTGTGTTTAGGTAGCTGGTTCAAATAATTTCTGGTTGATGGTGGTCTTCGGAATGCTGAAGGTGGGAGATTTGACTGTGGCAATGCAGAATGTCGAGGACAGGAGGTCAGACTCTCTCTTGTTGGAGGTGGTCATTTCCTGGAAATTGTATGGCGGCGCTAATGCTACTTGTCACTTATCAGTCCAAGTCTGAATATCTTGCTGCATGCAGGTACGGACAGCTTAATAACGCGTACAAAAACAGAAGTGTGTCTCCTTTTACAACTTAATAAGCATTTCATGTACTAATAAGACACTCCCTTTGGGCATCTGCTAAAGCTCACCGATTTCTCCCTCTATTCCAGGTTTGGGTATTGTTATAGACGTTCGTGTCTCAGTCTCCAGTCTCCGTTTAGTCTCCCCTTTCTTCCCAATTATGTGTCTGTGGAAAAAGAAAAGTTATGTTTTTAATCGGACAAAACATATTTCACGGTGGGGATGATAGCACCTTTGCTTTTGGAATAAATGAAACAGTCAAGAAGTTTTTTGCTAGATCTCATTTTGAAGACATTAAATCCTCAGACAGGACAAATGTCAAGTATTTGCCTTTCAGCAAGTGACAGATGTTAACCATTTTTTGATAGATTTTTATCAGGCAAACATACCTCACTTTAAAAACTTGACTAATTAATACATTCTGTACAGGAAATCTCTCCTTTATAAAACCGCATCACTTCCACTGAAGAGAATTAGAACCAAAGAACCAAGAAAATTACAGCACAGAAACAGGCCTTTAGGCCCTCCAAGCTTGCACTGATCATGCTACCTGTCTGAACTAAAACCCCTACTCTTCCAGGGACCACATTCCTCTGTTTCCATCTTATTCATGTATTTGCCCAATCGCCCCTTAAAAGTCACTATCTTATCTGCTTCCAGTACCTCTCCCGGAAGTGAGTCCCAGGCATCCACCACCCTTCTTTTTGTGCCAAAAAAAACTTGCCTCGTACATCTCCTTTAAACTTTGCCCCTCACACCTTAAACCTATGCCCCATGTAACTGAATATTCCACCCTGGGAAAATGTTTCTGACTATTTTTCTAACTGGCAAAAAGTTGTACTTATCTAGAGATGAAAGGAGAAGATGGGACAGAGGTAGAATGTAGAAAAGGGGAAGCAAGGGGAGAAAAGGTAAGGGAAAGGGGAACGAAGTCGGGGAAAGAATTGGCGAGGAAGAAAAATGAAGAAAGACAATAAAGAAATAAAAGGTACAGAACAGTAAAAAATAAATAAAATAGAATGAAAACATCAAATTCAACAACTTCAGATGATTTGCTCTACCCCACCTTGGCCCCCCTTTGTTTTCATTCTATTTTAGAATGCTATTAGCAGCCTTTCCCCCTGGTTTCTGTAGCTATGACTCATCTTTCATTCTCTCACCCTGCAGTGTAAATATCTTCTATTTTCTATGCCTGTTAGCTTTGACAAAGGATCATCTGAACTCGAAACATCAGCTCTTTTCTCTCCTTACAGATGCTGCCAGGCCTGCTGAGATGTTCCAGCGTTTTCACAATTGTTGATTGTTGGAAAAACCTATCTGGTTCACTAATGTCCTTTAGGGAAGGAAATCTGCCATCCTTACCCGGTCTGGCCTACATGCGGTTCCAGAGCCACACCAATGTGGTTGACTCTCAACTACCCTCTGAAATGGCCTAGCAAGCCACTCAATTGTAGCAGTGATTCAAGGCAGCAGCTCACCGCCACCTTCTCAAGGGCAAACAGGGATGGGCAATAAACGCCGGCCAGCCATCGATGCCCACGTCCCATGAACGAATAAAAAAAGCCCTGACACTAAAAGGAACACCATCAGTCATCATCACATCCTTATCCTTGGGAATTCTCTCCCCAAACCCTTTGTTATGTCACTCTGTCTTCAAACCTCTCCACTAAACCTAGTCACCTCAAGGAGTCATAGAAATGTACAGTACAAAAGGAGACCCATGGTGCCTGTACTGGTTCTTAGAAGGAGCACCCATGTGTTTGGGCTGTCACTTTGAAAGTTGCTCATAGAACCCCTACAGCACAGGAGGCCACCATTGACTCTGCACAGACCACAATCCCACCCAGGCCTTATTGCTGTAACCCCACATATTTACCCTGCTAATCCCCCTGACACTAGGATCAACTTAGCATGGTCAATCAATCCAACCCACACATCTTCGAACTCTGGAAGGAAACCAGAGCACCTGGAGGAAACCCATGCAGACATGGGGAGAATGTGCAAACTCCACACAGACAGTGACCCAAGGCCAAAATTGAACCCTGGCAGTGTGAGACAGCAGTGCTAACTACTGTACCACTGTGCTGCCCTAAATGTCCAATCCCTCTCCACCCACCCCCTCATCACATAGTTATTTTTGGTTATTGACCCATTTGCCAGGAAGAACTGCTTTCCTCCACCTGCTCTATCAAAATCCCTCACTTTAAAAACCTCAAGTCAGTCACTTCTCAACCTTCCCTGCTCCAAGGAAAACAGTGCTTCTTTTTTCCAACCTCTGAGTTTCCTCATTCCCGGTAACATCCTGGAAAAGCTCCTCTGTACTTAAATCTTTGCTGATTAAGTGTGGTGCCCTAATTTGTCCACAGCACTTGAACTGTGGTCTATCCAGTGAATTGTAAGATTCAGCACAACAGCGTCAACAATAATCTCTCCCTCAACGTCAACAGAACAAAGGAGATTGTTATCAACTTCAGGAAGCATAAAAGAGAACAAGCCCCTGTCTATCTCAACAGAGGCAAAGGAGAAAGGTTCGAGAGCTTTAAGTTTTTAGGTGTCCAGATCACCAAAAACCTGTCCTGGTCCCTCCATGCCGACACTATAGTTAAGAAAGCCCACCAATGGCTCTACTTTCTCAGAAGACTAAGGAAATTTGGCATGTCAGCTATGACTCTCACCAACTTTTACAGATGCACCATAAAAGGCATCCTTTCTGGTCGTATCACAGCTTGGTATGGCTCCTGCTCTGCTCAAGACTGCAAGAAACTACAAAAGGTCGTGAATGTAGCCCAATCCGTCACGCAAACCAGCCTCCCATCCACTGACTCTGTCTACACTTCCCGCTGCCTCAGCAAAGCAGCCAGTATAATTAAGGAACCCCAAGCACCCTTGACATTCTCTCTTCCACCTTCTTCAAGAAAAGGATACAAAAGTCTGAGGTCATATGCCAACCGACTCAAGAACAGCTTCTTCTGTGTTGCTAACAGACTTTTGAATGGACCTACCTTGCAATGAGTTGATCTTTCTCTACACCCTAGCTATGACTGTAACACTACGTTCTGCACTCTCTCTTTTCCAACTCTATGAATGTATGCTTTGTCTATATAGTGCGCAAGAAACAATACTTTTCACTTATGTTAACACATATGACAATAATAAATGCAATCAATTTTGCCTTTCATATTTTATCCCTTCAGCTATTCTCCACCTGTTATCCAGCCCCCCACCCCTACATACACTGTGAAACATCTCAGGGAATGTGAACCTCAAAGCTGCGCTTATTACAGCTGCACATTGCGTAGTACACTGCCACCCAATGGCAACACTGGAAAACACAAACTGTCTCTAACTGGTGTTGGCCAGTTTAATATTTTGTTGCCAAGAACACTTTGATCATTCATAGAATCCCTAGAGTGCAGGAGAAGGCCATGTGATCCATCGAGTCTGCACCAACCAGGCCCCATCACCACAATGCCATGCATTTACCCTAGCTAGCCCCCTAGCACCCCCCTTCCCAACACCAAAGGGCAACTTAGCATAGCCAATCCACCTAACCCAGACTGTGGGAGGAAGCCGGGGCACCCAGGGGAAACCCACACAGACACAGGGAGAGTGTGCCAACTCCACACAGACACTGACTCAAGGTCGGAATCGAACCCAGATCCCTGACGCTGTGAGTCAGCAGTGCTAACCACTGTGTCACTGTGCCAACCTGTTAACGTTCAGGGCCAGTAAGAATATTTTTTTTAGAAACTAGTTGCTAACATTTATTAACTACTACCATTGTTAATAATCTTCCACAGATCTAGAATGAAATTTGGCCGTGCACAAGCAGGCTGAAAGAGAGAAAATAGAGTCCGGTTTATATTTTGGGTACAGACTTCAGTTTACCATTCTATCGTCCTATCCCTACATATGGTAGAGTGTGTGGAAATTAAGTTGTAATTCCAGCTATGGCCAAATATTTAATTCACTTTGTTCCGCAAGATTAAGGATGCTCACTTAGAATAAAACGCCACAGGGTTGCTTTGAAACTATAGTTAAAAGCAGTTTAAAAAATTCAGATGCTGGTGAGAAAAATTAATTTACAAAAATTGTGGAAATTAAGTTATGACAAACTAACTCTGTCGAGTAATGGAAAATGCTTATTAGCAAACAATACCTTCAGTGAGGCCAACGCATGTGTACTCAGGATAAGCGACTAATCGTAACCTTGTGTTAGTTTCATAAACACTGTTCCCAGCCTTGGCCACAGGATGAAAATAAGACCCTTTCAATAACAGTTTCAAAGAGCAGATACGGTGAACTGCTACATTTTCTATATGAATCAACAGAACACCTTTCAATGCTCTGCGCTATATTATGTTCTCATTTGTGCACAAATAATTAAAGATTGAAAGTCTAAGTACTCTTAATGCCTGGTATTGTTTGTACCCAGGTATTCGACAAGAGAAAGGTGTTGCCCTTTGTATTCACGTATCTAGGCTATCAAAGCGTGCTGTGTGTGAATGAATTACTGGGAGGTTCAGTGGCATGCTGGTAAATACATTGCGTATTTTGTGTGTTAGCTTGAAAACTAATTAACCTGTTTAAGCCCTTAAGATGTGGGAGCAGAATAGGTCATTCGGCCCATCAAGTCTGCTCCACCTACTCAATGAGATCATAATTACTCTGTTTCTGGCACCAGCCAGGACTGACCAGGATACTGGCACAACTCCCTGCTCTACATCAAACAGTTTGTTGGGATCGTTTAAGGTCTCCCCTGTGTGTCCAGGACAGGTGGGGGAAAAAGAACATGGTTTAGTCTGGGGCAAACAGAAACATGCTTATAAATCCCAAATGGTGTGAACTCACTTGTAAAGAACACTGGGCACAGCCATGGCACAGCGATAGCCTCGGTCTGTCTGTTCTATAAGTGCAGAGTCGCAAGGCTCATCCATACAGTCTACAACCCCTGCACAACAAAGAGAGAAATCATTAATGACACCATTGAATCTTGGAGCTCCAATTCACAGCCACAGTTCAGCAACACAGATGCGTATCTGAATCCAAAACAAGACGACATAGGAAACATAAGTGATGGTTGTTCGATCTCTGATAGTGAGATACTTTAGTCAAGATTTGGTTACTTTATTAAAGTTTATTTATTAGTCACAAGTAGGCTTACATTAACAGCGTAATGAAATTACTGTGAAAATTCCCTAGTCGCCACACTCCGGCAACTATTTGGGTACGCTGAGGGAGAATTTAGCATGGCCAATTCACCTAACCCTGCAAGTCTTTTGGACTGTGGGAGGAAACCGGAGCACTCGGAGGAAACCCAAGCATACACGGAGAGAATGTGCAAACTCTGCACAGACAGTGGTGACCCAAGCTGGGAATCAAACCTGGGTCCCTGGCGCTGTGAGACAGCAGTGCTAACCACTGTGCCATCGTATATATTATACCACATAAAATTACACATATATTAAGGAAGACCAATAAAAATTGAAGAGCGGTATGGAAATGTCCAGGAAGAAGGCAGAAAAGTTGCATTCTGTCCCCTTTAACAGTGGACAAAACCATTTTCATGTCATTGTTTTACCCATGTCTATATTCTCCCTGTAAGGAATGGTACAAAAGGTCAGTACATTGGAAAATTCTTACACCGTACTCCACCAATCCTCAGCCTGTTAAAGATAAAGGTTTTAATTAGTTTTCCGCTCAAGTTTTAATTACAACTGAGTCACACTTTTTTTTTAAAGTTGTGCAAGCCTTTCCATTGAAAAACCTTGCGTAACATGTGCAGTGGAGCGACTATTAGTGACTCACTGGGGACTGCTCAATGCTTACGCAGGAGGCAGCATTTGTACAACAGGATGAGAATCTGTGCTCAGCAGCCAAGCTAGTGAGATTGCTGCATTGTAAACTCAAAGCAGGAGATGACAGAACAGCACAAAGAGCTCTCCAGAAATGACAAAACGTCACACATGCATCTCCTGGTTTCAAACTAGGTTTCAATCTGGGCTCTGCAAGGCTCCAGGACATCATCACAATTCTGTTCATCTGTCGACAGGCATATTGCCATTGCAAATGTCTCAAGAATTTTGTTTTTATTTGTTTGATAGTACACTACTCCTGTTGCATACGAACTAAACATTTTCTCTGCAATAACAGGTGACATGATGGTTAGCACTGCTGCCTCACAGCACCAGGGACCCAGGTTCAATTCCAGCCTTGGGTCACTATCTGTGAGGAGTCTGCACGTCCTCCCTGTATTTTCTCCGGTTTCCTCCCACAGTCCAAAGGTTAGGTTGATCGGCCATGGTAAATTGCCCCTAGTGACAGGGGAATTAGCAGGGTAAAAATGCAGGCTTGCAAGGATAGCATCTGGGTGGGACTGTTGTTGGTGCAGGCTCGATGGGCCAAATGGCCTCCTTCTGCACTTTAGGGATTCTATGATTTTATGAACTGCAGAGGTTGCTCTACGGAGGTTAGGACACTGCATCTTCAGGAATATGCCTTTACTAGGGGTTCTCAGGAGCGCACAAGAATTTACAGAGTGTCATGTCCCCAGTATATTCTGAACTTCAGGCTAATTTTTATATCTTAAAAAGTTGAAAACAAAAGGCTACAAAAAGATGGCTACTTGAGGATCACCTGACTTATTCTGGGGATTGAAACCAGTCCCATCTCAAGAGGGAATAAAATGAACCTTGCAGGCCGATGGTGACTCAATGCCTTTCCTTAAACCAATCAAAAGGGTAATTTTGAATTGAATGGGTCATTCAGTTACAAAGAAACCAGCTGTCTCAAACTCTCGAGGTATAAAAGCCCTACACACAGGATGTTGAAACGAGCCAACTACCCGCCTTATTTCGAAAAGGACGTTGGACTTGAAAAAGGTCACATGAAGAGATTATCACGTGATATGGATAAAGGGGAGCCTGTAGATGTACTGTACTTAGATTTACAGAGAGAATTTGATAAGGTGCTACCTCAAAAATGACTGCAGAAGCTAAAAGCTCATGGTGTAGGGCTAATAGATTAAACTGGATTGAAGATTGGTTGGGAAAAAATACAGAGTATGCATAAATGGGTCTTTGTCTGATTGACAGGGTGTGACAAGAGGAGACATGTAGGGGTCTGTGCTGGGGCCTCAATTTACATCAATGTGATGTCAATGAGGTGAACAAAGGCAGAGTAGCTAAATCTGCATGCAATACAAAGATAGCTGAGAAAGTATGTTGTGAAGAAGACAAGGAGTTTACAGATGGATATAGATGGGTTGAGTGAGTGGTCTGGTAGATGGAGTATAAAGTGCGAAAATGTGAGGTTGTTCATTTTGGCAGGAAGAGTAAAAAAGCAGATGTTACTCAAGCAGAGAATGACTGCAGAATTCTGAGGTGCAAAGGGATCTCAGTGTTCTGCTGCATGAGTCAAAGAGTTAGTACGCAGGTATAGCATATATGAGGAAGGCCAATGGAACGGTATGCTTTGTTATGAGGGGAACTTGATTTGATTTGTCACCTGTAATAGTATACAGTGAAAGGCACTGTTCCTTGCGTACTATACAGACAAAACATACTGTTCATAGAGAAAGAAAGGAGTGGAGAATGCAGTGTTAGTCATAGCCAGGGTGGAGAGAAAGATCAACATAATACGTGGCAGATCCATTCAGAAGTCTGATGACCGCAGGGAAGAAGCTGTTCTTGAGTCGGTTGGTACGTGATGTCAGGCTTTTGTATCTTTTTCCCGATGAAAGAAGTGGAAGAGAAAATGTCCAGGATGTGTGGGTCCCTGATTATGCTGGCTGCTTTGACGAACTGATAGGAAGTGTAAACAGAGTTAATGAACGGGATGCTGGTTTGAGTGACGAGCTGAGTAAAAAAGCAAGGATGTTATGCTTCAGTTATACAGGGCATTTGTGAGACGGAATCTCAAATACTGTACACAGTTTTGGACTCCGTTTTTAAGGAAGGATGTAAATACATTGGAGGTGGTTTAGAAGAGGTTTACTAGATTGATAGCTGGAATGAGTGGTTCCTCTTATGAGGATAGGATAGACACGCTGGCCTTGTTTTCACTAGAGTTTAAAAGAGTGAGTGTGTGACTTGACTGAAGTGTATAAGATCCTGAAAGGTCTTGATGAGGTGATGTGAAAAGGATGTTTCCTCTTGTGGACGAGTTCAGAGCTTGGGAGCACTGTCTTAAAATTAGAAGTTGCCCTGATAGGACAGAAAGGAGAATTTTTTTTTCCCCCTCAGAGGATAGTGTGACTTTGGAACTTGCTACACCAAAAGGTAGTAGAGGAGGGGTCATTGAATATTTTTAAGGCAAGGGTAGATAGATTCTTGTTAGACAAGGGAATCAAAGATTACTGGGGTAGATGGGAACGTGGAACTGAACACAAATAGATCCATCATGATCTTATCGAATGGCAGGGCAGGATTGAGGGGCTGAATGGCCTATGTAGAGTCATAGAATCCCTACAGTGCAGAAGGAAGCCATTTGGCCCATCGAGTCTGCACTGCCCATAATCCCATCCAGGCCCTATTCCTGTAACCCCACATATTTACGCTGCTAATCCACTGACACTAGGGTCAATTTGGCATGGATAAACCTAACCTGCACATCAATTTTTCTGACAGTCCAAAGATGTGCGGGTTAGGTGGATAGGCCATGCCTAAATTGTCCCATAGTGTCAGGGGGACTAGCTAGGGTAAATGTATGGGGTTATGGGAATAGGGATGGGTGGGACTGTGGTTGGTGCCACCATGCTGCCCAATTCAGTCCTTCAAACCTGCTCTGTAATTCAATATGATCATAGTTGATGCTCCATCTCAACACCATGTTCCTGCATTCTCCCCATACCCCTTGATACATTTAAAGTCTAGATATCTATTTCCTTCTTAAATATATTCATGACTTAACCTCCACAGCCTTCTGCGGTAGAGAATTCCACAGGTTCACTACCCTCTGAGTGAAGAAATTTCTCATCTCAGTCTTAAATGGTTTCCCTCGTATCCTGAGACTGTAATGGCTTATTCTAGACCTTCTCATTCATAGGAACGAACATCCCTGTAAAATGTCTGTCCAGCTCTGTCAAAATTTTATACTTATCAATGAGATCCTCTCTCATTCTTCTAAATTCTAATGAATACAAATGCAGTTGACCTACTCTCTTCTCGAACGCCAATCCTACCATCCCAGGAATCAGTCTGGTGAACCTTCACTGCTCCCCGGCCATGGCAAATATACTTTCTTAGGTAAGGAGACCAAATCTGCACATAATACTCCAGGTATAGCCTCACCAAGACCCTGTACAGCTGCAGAAAGATATTCTTGTACTCAAGTCCCCTTGCATGAAAACCAACACACCATTTGCCTTCCTAACTGCTTGCTGTATTTGCCTACTTGCTTTCAGTGACTAGTGTCCCTTTGTACATCAACTTTCCCAAACCATCACCATTTAAGTAATACTCTGCATTCCGTTTTCCCTACTGACGTCTCCGCCATGAATTTGTCCATTCACTCAACTTGTCTAAATCACGCTGGAGGCTCTTAACATCCTCCACACCCTTCGTACTGGGATCAACCTAGTAACCCTTCTCTGGACTGCTGAAACAGGTGGCCTGGAAAAGTGGGTTCAGGCTAGAATATTGGACTTATCAATGAAGTGGCTAAATTTGAGAAGACAAGAAATGGTATAGGGGAGGTGTTATTAAGCTGGAAAGAGGGCAGAAGAGATTCACAAGCATGTTGCCAGGACTCAAGCGGCTGAGTTATAGGGAGAGATTGGACAGGCTGGGACTTTCTTCTTTGCAACGTAGAGACAGAGGGATGATCTTATAGAGATGTATAAGATCACGAGAGGCATGGATAGGGTGAAGGCACTCAGTCTTTTTCCCCCAGAGTTGAGGAAATTGAGAACTGGATGGCATAGGTTTTAGTGAGGGGAAAGAACTAATGGGAACCTGAGGAGCAACTTTTTTTAGACAGAGGGTGGAATGAGCTGCCGGGGGAAGTGGTTGAGGCAGGGACATTGATAACATTTAAAAGGCATTTGGACAGATAGGATAGGAAAGGTTTAGAGAGACATGGACCAAATGCAGGCAAATGGGGTTAGCTTAGATGGGCTTTTTGGTCAGCATGGACCAGCTGGGCCAAAGGGCCTCTCTCTGTGTCGCAGACTCTATGATTTGAAACTATATCACGCTTCCATGCAATAATTTGTGTCAATAATTGTTATATGTACTAGGCTTTTATATGGTTACATATTCTTTCACTGGAACAAGCACCAATAGGTTGTTTTCTGACAAGGTTTACAATGGCGTTATAGTCTACATTTATGAATACCTGAGTAAGTAAAGTCGTCCTCTTCCTCATTTTGGTACACCTGCTCTTTGACATGGTTTTTGCGGTAAATCCGGCCCTCAATATTGATCAGTGTCGGACGAAGAACTTCCATTTTATCTTATCTTGCCTCAAGAGTGCAGCCAGGGTGGGTAAAACACAATACGAGTTCTGCTGGCCAATAAAACAAAGTAAATAAGGTTCGCACCACATTAAAAGCTTCACTGTATCTTCAGAGTAATTAAAAGCTATAGAATCCTCAAAAATGTGCTATGGGATATTTTCACACTCGTCAAATGTCACTCATAGATCACATCAGCAAAAGAACCACCTGATCAATAAGAATTTTACAGAACTGAACATAGGAAAATATGAATTAGAAGTAGGCCATTCAGCCCCTCGAGTCTGTTCCACCATTCAATAAAATCATGGCTAATCTGATTGTGACCTCAATCCCACATTCTCAGCTGCCCCCAAGAACCTTTCACCCGTTTGCTTATCACGATCTAATTAGCTCTGCCTTGAAAACATTCAAAGATTGTACTTCCATTGCCTTTTGAGGAAGACAAGCCCCAGAGACTCATACCCTCTGAGGAAATGTACTTCCCATCTCTGCCTTAAATGGACAACCCTGATCTAATATCTCCCTCCATGATTTAGTGTGTAACTTTGTACTGTATGGATCCTGTGAAGTCCCTATGGTACGTCAATGGCATTACATAAAGATTTGTTGTTGTTATTAAAGGTTGCCACAGCAATGCAAATTGTTCAAGGTTACCAAATGATCAAAAGTTGTTGATAAAGGCTGGTAAAGGTCATGACCCTGTCCACATCAATGGGAATGAAGTGAAATTGAGAATTTCAGGCTTTGAGATGTCCAGATCACCAACAACCTCTCCTGGTCTCTCCACAGTGCAGTATAGATGGGTGGCATGGTGGCACAGCAGTTAGCACTGCTGTCTTATAGTGCAGGAACCCAAGTTCAATTCCCAGCTTGGCTCACTGTCTGTGTGAAGTTTGCATGTTTTCCCCATGGCTGCATGGGTTTACTCTGGGTGCTCAGGTTTCCTCCCAGAGTCAGAAAGACATGCTGCTTTATGTGCACTGGCTATGCTAAATTCTCCCTCGATGTACCTGAACAGGCACCGGAGTGACGCAACCAGGGAATTGTCACAGTAACTTCACTGCATGTTAATGTAAGCCTACTTTAAAATTTATGTATTAGTGACACTAATAAATAAACTTTTAGTTAAGAAAGCCCACCAATGCCTCTACTTTCTCAGGCAGCAGAGGAAATTCAGCATGTACGCTCTAACTCTCACCAATTTATACAGATGCACCATAGAAAGCACTACAGCTGGTACGGCTCTGCCCAAGACCACAAGAAACTACTAAAGGTCGTGAATGTAGCCCAATCCATCATGCAAACCAGCCTCCGATTCAATGACTCTGTCTACACTTCCTGCTGCCTCAACAAAACAGCCAGCATAATTAAGGACCTCGTGCACCCTGGACATTCTCTCTTCCACCTTCTTCCATGAGGGAAAAGATACAAAAGTCTGAGGCATACCAACCGACTCAAGAACAGCTTCTTCCCTGCTGCTATCAAACTTTTGAATGGACCTACCTCACATTAAGTTGATCTTTCTCTACACCCTGGCTCTGACTGTAACACTACATTCTGCACTCTCTCCTTTCCTTCTCTATGAACGGTATGTTTTGTCTGTGCAGCGCGCAAGAAACAATACTTTTCACTGTTACGCTAATACATAGGACGATAATAAATCAGATCAATGTTGCTGTTGCTGCATCTCCCCCCGTTAATATTGGCATCCAAAGTTGTTTCACACACCCGCAACACTCCAGCTGCGAGTCCGTCACTCAATTCAGTCCCTTCCGGTGGGTCCGGGTAGGTCCCTTCCGGTGGGTCCGGCTCCTTCTCGGGTCAAACACCAAACCCGCCCGATGTATTTAAAATATGCGTGCCACCCTCTCTAACCGCCCGGACCCTGTTCAATTCACTTCGGAAATGATATTTTGCCCCGCCACAACCGGAGGTTTAAACAAATAAACGCCGCGCCCCTTCTATTTACAAATACGGGGGGTGAACTATAACGAAAATAAATATTCACACCATTCCCTGTAACTTTTTACAGCAACCTGTGTTGTACTTAGATTTCTAAATAATACGCTAAAGATCAAATGTTTGCTGAGTTGAAAATGATTGGTTTATTTCTTAAATTAGCCGTCAGGAAAGGTATACTCCCCTTCCAGGAGAATGGGATCGTCCACCTCGCTCCTCGCTGGGATCGTCGTGAAGTGTGGTAAAAACCGACCTCCTGCCGTAAAATGCGTACCGGCCGGCCATTTCGGTTTATGGCAGCAGGTCCCCACCGCCATGGCCACCTCGGCGTCGTCTTCGTCCTCCTCGGCGGCAGGCGGCGGCGCTTTCGGGGTGTCGGAGCTCACCCCGCCGCGGAAAGTACTCTTCACCTCGCCCAAAGGAGCTGGGGAGCTGCTGGAAGGTGAGGGGCGGCTCGGAGAGAGCGGATGTTGTCCCGGGGTGCCTGACTTTAGCCTCAGTTACCACCCACCTCCTCCAGTTCCCTAATCAGGGTGCATTCGGGCAACCTCTGGTGGAGATGCCAGCGTTGGGCTGGAGTGGGCAAAGTAAGAAGTCTCACAACACCAAGTTAAAGTCAAACAGGTTTATTTGGAATCACGAGGTTTCTGAGCGCTGC
Organism: Carcharhinus amblyrhynchos; assembly: GCF_965287045.1. Taxonomy (NCBI): domain Eukaryota; kingdom Metazoa; phylum Chordata; class Chondrichthyes; order Carcharhiniformes; family Carcharhinidae; genus Carcharhinus; species Carcharhinus amblyrhynchos. The sequence continues at coordinate 6,517,260 of NC_137354.1, forward strand.
TCCTTCATCAGGTGAGTGGGAGTTGGGTTCACAAACAGGGCATGTTATAGACACATACTCAATTTACAAGGGCACCATCCACCAGGCACATACTCCAGTGATTTGGCCAACGCCATCCACCTCCAGGAAAGGACGTCCTGAGGTATGGCACACCGGCGAGACCATGCAGATACCACAACAACAGATGAATGGACAACAATCACCAGGTAGGAGTGCTCCCCTGTTGTTGAGGAATGCCTCAGCAATCAAGGGCGTTCAGCCTCTGATCTTTGGGCAAGCACTTTCCAAGGCGGCCCCTAAGACACACATCAAAGCAGAGTTGCTGAGCAGAAACCGACAGCCCCAACCAGGATCCTGGGCCCGTGTCACACTATATTGCAGGAGTACGTGGCCTGCGCATGGTGTTTGTGTCTTGTAATTGAGTTTGTGTCTATATATGCTGTGTTTGTGAACCCAACTCCCACTCATCTAATGAAGGAGCAATGCTCCAAAAGCTTGTGCTGTTAAATAAATCAGTTGGATTTTAATCTGGTGTTGTGCAACCTCTGGTTGCCAACTCTCCAGGATTGGCTGTGAGTTTCCTGGAATTGAGGATCAAGCCTGCTGTGTGCAACAAAAATCGAGACATTAGGAGATACAGTGGTCTTTTTCAAGCCACGTCACAAGTTTCTCTTCACTAGTTATTCAAAAATATTAATACTTTGAACATTTGTCTTTGCCAGATATATATTTTTAAAAAATGAGAGAGGGAAAAAGATGTTTGGCTGACAACCAAGCATTATCCAATCGGGTAATGAGTCTTGTTTTCTAATTTGTCTCAGAAGGCTGTATATCACAAGGCAAGTGTTGGCCGAATAAATGGCTGAAGTGTAGGATTAAATCGTGTGGCAACACCTCCAGAAATACTTTTAGGCAAACGCCACCTGGAATCTGCTGGGCTTCAACTCAATGTGTGGGGGGACGTTTCACGGCCTCCAGATTTGACTGTTCCCACGCTCCTGTTGTGTCAGAGCCATGGAGGTATATTCGTATCTTGCCTACATATGTATTGTTAGTGCTGGCTAAACCCCCAGCATGACCTACTGACATTGTTGTCCTGATTGTCAAAAATGTAGACAGAATCAATGGATGGGGGGCTAGTTTGCGTGATGGCTTGGGTAATTGAGGGTCCCTGATTTTGATAGTTTCACATCAGCAGGTTATTCCTTTGGCTGCCACAGTCCTAAACACTGTAATTCCCTCCCAAAACCTCTCCACTATTCCTCTGAAATCGCTCTGTACAATCTATCCCTTTGACTGAGCTTTTGGTTACAACCTAACAGTTTGAATGTGTGATGCCGTCAGACACAGTGCATACGATTGGTTCATTGTCCGTAAAACTGCGCTGTTGTAAAATAAACTCTGTCGAAGAATGAAAGTGAAAAATTAATCTAACTATAGATTGAACATTCTGTTTGGGAAAATTTGCTAGTGCGCGGTTATTGCTAAAAGAAGTGTACTGTATTTCATCACTTTGTTTTTGTTTTGACAGATGCCACAGAGAGGTTCCTGTGTGAAGCAGTTTTCAGTTATCAGGTGGCTCACACACTGAGGCAGGTGAAACGAGGTAAAGTGGAACTGGGATTGTATTTCATTTCAAGGTCAACAAATGCTGGCTTTACCAGTGATGCCCATGAAAGAATTCATTAAAAAAAAATCCCCCCCCAAAAAAAACTTGTGATATGGCCTTAACTTCTCTTTCAAAAGAACTTCTTTATTGACTTTTCTTCATATGATTTGATTTACTTTTGTCACATGTATTAATAGACAGTGAAAAGTATGGTTTATTGCGCACTGTACAGACAAAGCATACCATTCCTAGAGAAGGAAAGGAGAGAATGCAGAATGTAGTCTTACAGTCATAGCTAGGGTATAGAGAAAGATTAACTTAATATAAGCTTATAAGAGTTAGAACAGAGTTTTAAAAGCATAGAACGAGAGTAAAAGGTAGAATTAGAGGTTACAATGGGTACATCTCGCAAGAAGTCACGTTGCTCTGCTGCTATCTTGCATGGTAACACAAGGTTTAAAGCTATACAGTGCTTTACCTGTTCTCTCAAAATGCCACAAAGTGATTAATGCAATGGATTAATTTGAATATGTGCTGTGGGCAAATACAGCACGCATGTTACGTCAAGCAGCACTGAGATAAGTAAGCAATTAATCTGTTTCTCTGCACGGGATTTGGGGCGGGGGGGTGATATATTAGCCATAGTTACCAAGAGTGTTGAGAGCTGTCAGATTTCAGAACAAGGTTTTCGGAATTCTGAAAGGCATCCATGTGAGGACTGGTTCTTCAGTGGATGAACTGTAAATCTGTATCTTACCTGCGTCTCCGTCAGCACAAAACTAAACTGAAATCAGTAAAATGTGAGCTTAGCTTTTGTGTCTACATCGAGAAGTTGAGCTGGGTGTCTCTAAGCGTTATCCATGGAAAACAAGAAGCAGCTCTTTAAGGTAACATTAATTTGGCAGCACGGTAGCACAGTGCTTAGCTCTGAGTGCTATCTCTGTGCCAGGGACCTGGGTTCAATTCCAGGCTTGGGTGACTGGAGTTTTCACATTCTCCCTGTGCCTGCGTGGGTTTCCTCCCACACTCCAAAGATGTGTGGGTTAGGTGGATTGGCTATGCTAAATTGCCCCTTAGTGTCAGGGGGACTAGCTAGGATATATAGATGGGGTTACTGGGATAGGGCCTGGGTGGGATTGTTGTCGGTGCAAGCTGGATGGGGTGAATGGTCTCTTTCTGTACTGTAGGGATTTGGTGATAACCACATCAAATGGTGAACTAGTAAGTGAAGCTTTCTTCCGATTATAATTTTATGTATTTCCTCTTTCCCACACAGAGCAACAGTGTTCCCGGATGGAGAAACTGGCCAGTTTGGTTGAGGAGTTGGAGGCTGACGAATGGCGTTATAAACCAATCGAACAGCTGCTGGGATTCACTCCTTCCTCTGGATGAGAGACTGGATTTAGTTAGTCAGTTTGAAAGGTTTATGCTTTCAGCAGATTGCAGCTGGGATATTAAACACAAATTTCTTTTTCTGTAAAAATGTGCACCGGTGAGTGTTTTGAATCCTGTTTTAAATGTACATAATAGATGTGGAGTTCTGTGTTCAGGGGATTTATTTGGGTCATGTAAGACTTTTTTTAAAAATGATGCTTAGGCCTGGTAATAAATTGTTGTTATCAAATTAAATTCTTGGGCTGAATGTTAATTTCAGACTACGGGAATTTAGGTTGGAAAAGAGGAGAATCTGGTGATTTAAAGGGCTAAAAATAGGTATTCCAGTTAAAATATTCCTAACTTGTGTTTGGAAGGCATAATGAGATGATGGTAAATATTTAGCAACCTATTGAGACCAAACTGAGCAATTACAGATCATATTTGAAAGGTGGAGCCATACCTGTAGAGTATTGTGTGCAGTTCTGGAATCCTCATTACAGGAAGGGTGCAGAGGAAATTATGTTGCTTGGGCTGGAGAGTTTTAGTTATGAAGACAGATTGGATTGACTGAGGGTTTTTTTTTCTTGGAGCAGAGGAGACTGGGTGGGGTGGGGTAACAGGACTGTGGTGTATAAAATTATGAGGGACATACACTGATCTCTCCTTGGTGGAGAGATCAGTGACCGGGGGGTCACAGATTGAAGGTAAGGGGCAGGAGGAAAGGCTTTTTCAGCCAGAGCGAGTCTGGAACTCTGAAGCTGAAAGGATGGTGGGGACAGAGATCCTCAGACGTGCACTTGTGACGCCAAGGCATACAAAGCTTTAGACCATGCACTGGAAAATGGGATTAGAATAGCTTGACTGATACAAGTGTGATGGGCTGAAGGGCTATTTCTGCGTTGTATACCTCTGACTCTAAATGCTTGAGCAGGGCATTCTGCAGTGAGTCCTGAGAGTTCATTCTGTTGCCCCATCCGATGTTGTTAATTTGCACTACAGATCACAGCAAGCATGAGCTGGCATTGGGACATCTGGGAGCTTGGTGAACAAGAGGACAATCTATCTCCTTTAACCAATGATATTTTTTGGATAGGGAAACAGAAAAATGACAAGAAAATAAGGTGAATTTGTCAAATTAAGTACAGAAAGGGATAGAGGAGAAAATCTTCTGAGGCATGGGGAGGGTTTTTGTTATGTTAAAGGCACTATGCAAGACCAAGATGATGTTGAAAGATTGGATTCAGAAGAAAATGTGGGAGTTGGAGGTCGAATAATGAAAAAAAGATCTGGGAACAGTTTAATGAGCTTCCAGTGGTTGTTATTCCTTGGAGATTCAAAGTTGAGTAGCATTAGAGAATGCCATTAAAAGAATCCTTCCATTGTTAAATACCAGTGCTAACTTTCTGTGGTGAATTTGTTTTAACAGTGCAAATACAGCTTATTAAAACTCTTAAGGTTAACTGAGCTTTGGTTCATAAAACTAATGCCAGAACATCACATCCAAAAACTATGGAAGCATGGTGGCACAGTGGTTGGCACTGCTGCTTCACAGCACTAGGGTCCCAGGTTCAGTTCCCAACTTGGGTCACTGTCTGAGGAGTTTGCACGTTCTCTCTGTGCCTGCAAGGATTTCCTCCCAGTCTGAAAGATGTGCTAGTTAGGTACGTTGACCCGAACAGGTGCTAGAGTGTGGCGACTAGGGGAATTTCACAGTAACTTCATGGCAGTGTTAATGTAAGCCTTACTTGTGACTAATAAATAAAATAAACTTTAACTTAGTGGTCAGTCACAGCTCTCCATCTTTCTGATCCTGGGCACAGATTGCTGGGTCTTTTTATACGTTAATAGTGGTCTACACATTAACTGTGTGATTATTTTCCCACCAAATTCAGTGTCTTTAAATCCAGTTGTGTCAGCCATTTCAGCTGTGTGGCTCTGTGGCTAGCACTCTTGCCTCTGAGCCACAAGGTGGCAGGTTCAGGTCCCACTCCAAAGACTTGAGCACAAAATCTACGCTGGGACTCAGTGCAGCACCGAGGGAAAGCTGCATTGTCAAAACAATCGTCTTTCTGATGAGACCTCAATCTGAAGTCACTCTGGTGGACATAAAGATCCCACAGCACTATGTCAACAAACAAACAGCAGGGGAACTAGCCCTTCTGTTCTAACCAATAGTTATGGTTTACTCAATATTACTAAAACAGATCTGATCTTTATCATATTGCTGTTTGTCAGATCCTGTTGTTTAACTGTAATAATTAATCTCTCACTGACTAATTTTACTCGGTGTCCAAAACGGACAATACACGTGGACCTGAACCACGGAATAATTTAAATGAATTAAGCTTACTCTTGGAATGCAATCTGAGACAGCAATGTTGAGCTCCAAGTAGTTTCCAGATGGATGACTGCTGTAGGCAATAAAATACAGAGACACGGCATATTTGTCACAGTACAGATTTATTTCTATTGAAGAGCAAAATAAGTTACAACTGATTTCAGCCCTGCATAAAGTACAATGTATATACAACTATAAATAATTTTCAAATCATTAATTCAACACATTTGTCAATTTGCTCCATTAGAAGTGACTAGTGCACATGTACAAACTTGGTTCATGCGTAGTCATATCTCCTGCTTTTCACTGTGCCAGTGTCCTCCCCAGTTGATTGTAGTCTGCACGGGAGGGTGCTGTCCAGGAAACACGAGGCCTCATTACTCCAGTTCATCAATAAAAGTCCAGTGGTGGGGGTTTGCTCATTGGCTGTGAGTATTTTCAGCAGTGCTGCTGGCTAATCAAAATCCAGTCTTAAGACAAATTTCAAGGGTCTTTTTTTAATAAAGTAATCATCATCTCCATCGCTATACCATGAGAGAAGATAGAGGGAAACAGGAGGAATAAAAACATTTGAAAGAGTAATAAACCATAGAAATGATAGAAACCCTACAGTACAGAAGAGGCCATTCGGCCTATCAAGTCTGCATCGACCACAATCCCACCCAGCCCCTACACCATATCCCTACATATTTTACCCACTAATCCCTCTAACCTACGCAACTCAAGACACAAAGGGGCAATTTTAGCACGGCCAACCAATCTAACCTGCACATCTTTGAACTGAGAGAGGAAACTGGAGCACCTGGAGAAAACCCTCGCAGACACAATGAAAATGTGCAAATTCCACACAGACAGTGACCCAAACTGGGAATTGAACCCAGGTTCCTGGAGCTGGGAAGCAGCATTGCTAACCACTATGCTACCATATGCCACTCTTTTGTTTGACAAAAGCCAGTTAGATATATCCTTTATATGATTAAAAAAAAAACCAAAGTTCCATTTCATCATTCTTGCTTGATGTTGAAGGCAGCTCTCCCTCATTCTCCTATTCTTCCCATGACCCCATAGTCTCACTCCAGATCTTTAGTGCAAAAATCAAGGCTGACATTCCAATGCAGTTTTGTTTATTCATTCGTGGGACGTGGGTTTCGCTGGCTGGCCAGCATTCAATGCCCATCCTTAGTTGCCCTTGTTCAGAGGACAGTTGAGAGTCAACAACATTGCTGTGGCTCTGGAGTCACGTGCAGGCCAGACCAGGTAAGGACAGCAGATTTCCTTCCCTGAAGGACATTAGTGAACCAGATGGGCTTTTCCAACAATGTGCTGAGGAAGTGCTGCACTATCAAAGGCACTACCATTTGCTGAGACTTCATCTGCTTCCTCGGGTGGATGTGGAGGATCCCATGGTCTTATTTCAAAAGAAGAACGGGAGAATTCTCCAGAGCGTTATAATCCCCCAATCAGCATCAGTAAAACAGGTTATTTGGTTATTGATGCATTGTTGGGAGCTTACTGTGTGCAAGTGCAAATTATATTACAATAGTGATTGCACTTCAAAGGTTTGTTATCGGCTATAAAACCTTTCATGATGTTCAATAGCTATAGAAAGAACTGTATAAATACAATTTTTTAAAAAATCAGGAACAGTAATGGTAATAAGTCTACTAAGGGGAGATGGTGGCAAATGATCTAGGGCCATGGGTTCAAGTTCTACCACAACAGCTAGTGAAATTTAAATTCAGTTAATAAATCAGTAATCTGGAACTGAAAGCTACTGTGAGTGATGGTAACCCTAACCATGAAACTATCACTGACTGTTGTTAAAAACCCATCTGGTTCACTAGGGCAGCACGGTGGCACACTGGTTAGCACTGCTGCCTCACAGCGCCAAGAACCCAGGTTTGACTCTTGGCTTGGATCACTGTGCGGAGTTTACATGTTCTCCCTGTGTCTGCATGGATTTCCTCCAGGTGCTCCAGTTTTCTCCCACAGTCTGAAAGACATGCTGTTAGATGCATTTATCTGAAAAGGTGCTAGAGTGTGGCAATTAGAGGAATTTCACAGTAACTTCATTGCAGTGCTAATGTAAGCCTTATTTGTGATTAATAAATAAACTTTAACTTTTAACGTCCTTTAGGGATGAAATCCATAACATCTTGCCTGGTCTGGTCTACATGTAACTCTAGACCCACGGCAACATCGTTGATTCTTAATTGCCTCTGAAATTGCCCAGCAAACCACTCAGTTCAAGGGCAATTAGTGCTGGCCTTGTCAGTGACACCTACATTCCATCAAAGAATAAAGTAAAAAATAACTAACAGTTCCAACATAGAGTTATGATCTGAAAATCACAGAGCCGGTGAAGTGGATATGATTAAAACTGCGGGGGGCTGCTTTACATACTCAAGAGACGAGACTGCTATCAAACTATAACTGGCTAATTACAGTTATATCCCTGCACACCACTGGAGATCCACACAGCCTCAGTCCTTCTCAAACTATGCCTAAATCCTTTGGCTTTAACTGCAGTGTTTCAGCAGTGAGAGTCTGCAGCTTGATTTGGAGACTTCTCAATGTGCTAATGAGTTTCTTTATCTGCTGGACAGCCAACTGATCAAAAGAAATGAAGGTAAATGAATGTTGACATTGACAGGACGTACCTGGTCTCTGGTTACTGATGTGGCAGACTCCGTTCTAACCATGCAGGGAAGCCTGAACTTCTGATAGTCTGGCACAGCTCGGGGTGCTCATTTTCTGGGCTCTCTGGTAAAGATCTACGTCACCAAAGTAGCGGGCTCGATACAACAACCCCTCTTCTGTAGAGAGGAAGTAAAAATGTTAGTGGAGAGGAGCAGTTTGTACCACGAACAACCAATGTGATTTTGCAGCAACTCTGGCAGAACAGAATAAATATTTGTATTCGTCTATTGTGCTTTACAGCATCTCAAAACACGATGGAATATTTTAATGTACAGTGACTTGTGTGGGGAATTAGAATAGCCATTTTAGACGCAGTTACAACCCCTTCTAATATTAAGGAGACAAGTTGGTGATGTTGATAAGGGCCAAACATTAATCAAAACACTGCAATAGTTTTATACTTTTCAAATGAAGGTGTGAAGCATTTTACATCAATCAGAATTATTATACAGTAAGATGTGACCTCCATTTAATATGTTTAGCACCTGCAGTTTTACAGTCCCCAGCATTGAAGTCTGCCTGACATGGCTGGAATACTATAAATTACAAGTTCCCATTCAAGTCACAAGACACTCCAACTTGGCTATATATCGGAAATCCTATCTCCCAGTATTTGGAAATACAAAGAAAATTACAGCACAGGAACAGACCCTTCGGCCCCCCAAGCCTGCACAGACTAAACTTCCCAACTTAACTAAAACCTCTTGCATTTCCTGGGACCGTATCTCTCTATTCACATCCTATTTATATATTTGTCAAAACTCCCCTTAAAAGTCACTCGTGTATCCACTTCCACTACCTCTCCTGGCAATGAGTTCCAGGCACGCACCACCCTTTGTGTAAAAAAATCTGATTTGTGCATCTCCTTTAAACCTTGCTCCTCGCACCTTAAACCTAGTAATTGATTGTCCACCCTGACTATCCAATGGTTCACATAGATAGCAGCAGTTCACAACCACCATTTCCAAGGCCAACTCATAAATGCTGGTTCCCTAACATCCCGAGAAGGAAATTAACAAAATGTGATGTTAAAGTAATTACACAGAATTGCAACGTGAATTATAGGATGGTTCATGCAGTCGCGGTTAGCCTACACTTTTTGACTGCACGTTGCTATAAGTTCAGCCTGGCCAGTTCACTCAATGCATAACCTTCCCCCGCCAGTCCCTACAATCACTTACTCTGCTGTTTCTCTTTCCAGCAGTTATTCCGCAAGTTTGCAATGAAATCCTCTTCCACATTCCGTTCCACCAGCTTCAGGTTCTGCCCCGTATATTCCGCTGTAAATTTATCTGCCACAAAATAATGCACCTTCAGTACTTCCGTCGTCCGTCTGTGAATGTGACCAGTGGACCTGAGAACAAACGACAGTTCAAGTTTAGAAAACTCACCACTGGTGCTGTTTTTACAAGAGCGCAACATTACAGACCCTGAAAAACTTGAATAGCAAGATGTCTTGGAGCATCTGTGGAGTAAGAAACAGTTAACAATTTGAGCCTATGACCTCTTATTAGAACTTAATAAAGGTTGTACCACAAAGTATTCTACTTTATAAATAAAGACAAAACTTTTTTTTTTCCACTGTGCACTTTTAGTGGTGTCCTAAAGGATTCTTGGCTAGTTGAAATGATAGCTATCCTGGGACAAAGGATGGTACACAAAGATAATATATATGCACTTGTTATATGATCCCCCTCTTCTCAATGCTCTCTCTGTTCATTGTCTCACTGGTAAATAGTAACAGCAGGTGTGAACTTGCATCCTATTGCTATTTATTGGAACAGCCCGTTGATATTTTATGCATGAATGTATAAGGTTAGAAATTGGGGTCACTGGGGTTGAAAGGGGTGGGGAGGCAGGTGGAGTCTAATATCTCTGTCATTGTGATGAATATTACTGTGGCTCACTCCTGATCTATTCCGACTCAATTCAATGTTTTCTGTGCTGTTTTTTGGAATACTCCAACATTGGCCTCCCCAGCTCCCCAAATGGCAAACTCTCCAAAATTCTGATGCTTGCACTGTCCAATGCTCTGTCTCCCAAAATGTTACACTTAAAACCTTACAATGTCTGTGAATCTCTCCAGAATCTTAAACAACCCCGATTTGGCAAAGCCTTCAGTTGCCTTCTCTGGAGCTCCTTCTCTCAATCCCTCCACCACTCTAATGCTCCAAAACTCACATCCTTTTAACCAAGCCTGCTAGTTTCACCCTTCCCTTACTTACCTACAAAGTGCCTTGGGACTTTGTTTTATATCAGTTGTGCTATATGAATGCAGTTTGTTGGATAGACTCACTGAAACACTTTGCAGGAGGAGGAGGAGGATGGGTAGTAAACCTTTCTTATATAATTTCAGGGTGTGGGATGACCATAAAAGTTCCCAACTTCATGTAACCATTTGAAATCCATGCTCGCACAAAACTCCAAGACCACCTGCATGGACCAAAGAATAAAATGTCCATTAAGACACTGCCACCACTTTACTCTTCAACTCAACTCTTGTGGCCAAATCACCTTGGAAATGTCTCTGCAACCTGCCTGACTCTGCAACCTGCCTGACCAAATTACTTTTAACTCTCTTTCCAGCTTAATTTTACTCTATTAGTAGGCTATTCAAGCTAAAGGTGTGATGTCCTCCTTGACTTTGAACAATAAAGTAGATTTTATCCAGTAATGAATGCATGGTAATGAACTCAAGGTTTTACTTACGGCCTGTAGCTAAGACTGTAGGGAGGGCTCGACACCATCATTTGACTAATGACAGACACAAGAACCAGGATCAGAATTGGCATCAACTGTACAAAGAGTGCCAATCCACCCTGCCAAAGAAAACAGGAATTCAGTTAGATCACACACACAGATCAGTAATGTTTAAATGGTATAAACGTTACATATGTGCAACTTGACACTTACATAAGTAACCGGACACATACATGAGTAACTAGTTAAGATAACGACAGGGTTTGCCTAGCCCACATAAACACAATATTCTTGTGATGCTTCATAATAATCCTGAATTCAATCACAGGATCAGGCTAAACCAGCACCTAGGGCCCATCCATAATTGCTCTCAAGAAGGTGGTGGTGAGCCACCTTCTTCAATCGCTGCAGCCTGTGTGGAGGAGGTACACTCACACTGCTGTTAGGAAGCTCCAGGATTTTAACCCAATGATAGTGAAAGAACGGTGATAGATTACCAAATCAGGATGATCTGTGGTTTGAAGGGGAACTTGCAGGTGTTGCTGTTCCCATGCATCTGCCACCCTTGTCCTTCTAGATGGTAAAGGTTGTGAGTTTACAAGCTGCTGTCACAGGACCTGTCTGGATCCTTCGTGAAATCCAGTAGTTTTAAAAACAAAAATTCTCATAAACCCTCTTGGAGAAATAATTTCACCCAGAGGGCACTGGGGGCTTGGGTCTCACTTGCTAGAAAGAGTGATAAAGTCAGAACCCCACCTCTCACTCTAAGTGCAGAAACCGTCAAAGATACGGACCAAGGGCTGGAAAGTGATATTAGGTTGGATAGCTCTTTTTTCAGCTGGCACAGACTCGGTGAGCTGTTAAGTTTCTGTAATTTATGAAACCCTGTGATCTGGGCCTCACAAGCAAGGCTGACATTTATTGAGCACTTCTTGTTTATGTGGACAGGTTTGACAGAACCGAGTGGCTTGCTCAGTCAGCTGAGTCAATCATACTGGTGTGGGACTGGATTTTATTCCCTAAAGAGATGCAACTAAAGTACCATTTGGATTTCTGAGACAGTCTGATAGCTGCATGGTCACTTACTGAGGCCAGCTTTTTAAAAACTTTGATTTATTATTGTCACACGTGTTAGCATACAGTAAAAAGTATTGTTCCTTGCACACTATACAAAGCATTCATAGAGAAGGAAAGGAGAGAGTGCAGAATGTAAGTTTACAGTCTTACTAGGGTGTAGAGAAAGATCAACTTAATGCGAGGTAAGTCCATTCAAAAGTCTGACAGCAGCAGGGAAGCTGTTTTTGAGTCAGTTGGTACGTGACCTCAGACTTTTGTATCTTTTTCCCGACAGAAGGTGGTGGAAGAGAGAACGTCTGGGCTACGTGGGGTCCTTAATTATGCTGGCTGCTTTTCTGAGACAGTGGCAAGTGTAAATAGTGGATGGGAGGATGGTTTGCGTGATGGATTGGGCTACATTCACAACCTTTTGTAGTTTCTTGCGGTCTTGGGCAGAGCAGGAGCCCATACCAAGCTATGATACAGCCAGAAAGAATGCTATCAATGGTACATCTGTAGAAGTTGGTGAGAGTCATAGCGGACATGCCAAATTTCATTCATCTTCTGAGAAAGTAGAGGTGTTGTTGGGCTAAAACTATTTAAATTCTCAAACTGCTAGACTGACATTCGAACTCAAGTTCTTCGGATCACAGAATTGCACACTCCAACTGAAGCAACTGTGTTCAGTTTGAGGCACTGCATTTACCCTTTTGAGGGGGTTCAGCAGTGATTCACCAGAATGTCACCAGAGCTTAAGTGTTAAGCTACAAGGAAAATATAGGAAAACTGACATGACTGATGCTCTGGAGCCTGCTGATTTATTATACACAAGAGTGTAGTTAAAGTTTTACCTGAGCAACAATTCAGAAGCCAGTTTTTTTAAGCAAATAGAGATTAATGGTCGATGCATTTAAGAACTGTTTAGTTTTTTTTGAATACCCAAATGCTGATTCCCTAGGTTGCACAGCCTACATAATGATACCTCAGTCTCGCAATGAGCTTATGCAAGTCATTATTTCAGGAAGAAAAACAGTTATGCAATTTAAAAGTCTAGACATCAATCTGCGTGCCTGCGTGGGTTTCCTCTGGGTGCTCTGGTTTCCTCCCACAGTCCAACGATGTGCAGAATAGATCGACTGGTCATGCTAAATTGACCCTAGTGTCAGGTGAATTAGCAGGGTAAATATGTGGGGTTTGGGAATAGGGCCTGAATGTGATTGTGATCGGCACAGACTCAAAGGGCCAAATGGCCTCCTTCTGCACTGTAGGGATTCTATGATCTGTATAGGGCATTGGTGAGGCTGCAGCTGGAGTACTGTGTGCAGTTTTGGGCGCCACACCTGCGCAAAGATATTTTGGCCTTGGAGGGAGTGCAGAGGAGGTTTACTAGGCTGATACCGGAGTTGAGGGGGTTGAGCTATGAGGAGAGGCTGAATAAACTAGGCTTGTACTCGTTAGAGTTTAGAAGAATGAGGGGAGATCTCATTGAGACGTATAAGATGATGAATGGGATGGATAGGATAGAGGTGGAGAGACTCTTCCCGCTCAAAAAAGACAGTAGGACTAGGGGGCACAGCCTCAAGATAAAGGGGGGGGCGGTTTAGAACGGAGTTGAGGAGGAACTTCTTCACTCAAAGGGTGGTGAATCTCTGGAATTCTCTGCCCGTTGAAGTGGTGGAGGCTGCCTCGCTAAATATTTTTAAGACACGGGTTGATGGGTTTTTGATAAGAGAGGGGATTAAGGATTATGGGGAGAGGGCGGGAAAGTGGAACTGAGCCACGACAGATCAGCCATGATCTTGTTGAATGGCGGGGCAGGCTCGAAGGGCTAGATGGCCTACTCCTGCTCCTATTTCTTATGTTCTTATGTTATGTAGAGGATTCAAAATAAATATAATTTCCTTGAAACATAATAGCTCAGTGCCTACCAAAATGAAAGAATGCCTGCATTTTTATGGAACACATCTAGAAACTCCCTATAATGTTTCTCAAATAATTCTAAAGTTTTGCTCCTGCTAGTACTGGGGTTTAAAGGATTAAATTAAAACAGACTGCATAAACGTGGCCTGAACTCCCCTCCCTCAAATTTCTTTTGAAGGTTAAGCAATAATCTAACTGAGGTGTTTGAAATGATAAAAAAAATTGACATGGCTGATAAGTAACTTAAGTTACGTAGATAGATTAGAGGGGTTGGGAATGTTTTCCTTGGGAAAGAAAAGATTGAGATTAGATTTGATGGAAGTATTTAAAACCACGAGGGGCCTGGACAGAGCCGATAGGGAAAAAAACCATTCCCATCGGAGGAAAGATGGAGAACGAGAGGGCACAGACTTAAGGCAATTGGTAAAAGAGGCAATAACGACATCAGGAAAAATCTCTTCATGCAGCATATGGCTAGGATATGGAATACACTGCCTGAAAGTGTGGTGGAAGCAGGATCAATCAAACATTTGAAAGCAAATTGGATTATTCTCTGAAAAGGAAGAACGTGCAAGGGTATTTTCTTTTATTCATTTGTGAGATGTGGGCATCTCCGGCTAGCCAGCATTTATTGCCCATCTCTAGTTGTCCTTGAAGCTAGCTGTGACTTTGGAGTCACATGTAGGCCAGATCAGGTAAGGGCAGCAGATTTCCTTCCCTAAAGGGCATTAGTGAACCAGATGGGTTTTCCGACAATCGACAATGTTTCATGGTCATCAGTAGATTCTTAATTCCAGATTTTTTAAAATTGAATTCAAATTCCAGCATCTGCCTCGGTGGGATTCCAACCTGGATCCCCATAACATTAGCAGAGTTTCTGGATTGATAGTCTAGCGATAATATCACGTGGGGAGAGGCTAGGGACACCCACTTGGGAAATGTATCTTCAAAGAGCCTTGGCCTCCTTCTGTGCTGTAACCGTTCTGTGAAATACAAAGAAGCAATTCGCTCTGATGGGGGGTCCATAAAAAGGATCACAATCACCCACAGCCTGAAACAGCACTGGAGTCAGAATCACACACAGCTTTTGGAAGGGAAAGGGATAAAAAATGTGATTCAAAAATCAGTTTTGAAAGTATAGAAAAGCTCAGACAAATAGGACTCGAACGTAGAGCTCCTTCAGATAAGCTGGCACAAACATAATGAGTGTCCTTCTTCAATGCTATGTACTCACATCGCCCTGCTGTTCCCGTCGCTCAGGTCTGTGATATGTGTAACGCATTCGTCCATTACTATATACGTGAACATTGCCTGGGGGAATGTGGAAGAGAAGAGTATGAACAATATGAAAAGATATTCAATCTCCTGAGATGTTCAATGAAATTTGAATGACTACTTCACTATCTTTATAAAATCAATTTAGAAAACAACCTTCCTTAGATTTACAAAGTACTTGCAGCACAGAAACTGGCCTTTCAGTCTCGTAGTACAAGTTTCACACTCGCAACCATTCTCTGTATACAAAGTTTCTCCCTAACAGATTTATTAGTGACTATCTTATTTGATGGTAACTAGTTCTAGTGGTAGAAATATGTGGCTGTCTTAATTATACGTTCCAATTCACCTACCATGCACATTTTTGGACTGTGGGAGGAAACCGGAGTACCCGGAGGAAACCTACACAGAGACGGGGGAGGGGGGGGTGTTGTGAGAAGGTACAAACTCCACACAAACAGTGAGCTAAGTCTGGAATTCAACCGGGGTCCCTGGGCTGTGAGACAGCAGTGCTAACCATGTACCACATTGCTGTACGTATTGGTAGAATATTAGACATATTGCTAGCATCTAATAACACTAAACTCAGAAATGTCTAATAACGCTAAACTCAGAAATGTCAAACAACTGTCAGAATATACAGCTGGGTGCTGCAGAAAACTAAATTTCTGCTCTCAAAGTAGGCCCATTTGAGATGGGACTTGATGGGCTAAAATACTAAAGAATACAGAAGGAGAGCAGGATAAGAAATTGGGAGAGTTCCAACGTGGAGACAGTATCGGCATTAACACGCTGGACCGAACAGCCACCTCCTGCCTCCAAAGTGATTCATTTGCGAATTCAATGAGGAAACAACAGGCTGAAAAAATTGCTGCTTTAGCAGGTTCAAGTTTCTACTTGGATTAAAGAACAATCCCTGGAGAACAATCATTAATAGGCAGGTAAATAAGTGATGAGAGCAAGCTATGAACGAGCAGGGCTATTAGTCGACCAAACCTGCTGAACGGATATTGACTAATTTCTACTTCTAGATAACTCTATTGATGTTGTACTCTGGGATAAATGTTAACCTGGTGATTTTATAGTAGTGACTGAAACCAGTATTCCTAATGATTAAAATACTTTCTCAACTGCAACCAAAACGTACCAGAAGGGAATCCACCACCAAAGAACATGTTGAAGAGATCCTCAGGTGAGATGTCTGCCTCAAAGCCTCTGTGGTAGTCAGAAGTACTGTGAGTGTGCCGGTTGGCAGCCTGTTTCTCATCACCGTACAAGTCGTACTGTTTCCGCTTCTCTGGATTGCTGAGCACTGCATATGCATTCCCAATAGCTGCAGGAAAGGGACAGCGGATAGGGTTATAAGGGTCAGGAAGAAACACAGGACCTTCAAACCAAAATGACTGTTCCCTTCATGCCAGGCCTTAGCACTCACTGTGTCACAACTTGGCAATAAATCATTTTTGCAGAATTTAAGACGTTAGGCTTTCAAAGTACATTTCCTTTCTTACAACCCTACCCCACAGGGCAGTGAATCTTAGAATCCCTACAGTGCAGAAGGAAACCATTCAGCCTGTCGAATCTGCACTGACCGCAATCCCACCCAGGTCCTCTTCCTGTAACCCCAATATTTACCCTGCTAATCCCCCTGACACTAAGGGCCAATTTAGCATGGCCAATGCACCTAACCTGCACATCTTTGGACTGTGGGAGGAAACCAGACCACCCAGAGGAAACCCATGCAGATACAGGGAGAACGTGCAAACTCCACACAGATAGTGACCTGAGACCAGGTTTGAACTATTCACATAAATTGCAAAAAGTTGAGGCCTCAGCACTGATTCTTAGGGCACACCACTCATTATATCTTGCCAACCAGAAAATGACTCATTTATGCCTGCTCACTGTTTCTTGTTAGCTAGCCAATCTTCTATATGCCAGTATGTAACTCCCTACACCACGAGCTTTTATTTTTCACAATAACCCTTAAAGTGGCACTATATCAAATGTGTTCTAGAAATCCAAGAACAGCACATTCATCTGTTCCCCTTTATCCATAGCTTATGTTACTTCTTCAAAGAACTCTAACTAATAAGTTAAGCATGACTTCTTCACAAAATCAAATTGCCTCTGATTACTTCTATTTTTTTAAGTGCACCACTAAAATGTCTTTAATAATAGCTTCTAGCATTTTAGGGACAATGTCTAAGTCTATAACCTCCTCCCCCGACACTGCTATTTAACCTGAGAATATCAGAACATTGTTCCATTGGATGCTTGAAACATCACACAGCAGGTATGAACATGAAAGGGGGTTTTCAGCACATCCTGCCTCAGATAGGTAGGAAGAACCCACAAAACGCCTATCACAGCATCAAACAGTTTTATTGAGCACCTTAAATAAGATAAAATATTGGGAACAGATTAACATCCAGCACCAAGCCATAGGATTACAGGATGGTCTCCATGTGGATTCCCTGCATAACCATCTAGTAATTACCACCTCTGTTGCTGCAGAGCAGAAGCAGAATCAATGCCAAATATTTTGGCCACAAGGAAGGACTCACTTTAGGACTCCCCTTGCGACTGAGCTCTGTTCAGAAAGTTCTTACAGTTTATGAGTTATCAATAGTTGGAAACTGGTCACACATCTGTCCCATGGAACAATGCTCAATGTGAAAACATTGAATGTAAAACACCAGAGTTTAAAAAATGTTAACAATGGGATAGTTTCAAATTGATGTTACCTTTTTGGTATATCCATCTGTGTCTGTTTGGTATGTCTGCTTCTAACACTTTTTGGTATGTCCACTACGAATCTCATCAACTTTTACAGATGCACCAGAGAAAGCATTCTTTCTGGTTGTATCACAGCTTGGTATGGCTCTTACTCTGTCCAAGACCGCAAGAAACTACAAAGGTTCGTGAACAAAGCACAATCCATCACGCAAACTAGCCTCTCACCCATTGACTCCGTCTACACTTCCTACTGCCTCGGCAAAGCAGCCAGCATAACTAAGGACCCCACACACCTCGGACATTCTCTCTCCCACCTTCCTCCACCAGGAAAAAGACACAAAATTCTGAGGTCAGTATCAACCAACTCAAGAACAGCTTCTTCCCTGCTGCTGTCAGACTTTTGAATGGACCTAGCTTGCATTAAGTTGATCTTTCTCTACACACTAGCTATGACTGCAGCACTACATTCTGCACTCTCTCCTTCTCTATGAATGGTATGCTTTATCTACATGGCGCAAAAAACAATACTTTTCACTGTATACTAATACACGTGACAACAATAAATCAAAATCTTTGAACAAACCCTAAACGTGGGGGGATGGATTAACCTCACTTGCTCAGTTTCAAAATTTGTAGCTGAATTGTCTGAACTCTCTAGCGGCAGTCTTTCAAATGGTCCCAGGTTAATGAAGTTAAGCAGCTGTCAATCACATTAAAGTTGCATCACATTCAATAATAAATTGATAATTCGTCACCTTTGAGACATTTCCTCAGAGCAGAAAGTTCTGCAGATTCTGCAGGTCAGGTGGATTGGCCATGTTAAATTGCTGTTCAGTGTCCCAAGATGTATACGTTAGGTGGATAACAGGGTTGGGGGGGGTGGTGGGCTTGGGTGAGATGTTCTGTCAGAGAGTCAATGCAGATTCAATGGGCCGAATGGCCGCCTCCTGCACTGTAGGGATTCTAATCTATGATAATCTCTGTCTTGACTATTTTGAATGTGGCGTGTGTACTGTGTTTGGGAGGTACACGTGACTTGGATCTTTTGTTCCCCATGCTCTCTACCACCTTGCCTCATGTCTGAGTCTATTGAAAGCAAATTATTAAAGGTTGATTACAATTAGTCAACAACCCTCTTTACAGTGACACAGTGGTTAGCACTGCTGCCTCACAGAGTCAGGGACTTGATTCGATTCCCACCTTGGGTCACTGTCTGTGTGGAGTCTGCACGTTCTCCCCGTATCTACATGGGTTTCCTCCGGATGCTCTGGTTTCGCCCCATAGTCCGAAAGACGTGCTGGTTAGCTGCATTGGCTGTGCTAAATTCTCCCTCAGAATGCCCGAACAGGTGCCAGAATGTGGCGGCCAGGGGATTGTCATAGTAGCTTAACTGCAATGTTAATGTAAGCCTTCTTGTGACACTAATAAATAAACTTCCAACTTTACCAAAGCAAAATAGATGGAGTGAGGTCTTCTTTCATCTAAATATTCCTATGTTTCTGATGGTCACAATGAGAGTTTATTTAGAGATGAACAAGACATGCAAAAGTAAAATACTCGTTAAATTAGAAACGTAGAATCCAGCTGTCCACTCTGTCTTATGCTTATTTTTATTTCTCAAAATGGCACTGGAACGAGGCAACTTCTTGCAAGCATAGCTTCTAATTCTATCTTTTCCTCTTGTTCTATGCTTCTATAACTTTATTCTAACTCTTTAAACTCTCTAACAATGCTTTCATGCAATATCTTGCCTGCTGCTGTCAGACTTTCGAATGGACCTACCTTGCATTAAGTTGATCTTTCGCGACACCCCAGCTAGACTAACACTACATTCTGCACTCTCATTTCCTTCTCTATGAATGTATGCGTTGTCTGAATAGCGCGGAAAAAACAACATTCTTCATTGTATGTTAATACATGCGACAGTAATAAATCAAATCAAAATCAATTCCCAGGATCTGTATCTAGTGAACTCTCTTCCTCAAACTGTGTGTGTCCTGGTCTGTAACAAGTGGCAGTATCTGGAAGTATAATGCCCAGTCAAATCAATTCTTTGCCGAACTACTGGAATTGACGTCTAAAACTTGAGTGATAAACTTTTCTTTTTAAAGGTTCACTGTTCTAAAGGAGAGGTTCATCTTAAAGTGTGTATTAATGACCTTGCAAGATCAGTACTGTGGACCAATGCCAGCATTATTCACCTGTTAACACACTCATCTCTGAACAGAAGGCTGTTGCTTCAAACTCCACTCCAGGTACCAGAGCACAGAGTCTTGACAGATGACAATGCAGGGTTAAAGGAATGCCACAAAGTCAGAGGTGCTGTCCTTTGAGGACAAGACATTAAGAAACAGGCCTTGAGTGTCTATTCCGGTGAATGCCTGAATCCCACAATATGAAAAGAACAACTTAAGTCCTCCCCATGCCCCAACTGGTAATCTTCCTTTAATCAAAATCTGAGAAAAATAGATAAATACCCATTCATCTTATCAATGTTTGGTCTTGAAAATTATCGCCGCATTTGTTTCCATTCTATCAGCAACTGCCTTTCATAGTAATTCATTAAAAGATATTTGTGATAAGAAGATGTTGTTATTCCTTTCAACAATAAAGCCCAGTGGATTTACAAACATTCTCTTCCTAACTTTCTCTACCCTAAAGTTTTCCTACCACCAGTTTGATGGCCAAGTGCCAGGCCACCTACCTTTAAATGCTTCTGTAGCTCCTGGAGCCTGGTTCTTGTCAGGGTGAAACTTTAGAGCCAGTTTTCTGTAGGCTTTCTTCAGGTCCTCCTCTGTCGCATCTTTACTTAGTCCAAGGATTTCATAGTAGTCCTTACACTTCTTTATTCTGCACAGCAGACAGAAAATACAGCAACATTTCAGCATCCAATGCACAGTCAATCTGAAGGACTAAATACTTTCGATGGGAATGATACACTTTTGATACGAAGAATGAGAAGACACAAACAAAATGGTACAAATTGAAAGGGAGTGCAAGGACAGAGAAACCTGGGGCAGACGGATACAAGGGGATAATAGGACAAGCTGGAAAGGCTTTTAAAAGAAAAATTTGGGTTCCTTATCTATATAATTATGATTCTATAAACAATACAAAAGAAAGGAAGCTATGCTTAAGTACTACTGCATCTGCATTTCCCTCAATGTACCCAAACATGTGCCAGAGTGGCGACTAAGGGATTTTCACATTAACTTCATTGCAGTGTTAATGTAAGCCTACTTGTGACTAATAATACCAGGCCTTGGAGACGGTGTGGAGGATATTTACTAGAATGGTACCAGGGGTGCAGGATCTTTAGTGATATGGAGATACTCAGGAAGATTGGGTTGATTTTCTCAGAGCAGATGTAAAGGGGAGATTTGATAGAGGTGTTCACAATCTTGAAAGGCTTCAAAAGAGTAAATTGAGAGAAAATGCTGCCATTAACAGAAGGATCGATAAAGGGATAATACAGATTTAAGGTGTTTGACAAAAGAACAGAAGGTGATAATGGTCCAAGAGTTTTACAGCACAGAAAGACAGAATGGGGAAACTATTTTTACGTAGAAAGTTCATATGGTCTGGCACATTCTGCCAAAAAGGGTGCTGGAGACAGATTCAACGGTAACTTTCCAAGGAACAGAATAAATGCTTGAAGGGGAAAATAGTTGCAGGGAAAGGGCAGGGTAATGAGATTAAATAGATAGTTTTTTCAAAAAGTAAAAAAAGTCAGCAGAGACACAATGGGCCAAATGGCCTCCCATGTTATTCTGTAATTTCACATTATGGGCAGGATTCTCCAGTCTCATCCATAGTGATATCCATTGTGGGCAAGAATGGAACACTTGGCATTCCAACCAAAACTCCATTAACTTTCAGCAGTGCCAGAAAATTCCAAACGCAAATGAGGACAGAAGATTTCTGTCAACCGCTTTGATATGAACATTTGAATAGTTTAGATCACCGGAACGGTGAATGAACTGCACTACCTAGAAATCATTTGTGAGTATCACATTCCAACTTTCCTTCTGTCTCTGTGGGAACTATGCCTCCCTGTGCTTGGCATCAGTCTTATCCTTGTTGATGGTAATCAAGGGTTGCATAGTTCTGAAATGCTTCAAAATTCAGACAAACCCTTGTGTTCCAAGTACAAAAATGGATTTGCTCATACAATCCCTATATTGTAGAAGGAGGACATCCGGCCCATTGAGTCTGCATCAACAACAATCCCCATCATCCCACATACTTACCCTGCTAATCCCTCTAACCTACACATCCCGGGACACTAAGGAGCAATTTAGCCAATCCACCTAACCTGCATATCTTTGGAGTGTGGGAGGAAACCAGAGCACCCGGAGGAAACCCATGCAGACATGGGTAGAACGCACAAACTCCACAGAGACAGTGACCCAAGGCTGGAATTGAACATGGGACCCTGGCGCTGTGAGGCAACAGTGCTAACCATTATACCACCAATAGATTGTATCAGGAAGAGGTGCCCCAACAGCCCTGAACCTAGCTTTGAGTACAGAATGCGAACTCCAGAGAGGTAGCCTTTGATAAAGCATCCTGGGTCTCACCTCCCCACTCAACCCCATGAGAAAACCAAAAGACCCAGTGATTAGTTCCTTCTCCCTGGTTATTCTTCCTTCCTCTACCTCTTCACAGCCTCAAGCTGGTCCAGGGTATAGCTTTTTGCCGCCTCTCCTGCTGACTCCCCGGATCCAGAGCTGGGAAACGTGGTCCTTTTTCTTTGATGACATTCTGATGAATTTGTGGACTCTGACTGGGTGAAGTTACCAGACGGATGGCCATTCTGTGTCATGGATTCTATCAAATCTAGGATAAGAGGAAAAAGTGTGATTAGTCAAGTTCAACAGCATAGTGCGCAGTGAGAGACCAGCGATATTTTAATTACTCTGAATAATTATTTGTTCCTATGTTAGATCAAAACAGAAGTAGGAAGAATTTTCTCATTATTTTCTCTCATTTACAAAACCCCAAGATCCTATTCCTAAACACAATATCTGGGGTCTGTTTCCACATCTGTGGTGAGGACATGCATGAAAATCAACATCACAATTCTCTCTATTACCTTGTGTGTTCCCAGAGACACCCTGGAAAGTTTTCTCTGAGACTGAGCCAGAAGTCTATGTTGAGTTAAAAACGATAACACATACTGGCAAAAGCTCATCCAGCTGAAACATTAACTCTGGGCTTTACTCTTCTCTAATGCTGCCTGACCTGCTAAGTATTTCACAAGTTTAAAAAGTGACAGTTATTTGAAGAGGAAAACTATGAAAGGATACATTAAGAAGCAGGGAAATGAGATTAAAGTAAATTGCAGCAATTGAACACCAAGTGCTGGTTGACAGGACAGATTGGTTTCATTCAATGCTGTAGGTTCTGTAACTCGCAAATGCCTGTTTATTTTAACATTCTTATACAATTTGTTATTTAACAAGATTTGGTTAAAGTAGCTGAACAGAGACCTGCAATAATGTACTCATGTTGGGTCTTCTTTGGGCCTGGGCTTCAGGCTTCATTTTGAAAGGTTATCAGGAACAACAATTTTGCAATGAACCCCATTTTAAAAGACAGTGTATTTACCCCACCCATCCAGTCATTCCGGGAAGGCCACTGAGACACCCCTTGTGACAAAATACAGACATTTGTACCAAAACACAATAACAAAATATAAATCATAACAAAAGCAGAAAAATGCTGGAAAATCTCAGCAGGTCTGACAGCTTCTGTGGAGAGAGAACAGAACCAATGTTTTGAGTCTAGATGACCCTTCATTAGAGGTCGGGAGAGAGAGAAGAGCCAATATTTCAATTCTAGATGACTCTGTCAGAACTCTGGCAAAGGGTCATCAGGACACAAAATATTGGTTCTATTCTCTCTCCACAGGTACTGTCAGACCTGCTGAGATTTTCCAGCATTTTTCTGTTTTTGTTTCAGATTTCAGTGTCCGCAGTATATTGCTTTTATAATGAAATATAAATGTCTTATACATCATTAAAAGGATCGCTGTAGTGATTAAGATCTGTACCACTTTACAGAAGATTCATACATACATACACACACAGTTGTACAGCACAGAAAAGGCCCTTTGGCCCATCGAGTCTGCACCGACAATAACTATCATCAAAGTCACCATTTTTCAGCACTTGTTCCATATGCTTGAACGTTTTGATGTTTCAAGTGCTCATCCAAATAATTTTTAAAGGCTGTAAGGTTTCCGGCATCCACTACATTCTCAGGCAGCGCATTCCAGATTCCTAATTAATCTCCTGCCCCTTATCTTAAACCTATGCCCCCTAGTGACTGACCCCTTGGGTATTTTCTCTCTTTCATAGGTGTGGGTGTTACTGACTAAGCCAAATGCTAATTGCCCTTGAAAAGCTGATGGTGTGCCACTTTCTGGAACTGCTGTTGTCTATGGTGTAGGTGCACCCACAGTGCTGTTAGAGGGATGAATTCCAGGCTATTGGCCCAGTGACAGTAAAGGAACGACTATATATTTCCAAATCGTGATGATGTCCACTGTTTGTCATTTATATTAATGCTTTGGATGCGAATATAGAAGGCACGGTCAGTAAGTTTTCCGAGGACACCAAGACTGGTAGCATAGTGGACAGTGAAAAAGGTTATTTCAGATTGCGAGGGGATCCTGATCCATTGGACCAGTGGGCTGACAAATGGCAGATGGAGTTTAATTTAGATAAATGTAAGGTATTGCATTTTGGTAGACTGAACCAGGGTAGGACTTGTTCAGTTAATGGTAGGGCACTGGGGAGAGTTATAGAACAAAGAGATCTGGGGTAGAGGTTCAGAGCTCCTTGAAAGTGGAGTCACAGGTGGACCGAGTGCTGAACAAGGCATTCAGCATGCTTGGTTTCATTGGTCAGAACATTGAATACAGAAGCTGGGACGTCTTGTTGAAGTTGTAAAAGGCATTGGTAAGGCTACACTTGGAATACTGTGTACAGTTCTGGTCACCCTATTATAGAAAGGATATTATTAAACTAGAAAGAGTTCAGAAAAGATTCACTAGGATGCTACCTGGACTTGATGGTTTGAGTAATGAGAAGAGGTTGGATAGACTGGGACTTTTTCCTCTGGAGCGTAGGAGGCTGAGGGGTGATCTTACAGAGGTCTATAAAATAATGAGGGGCATAGATCAGCTAGATTGTCAAAATCTTTTCCCAAAGGTAGGGGAATCTAAAACTAGAGGGCATAGATTTAAGGTAAGAGGGGAGAGATAGAAAAGTGTTCAGTGGGTCAATTTTTTCACACAAAGGGTGGTGAGTGCCTGGAACAAGCTGCCAGAGGTAGTAGTAGAGGTGGGTACAGTATTGTCTTTTGAAAAGCATTTCGACAGTTAAATGGGTAAGATGGATACAGAAGGATATGGGCCAAATGCGGGCAATTGGGACTAACTTTGGGGTTTAAAAACAAAAAGAACGGCATGGACAAGTTAGGCCGAAGGGCCTGTTTCCATGGTGTAAACCTCTATGACTCTACATATAGCTTGGAGGAGAATTTGTGGGTAGTGATGCGGCCTTTATTCTTCTAGGTGGTAAAGGTTGTGGGTTTGGAAAATAATTCCATGATGGAAATAAATTGCTATAATGACTGTAGATTGCTTTTGTGAAGAACTTACAACGGAACAGTTTGTGCTCACTAACCAATACGTAGGAAGAAACCTTTGGTTTATTGGTTGCATTCCTGCTTCTGAGCATCAAGGTGAAGGGTTCGAGCCCCACTCCTGGAAGGTAGAGAATAGAAAATAGTCTCTAAAAACTGGACTGACATCTTGCAGCACATTGCTGCCTGGATGGAAAGATCATTAGCTCAGGAGAAATATTCATGTCTATGATTGTGGAGAGTTGGGTTTGAGTGTGAGCCCAGCCACTCCAGCTAGGCACAGATCAAGAGCACTGAGTCTGAATCATAGAATAGAAACCCTGCAGTGCAGAAGTAGGCCATTCAGCTCATGGAGTATGCATTGACTCACGTAAGATCTTACCAAGCCCACCCCATTACCCGACATATTTACTCCTCTAATCCCCCTAAGCTACACATCTTTGGATACTAAGGGGAAATTTAGCATGGCCACCTTTGGACTGTGGGAGGAAACCTGAGCACCCAGAGGAAATACACGCAGACATGGGGAGAACGTGCAAACTGCACACAGATCGTCATCCAAGGCTGGAATTGAACCCTGCAAATATGAAGCAGTAGTACTAACCACCCTGTGCCCACTGTGCCACCTTGAAGCCCATATCATAGAATCCTTACAGTGCAGAAGGAGGCCAGCTGGCTCATCAAGTCTGCACCAACATTCCAAAAGAGCATCCCAGCGAGGCTCACCCTCCACTCTATCCCTGTAATCCTGCCATTTAGCATGGCTAATCCACCAAACGCATACATCTTTGTATAACTAAGAGGCAATTTAGCATGGCTAATCCACACATCTTTGGAGTGTGGGAGGAAACCAGAGCATCTGGAGGAAACCCACAGAGACACATGAGGAATGTGCAAACTCCACACAGCCAGTGACCCAAGGCTGGAATCAAACCCGTGAGGCTGATGAGGCAGCAGTGCCGTGCTGTAAGTATGGGGTTGATGTCCGTTATGTCGATGGGTGCATACAGCACATCTGCCTCCTCCATCGCAAAGTGCAATTGGGGTTCTTTAGACTTGGCTGAAACCTATCTAAGAGAAGGAACTCCAAAAATAAAAACCTTGAGGAAGGCGACAGCAAACAGACTCAGCTATTCTCCTCTAGCCTTTGCCTGATATGTTAGGCTTGAGGTCAGACCTGCCTTTGAGCAAAATGCAGTTAACAGAGAAATGTGGGATTATTGCTCAGGAGTCCACTGATTTATCGATGCAGACTGAAATAAAAATAAAGCAACACCAGGCAACTATTGTAAAAACAGTTTTTAACAAAATAACATTGAAAAATGGTACATGTGTTACTACCTACTTCCCATTCCTTTAAAAGACATTTGGCTTCCTGCATGCCTCAGTGCTGAGTTCATAGGATGCACAGCCTACATAATGACACCATAGCCTTGCAACCAAGCTGCAGTGAATGCTATTATTTCAGACAAAAACAACTAAAGCACTACATTTCAAAACCTGTTATTAATCTAGACACAGGGTTCAGCAATCTGAGCAGAGCAAATGATTCATTAGTTTCAAGAAAACAAAGTGGTCCAAAACTAACGAAAAATGAATTTTTGGAGTTCCTTCTCTTAGATAGGTTTCAGCCAAGTCTAAAGGGCCCAACTGCACTTTGCAATGGAGGAGGCGGATGTGCTGTATGCACCCATCAACATAACGGACATCAACCCTATACTTACAGCACAGCACTGCTGCCTAATCAGCCTCACAGGTTCGATTCCAGCCTCAGGTCACTGGCTGTGTGGAATTTGCACATTCTTCATGTGTCTCTGTGGGTTTCCTCCGGGTGCTAAGGTTTCCTCCCACACTCCACTTGTACAACATCTTTCTACCTGGGAAGTCATCAGCCATAACAGCAATCTCGCCTCTGAACCAGAAGGTTGTGGATTCAACTCTCACACAACAGAGTTCAGCATGAGAAACTAGGCTGACACTCCAATGCAGTACTGAGGGCGTGCTACACTGTCAGAGAAGCCATTTTTTGGGTGAGTTGTCAAACTGAGATTCTGTCTGCCCTTTCCGGTGAACATAAATGATTCCACGTCTCCACAAGTGTGCTGGTCAATATTTGTCCCTCAAAGTTAAAGTTTATTTATTAATCACAAGTAAAGCTTACATTACACTAAAATGAAATTATTGTGAAAATCCCGTAGTCGCCACACTCTGACGCCTGTTCGGGTACACTGAGGGAGAATTTAGCACAGCCAATGTATCTAACCTGCACATCTTTTGGACTGTGGGAGGAAACCAGAATACACAGAGGAAACCCGTGCAGAAAAGGGGAGAATATGCAAACTCTGCACAGACAGTGACCCAAGATGGGAATCGAACCTGGGTCTCTGGCGCTGAGACAGCAGTACTAACCACTGTGCCACCCTATAAAGTGCATACTGGCCATAACCTAACTGAATGGTGGAATAGGTTCAAGGGGCTGAATGGCCTCCTGCTGTTGCTATGCTTTCATCCTTGCTATTTCTGCCAGTCAAGTCCAAGTGTTGGTCATGTTGTGTGTGACAGCTTCCTGACATCAGTGTAAAAATTATCTTTCACTTGTTTGAACTTGTCCTCCCTCATAATTTAATTTAATTGAAAGTAATATTCTAGATTTAACTTTTCCAAGCCCTTAATTATTCTGTAAACTCTATAAATTATAATTATTCTATAAACTCTTTGAAACACCTCTTTCCAATACTGTATCAGAACCCCAGCTAATGTTACTACTCGACCGTCAGGTCCCAGAGTGGAACCCGATTCGATAGATCATAACTTTTTTTTTGCTCAGAGAGTTTAGTGTGATATGGTGGCACAGTGGTTAGCACTGCTGCCTCACAGTGCCAGAGACTCAGGTTCAATTCCCGGCTTGGGTCACTGTCTGTGTGGAGTTTGCACATTCTTCCCATGTTTGCGTGGAATGCCCTCCGGGTGCTCCTCCCAGTCCAAAAATGTCCAGGTTAGGTGCAATGGCCATGTTAAATTGCCCCTTAGTGTCCCGGGAAGTGTAGGTTAGACAGGTTAGTGAGGTAAATATGTGGGGTTACGGAGATAGGGCCAGGGTAGGAATGCTGTCAGTGCAGACTCAGTGGGCTGAATGACTTCTTTCTGCACTGTGGGGATTCTATGAAATGTGGATGAACAGATTCACAGGACTGCCAATTATGTTTTAACAATAGATTAAAACATTGGTTGAAGGAGTGTTGGCCAGCACATGGAAAGAAATCTCTACTCTTCAACTAGTCCTACGGGGCCTCGGACACCCTTTTGAACAGGCAGGTGGAACTTTTGGTTTAGCATCTCATTCAACAACATTGTGTGGAACTGGATTTAAGTAGGCCAGACCAGTAGAGGTGGTCAGTTCTCTTCCCAGGCAATGGTGAATTTGTTTGGCTTTTCACATCTTTTTCGGTTATCTTCTGAGGCAAGCCAGAATTTGAAATTTCAGTTTGCTACCGTGGGATTTGAACTTAAGGTGTGGGTTACCCATTCATGCTCAAACAAACTGCTGTCTGTTTGAGCATGGAGACTGCTGTCCCCATGCTCAGACACGACCAGTTCCCCTTAAACATGCAGGTAAATGTGGAGATTCCTCCTCCTTTTCAAAATCCTTCTCAAAACTTAACTCTGCTCATATCTTTGTTCACCTGGTGGGCAGCACAGTAGTTAGCACTGCTGCCTCACAGCGCCAAGGACCCAGGTTCAATTCCCAGCCTGGGTCACTGTCTGTGTGGAGTTTGCACGTTCTTCCTGTGTCTGCGTAGGTTTCCTCTGGTTGCTCCAATTTCCTCCACAGTCCAACGATGTGTGGGTCAGGTTGATTGGTTATCTAAATTAACCCAAGTGTCAGGGGATTAGCAGGGTAAAAATGAGGGGTTATGGGAATAGAGTCTGGGTGGGATTGTGCTCAGTGCAGACTCGATGGGCCAAACGGCCTCCTTCTGCACTGTAGGGATTCTATGAATCATCCATCACCTCTCCCAGGATCTGTTCTCATCACAACAGCGTAATCTCTGCAAAGTTTTTAAAATTTATTCTTTCATAAGGTGTGGGTGTCACTGACAAAGGCAGCATTTGTTGTCCACTCCTAATTGCCCTTAAACTGAGTGGCTTGCTAGGCCATTTCAGAGGGTCACAGTCAACCACAATGCTGTAGGTCTGGAGTCACATGTAGGCCAGGCCAGGCAAGGATAGCAGATTTCCCTCCCTAAAGGACATTGGTGAAACGGATGGGTTTTTTCCGACAATTGACAACGGTTTCATGGTCACCTCACCATTACTGAGATTAGCTTTCAATTCCAGATTTACGAATTGAATTTAAATTCCACCAGGTGTCATGCTGGAATTTTTACTCAGTATTACCAGTGCATCAGCTGAGTGTCTGGATTTCTAATCCAGCAACATTACCACCATGCCACTGTCTCCTAAAGTGCTTTGGGATATTGTATAGCATTAAAGGTGCTTTAGAAATGCAATTTGTTGTTATATGAATTTATATCACCACAGTACATGCTGCATTTTAGGCAATTGCATATTTTGCCAGTTCTGCACAAATTCAGTAATAATTTGGATTTTTATATGGCATGGTTGACAAAGCACAACATTCACTGGTGTTTCATGAGGATGGCATTAGACGCTAAGAGGAGACCTGGGGAGATAACCAAATATACATCAGGAATGATAGTGCCTGAAAGCAGTTAAAGATAAAGGATGGGCAAATGTTTAGGGAGAGAGTTCCAGAGTGCTTATGGCAATCCACTTTGATAATTCTGTCAATAACCACCTCTACGCCTAAATAAAAAACCCTTCCTTCTTGCTGGTCAATCTCAAGACTAAGGAGTGAAAATTTGAGTCTGTCTGGTATTCAGCTGGTTTGGCTATCCATCAGCAAATCTAACTGGACCAAACGCTTGCTGAAAACTGTTCGAGTTAATACACCTAACTAGCACATCTTTCAGACTATGTGAGGAAACCAGAGGAAATCCATGCAGACACGGGAAGAATGTGCAGACTCCACACAGATAGTGACCCAAGCCAGGAATCGAACCCGGGTCCCTGGCATTGTGAGGCAGCAGTGCTCACCACTGTGCTGCCATGCTGCTCAAAAGGAACTTTCAAAAGAAACTTTGACAATTATAAGACAAAATGTGATTGGAAAGTAAGATCTTGATGATTTACGGGAGACATCTGAAGGTACACAAGAGTTTAACTGTTCAAATTTATCAAAAGTCACAAACAAGTGCTCACTACCAAGCTTAAATTAGACATTTAATTTCTGGATTGCAGCTTGAAATGACAGTACCCTAGCTCAAGAGTGTCACACTGACATAGGAAGAAGCTGCTCCAAGTTCCAGAGTAATATTGATATTCTGGCATTGTCTTTCATCAGAACAAAGGCCAACGGTTAACAACACTGCTCAGTCAGATGACACTGTTGGCAACATGCTAACAAGTTCCTCAATGTCAGGTGAACATGTCAAACCAGATTTATAATGAGAACCCCCATGTGGAAAAAAAAATCTTAGTATTGCTTCTCGAGAAAGAATGCAGCTTTCATCAGAGCTTGTTGCAACATGAGATCAGATGACTAAGGCACTTCAATCCCATTATGTGGCATTTCCCAGAATCATAGATTCAAACTTTTTCTGCTGATGTTAGGCCACAGCTGATCAGTACCTCAATTCCATTTATCTGCCATTGCTCCAAATCCCCTCACCCGCTTACCTAAGAAAAATCTATCAATTTTGGTCCCAATTGATCCGCACCATCCTTAGCCTTTTAGAGACACAGCTCCAGATTTCCCCTCCCCTTTGTCTGAAAAAAGAAAGCTTCCTGATTTCACTTCTAAATGACCCAGTTCTAATTTTAAGATCATTCCCACGTGTTTTGGATTCTCCTGACAAAACAAATGGTTTCTCGCTGTCTGTGATAATGATTTCTGACACTCCCAACTGCCTTTTAGACATCTCAACTTTCCAGACACTGCATTACTTCAGTTAATTATCCACTAATAAAGAAATACCTTGTGGCCACATATTAAGTTTGCTCTTCATCACTGTACTCTTACAAAAGTTCATAAGATATAGAAGCAGAATTAGGCCATTCGGCCCATCAAGTCTGTTCCACCATTCGATCATGGCTGATATGCTCCTCATCCCCATTTTCCTGCCTTCTCCCCATAACCCTTCAACGCATTACCAATTACAAATAAATCTAACTCCTCCTTAAATTTACTCACTCTCACAGCATCCACCACACTTTGGAGTGGTGAATTCCACAGATTCAGAACCCTTTGGGAAAAGTCGTTTCTCCTCAACTCTGTTTTAAATTTGTTACCCCTTATCCTAAGACTATGACCTCTCGCCCTAGAATGCCCCACCAGCAAAAGCATTCACTCCATGTCTGCTATATCCATACCATTTATCATCTTGCACACAAAAGGTAGACAAGATACAAGGAGTTCCAATTGCCTTTAAGACTTTTGTGTTTTAAAGATTTGTTCTGGACAGTGAACAATGACAATAAATGGACTATGATTAGTCTGACTGCTTCCCAATGCTGGGCTGAGTAACACGAGACAAATGTGCATACTGAAGGATGCTGTGTACATGGTGGTCTCTCCAATGATAACTCAAGTAACCCCACATTCAAGATCTGTTTTCAGAGGGTGTTGGGCAGAGGCTTGGGACATAGCTGTTCAATCAGCAGGGAAGAAAATTGTTTTGATCAAAAACATTATTCTTCTAAAATTTTACAACTCTGGCAAATATTTATCCCTTTTGCCCTCCAGTGGGGTGGGGGTGGTTTTGTTTTCTTTGCAGATTATTGTTTTTCACAAGCAATAGTTAAGATGTGCACACCTCATGTCAGATAACTGTAAGAGCTGCCAGTTTTTTTAGTTTGTGCCATTAGTTGTCCATCCGGGTAATGGTAACACCACGAATTGGCCACATATCGGGCAATGAGGCAACAAGTCCAAGGGTTTCCTCTGGGTGTTCTGGTTTCCTCCCACAGTCCAAAGATGGATTGACCAGATTAAATGTGGGGGGCAATGGGAATAGGACAGAGGAGGTGGGCCTGGGCTCTTTTGGACAGTTAGTGCCCTGTCTGGATTCTATGACATGAGAAGTCCAGCCCAAAGATGTGCAGGTTAGGTTAATTGGGCAATCTAAATTGTCCCTTAATATCACAGGGATTAGCGGGGTAAATAGGTGGGATTACAGGGCCTGGATGGGATTGTTATCGTTGCAGGCTTAATAAGCCAAATGGCCTCCTCCGGCACTGTAGAGATTCTATGATTCTACGTAGTTACAAGAATAACTGCTGATGCAAGGAGTGCTTTGCTGCACTCTATTTCACTTTCATCGTACACCATAGCAGCATAAGGAGTAAAAGCAGGAGTAGGCCACAGTATCCTATAAGCCTGCTCCAACATTCAACGAGATCACGCTGATCTTCTGTTCCTAGTGACCTAGGCCCAAGCGTCTTCAATTGCATCATCAATGACCTTTCTTGCATTAAGAGGTCTGAAATGGGGAAGTTTGCTGATTGTTGCAGTGTTTGGTACCATTCACAACTTCACAGATATTATAGCAATCTGTGCCTGCATGCAGCAAGGATGATGTTCAGATTTTGGCTGAAAGTACCATTTGCACCACACAAATGCCAGGAAATAAAGGTCCCCAATAAGAATTTAACCACCTTTGCTGACATTCAATATCATTACCATCACTGAATCCCCCATCAACATCTTGGGGGCTACCACTGCACAAGAAAAATGGTGTGGAGATGCCTGCGTTGAACTGGGGTAAACACAGTAAAAAGTCTCACAACACCAGGTCCAACCTGTTGGACTATAACCTGGTGTTGTGAAATTTCTTACTGTATTTACCCCAGAAAAATGGACCAGCCCCATAAATACTGTGGCCACAAGAGTAGCTCTGTGGCTAAGAATCCTGTAACTCACCTTCTGACTCCTCAAAGTCTATCTACAAAGCACAAGTTAGAGTGTGATGGAATATACTCCATTTGCCCAATGAGTACAGCTCGAGAAGTTCAACACCATTTAGGAAAAAGCAGACCACTTGATCAGCAGTCCAAATGGCACCTTATACATTTGCTTCCTCCAACCCATTGTAATATCTACAAGATGCACTGCAGCAAATCACCAAGGTTCCTTCAACAGCACCTTCCAAATTCATGACCTCCACCAAGGAGAACGTCAAGGGCTGTAGACCCATGGAACAACTGTCACCTGCAAGTTCCCCTTTAAGTTACACACCATCCTACCTTTGGACAATAATCACTATTCGTTTAGTCACTGGGTCAAAATCCTGGAACTCCCTCCCTAACAGCACTGAGTGTATATACCAAATAGACTGCAGCAGTTCAAGGCAACTGCTCACCACCACTTTCTCAAGGGAAATTAGAATGGGCAATAAATACTGCCTTTACTGGTGACACTCACATCCCATGAATGAATTAAAAAATCCATGTTCCCACACTATCCCAATATCTTTTGATTCCCGTAGTATTCAAAAATCTATCGCTCTCTGTACTGAATACATTCAAGACTGAGCATCAGTCAGTCCCTGACGTAGAGAATTCCAGACACTCTCAAACTTTATTCTTATCTCACTCCTAATTGTCTAGCCCCTTATTCTGAGAGTTTGACCCCAGTTCTGAGACTTTCAGGTGGAAGAACTGTCCCTCCAGCACCTACCTCTAGGAAGCCCCTTAAAAACATAATGTAATTGAGATAATCTCTTGTTCTCCTAAGGAATAGAATTCAATACCCTCATCACTCAGCAGAAGGAAGCCATTCGGGCTATTAAGCCTGCACCAACAACAATCTCTGTCCCTGTAACTGCACATATTTACTCTGCTAATACCCTCGACACTAAGGGTCAATTAAGCATAGCCAATCAACCTAACCCACACATCCTTGAACTGTGGGAGGAAACCCACACAGACCCAACTGCTTCGTCGTGCCCCCTCGGGTAAGATACGACCCAGGTAAGGAATCCTTCAGAATTCCATTTTGGTGACTAGGATATCATTAATGACCCTGCATTTATTTGGAGATTATATGATTATAGTAGCACTGTTGGGGTAACCCTGTGTCAATGTTGAAATCCAATGTGTGACTCTTGAGAGAAGCTTGCTCGAACACTCCCAAAGATGGTTGTAGAACCAACAAGGTAAGGACAGTGCTAGGACTGATATGGGTACAAGTGGCACGGAATACCACCCCAGTATATGGAGCTGTGTACATTTTTTTGAAAGTGGCAGGTACACGTTCAGTGGGGTGATGGCAGAGTGACACTTGTCAAAGTTGGGGTTTGTGTGGGACTCCTTTGAGTCTACATGCAGAAAGCATCTGAACTCTCGCCCCTCTCCGGCCTACATTAATCAGAAGCCCTTTGGCCGTGACTATACTCAAGACCTGGCCTGGGAGGAGGGGGGAACTTCATGTAAGGCGGACCGAGGTGCACCACGGAGATTGTAGTTCCTCCCCGCCCCCTCACAATGGCGCTCCAGGGGCCAGTGAACTACAACTTCCAGCGGGCCTCGACACATGCGCAGACCGCCGCTCGGCCGTCCGCCCGGCAGACAGGCCGCACTCGATCCCGGCGCTCACGCAGCCGGCCCGCCGACGCCGCTCCCACCTTTCACTCTCTGCGACGGGTACAACCTCTGAGCCTTCCGTAAGAACTTGAGCGCCTCTTCCTTGTTTCCATGTCTGAGTGCGTTCAGGCCGATTTCCGTACAGCGTTCCGCCTCATCTCGGTTCCCCTCCATGGTCGGGCTCTGGGGCTCGAACGGCCGCCGCCGGTGGCTCTCGGCGTAGTCACATCGGGATGGCCGGAAACACCCGAAGGTGTTCGGCTTCGGCTCGCCTACGTCACCCAGAGTGACGAAGGTACTCGAGCGTCTAGGGCAACGTCACCGTGAGTGACGGAAACATCCGAGCTGGCCCAGCTCTGGTCCGGGAGGCGCATGCTCACTTGTGACTGTGATGGCTTTTGTTGAAGACATGCTACTATAGGCTACGCATGCGCACCTTTGATGGCGAAGGTTGGAAGCTGCCATCTTAGTACGGGAAGGAGCGATCAGAATCCCTGTAGCGCAAAGACCATTTAGCTCATGGTCCCCGTTGCAAAGATCTGAGTATACAAATCCCATTTTCCAGCAATTGGCCCATAGCCCTGGAGGTTATGGCAATTCAACTGAATATCTAAATACTTCTTAAAACTCTACAGTGCAGAAAGAGGCCATTTGGCCCATGAAGTCTGCAGTGACCACAATCCCACTCAGGCCCTACCCCATTTCCCTACATATTTACCCGCTAATCCTTCTAACCTATACATGAAGGGGCAATTTTAACATGGCAATCAACCTAACCTGCACATCTTTGGACTGAGAGGAAACCAGAGTACCTGGAGGAAATGCACGCAGACACGGGGAGAATGTGCAAACTCTACACAGACATTGACCCAAGCTAGGAATGGAACCCAGGTCCCTGGAGCTGTGAAGCAGCAGTACTAACCACTATGCTAAATGTTATGAGAGTTTCTGATTTAACCACTTTTCTAGACTCTGTCCCCACTCTGGGTGAAAATGTTTCTCCTTAACGCTCCTCTTATCCTAAATCTATGCCCCCTCCTTTAATGGAAAAAGTGCTGCCTTATCTGCCGTATCTATGCCCCTCATAATCTGAAGCATCTCAACCTTTGCTGCGCCAAGGAAAACAGTCCCAGCCTGCAGCTCTGATGAAGGGTCTCTGATCCAAGCTTGAAACATTAGCTCTAATCTCCCTCCACAGATGCTGGTAGTCCTAGGATCATAGAATCCCCTACCGCACAGAAGGAGGCCATTCAGCCCATCGAACCTGCACTGATAACAATCCTGCCCAGGCTCTATCCCCGTAACCATGCATATTTACCCAGCTAATACTCCTGACGTTAAGGGTCAATTTAGCATGGCCAATCAACCTAACCTGCACATCTTTGGACTGTGGGAAGAAACTGGAGCACCCAGAGGAAACCCACATAGACACAAGGAGAATGTGCAAAGTCCACACAGACTGTCACCCAATTCTGGAATTGAACCTGGGTTCCTGGTGCTGTGAGGCAGCAGTGTTAACCACTGTCCCACCATGCTGCCCTCTGATACTGCTAAGATTTTTCAGGACTTTCTGTTTTTGTGTTAGCCCCCAGACTGTCCAATGTTTTCTCAGAGCTCAGACCCTTCAGCCCAGAAAACATCCTGGTAAATCTCCCCCACATCCTCTCCAGTGCAATCACATCCTTCCTATAATGTGGTGACCAGAACTGCACGCAGTACTCCAGTAGTGGCCTAACCAGCATTTTATACAGTTCCAGCATGATCTCCCTGCTCCTGTATTCTTTACCTTGGCTAATAAAGGCATAAAGACTTGCATTTATATAGCCCCTTTCATGAACACTTGATGTGCTGTAACCAACAAGGTACTTTTGAAGTGCAGTCACTGTTGTAAAGTGGGAAGCACAGTAGCCAACCTGTGCACAACAACATTCCACAAACAGCGACACAATGACCAGACAAGCCTTGTGTGATGTTGATTGAGTGATAAATACTGACTGGTATACTAGGCAAAACTCTCCTTGTCTTGTTCAGAATTCTGCCATGGGATCTTTAGTGCCCACACCACCCCAGTTTAATATCTCACCCAAAAGTTGGCACCTCCAGCATTGCAGCACTGTCTTAGTACAGCACTGGTGTGTCAGTCTTGATTTTGTGGTTAAGTGTCCCACAACTGTTAGAGTCAGAGACAAAAGTGCTACCTGCTGAGAAATGGCAGAGTGGGGAGGTACTTTCCAACCTCGCCACGCCTGGCACAGATTTCACCAGTCCTGGAAAATAGCTTTTGGGCCTGAAAATCTCTTTTGCACTCAGTTCCAGATGGTTTACAATCAACCCAGTCCCTTTCTAATGCCACAAGCTGGATTGTGACCAGAAAGGCTGTGAGGTTGATTAACATATTTAAAATAGCATTTAAATACACATAGCCCTTTTGGTGCTGGATTCTCCTGGCTCCCAGAATCTTCCAACCTTCAGACAGGGTGTACGATCGGCAAGAGTCATGACTGGTTTCTGCGAGCGGACACCCAGTCCGATGGCCACCTTGGAGGCCATTGAAGCCCTTGGGTGGTTGGGGACAGTGCTGGGCAGGGCCCACCTGGCACACTGGCAGTGCCCACTGGACACCCTAGCAGTCATGATGTGGAGATGGACTGGAGTAAACACAGTAAGAAGTCTCACAACGCTAGGTTAAAGTCCAACAGGCTTATTTGGTAGCAAAAGCCTCTTTTGCTTTTGCTGCCAAATAAACCTTTTGGACTTTAACCTGGTGTTGTGAGACTTCTTACTGTGTTCACCGTAGCAGTGCCTGATGGGGCCTCCAAACCTTGCCAGTGCACCAGGACAGTGCCAAGTAGGCCTGAGTGGAGGCTATGACGGAGGGGTTGTACATGGGCAGGGGGCATGTCAGGAGGGCTCTGATGCCAGCTATCTGTGTTGGGGGAGAGCATGGGGAAACACGCCACCTATGAAGTGAGGCAGGATCCCAATGTGTGTTTGTGGGGGAGGGAAGGGAGGGGTCTCCCAGTGCACTGAGATTGGGGTACCCTTCCAAATAATACAAAAAACTAAGTGATCAATCATCCAATAATATGTGTGGGAGCCCTCTGTTGGAAAATCAGCTGTCACATTTGATTATACAGAAATATTGACTCAAGAAATACTTCCTGGGCTGTGAAGCACTTTGGGCTATTATAAGGATGTGAAAAGCAATTATATTAGTACAGTTGCTCTCTGCACTTTGGCACAATGATGACAAATAGGGGTCACTATCTGACAGTAATGAAATAATAGACGTGGGAATCATAATAACGCTGACATTCTCACTTCAGACTCAGTGTCTTATTAATTTTTCAAACCCAATCTCATTAATATGGTAAGCCAAACACAAGCAAAAGCAATTCATGTTGGAACTTTATAGCTCCATGTATGGAGGGATAAAACTTGTATCACTATGGGGGAAGAGAAGGAAGTTGGAACTAATAGAACAGCTCTTTCAAAGAACTGGCAAAGGCACGCAGGGCCAAATGGCCACCTTAGAACATAGAACAGTACAGCACAGGAACGGGCCCTTTGGCCCATGATGTTGGGCCGAACATGATGCCAAATTAAACTAATTTCAGAAGGATGTGGGGAAATCTTATAGAAACATATAAAATTATGAAGGGAATAGGTAAGATAGAAGCAGGGAGGTTGTTTCCAGTGGCAGGTGAAACTAGAACTAGGGGGCATGGCCTCAAAATAAGGGGGAGCAGATTTAGCACTGAGTTGAGGAGGAACTTCTTCACCCAAAGGGTTGTGAATCTGTGGAATTCCCTGCCCTGTGAAGCAGCTGAGGCTACCTCATTGACTTTTTAAGGCAAAGATAGATAAATTTATGAACAGTAAAGGAATTAAAAGTTATGATGAGCAAGCAGCTAAGTGGAGCTGAGTCCACAAAAAGATGAGCCATGATCTTATTGAATGGCGGAGCAGGCTCGAGGGGCCAGATGGCCCATTCCTGCTCCGAGTTCTTATGTTCTAATCCCTTCTCCCTGCGCTTGGTCCAGATCCTGCTATTCCTTGCATATTCCTGTGCTTACCTAAAAGCCCCTTAAATACCCCTTTCATATCTGTCTCCACCACCATTCCTGACAGCACACTCCAGACCCCTATCACTCTGTGTGGGGATAAAAAAAACTTGTCCCTCATATCTCCTTTGAACTTCCCCTTCTCAGCTTAAGTGGATGCCCCCTAGTGTTAGACATTGCAACTCTGGGAAAAAGATTCTGATCGTCAACCCCATCAATGCTTCTCATAATTTTATAGGCTTCTATCAGGTCTCCCCTCAGCCTCCATCACTCCAGAGAAAACAACCCTAGTTTGTCCAGCCTCTCCTTATAGCTCATACCTTCAAACTCAGGCAGCATCCTGATCAACCTCTCCTGCACCCTTTCCAAAGCCTCCACATCCTTCCTGTAATGTGGCGACCAGAATTGAATGCTTTTAAGTGCAGTCTAACCAAAGCTTAATAAAGCTGCAACATGACATCCTGACTCTTGTACTCAATGTCCTGACCAATAAAGGCAAGCATGCCGTACACCTTCTTTACCACCCTATCTACTTGTGTGGCCACTTTCAGGGGGCTATGGATTTGAACTGCAAGATCTCTCTGTACGTCATTGCTGTTCAGGGTCCTGCTGCTACCCTTAACATTTGATCTCCCAAAGTGCAGCATCTCTCACTTGTCTGGATTGAACTCTATTACCCATTTCTCTGACCATATCTGCAACTAATCTATATATAATTAATTATGCACTGCAAGTAGAATAGAATCCCTACAGTGCAGAAGGAGGCCATTCAGCCCATCATGTCTGCACCGACCACAACCAAGCCCTACTCCCTTACCCACGCGTATTAACCCTGCTAATCCCTTCAACATGAAGGTCAATTTAACATGCACATCTTTGGACTTTGGGGAGGAAACCAGAGCACCTGGAGGAAACCCACACAGACATGGGGAGAATGTGTGGGGTTTGCACAGACAGTGACCCAAGCTGGGAATCGAACCTGGGTCCCTGACACTGTGAGGCAGCAACGCTAAGCACTGTGCCACCATGCCACTCTGTACAGTTACTGAAAGTAAGCACACAGATACAGCATATATCAACTTCTGCATTATATATCATTCTGTTCTATTCTCCAATTCTGTTAGGGTGATTACCATTGAATTAGTCATTTGGCAATACAGAACTTGAATATTGCTGTAATGAAGAACATGCTGTCAATGTTTTTCACCTAGTACTTATAAGGACAACAATTTGTTGTTCCCCTGTTACACTTTGCTCATTTCTTGCAAGCTAGTCTGATGAGTGCGAGGTGAAGAGCTTGGACGGCACACCTCTTCTTTCAGCAATATCTTTAAATTATTGAGTTGATTTATTATTGTCACGTGTATTAGTATACAATATAAAGCATTGTTTTATATGCGCTATAGAGGCCAAATATACTGTTCATAAAGAAGGAAAAGGAGAGGGTACAGAATGTAGTGTAATGGTCATAGCTTGGAGAAAGATCAACTTAATGCGAGGTAGGTCCATTCAGAAGTCTGATGGCAGCAGGGAAGAGGCTGTCCTTGAGTCGGTTGGTACGTGACTCAGACTTTTGTATCCTTTTCCAGATGGAAGAATGTGGGAGAGAGTATGTGTGGGGTCCATGATTATCATAGAATCCTATAATGCAGAAGGAACCATCGTGTCTACACCGACCTTATTCACACCCAAGCCCTATCCTCATATATTTACCCTAGCTAATCCCCCTGACACCAAGGGGCAATTTAACCTGGCCAATCCACCTAACCTGCACATCTTTGGATTAGGGGAAGAAACCGGAGCACCTGGAAGAAACTCTCTCAAACCCAGGGAGGATGCGGGCTGCTTTTCCAAGGCAGCAGGAAATGTAGATGGAGTCAATTAATGGGAGGCTGTTTACATAATGAACTGGGCTACGTTCACAACCCTTTGTAGTTTCTTGCGGTCTTGGTCTGTGCAGGAGCCATACTATGCTGTGATGTATTGGAAAGGATGCTGTCTATGGTGAATTATTGTATTGATTATAAAGTAACAATGGCAGATTAATTATTATACAGAGCTAATTGCAGTTGCATTAATAGCATTATTATGCATTCATAGCCTTTCAATCACTTGTTTTTCACAAAACTTAATTAATTACTGCACTAATCTGCTTATTATTTTGTATGAGTGCTTTGCTACCATTCAATGCAATACTTCCCATTGAGGTGCTTGAGAAAATGCAGAGCAAACAATGAGGCAGAAAGTGAAGAGAGGAAAATATAGAATACCTCTCAAAACTCCTTGCTTACCGTGGATTAATATGAAGTGGTGTGATTCTAGGCAAATACAGAAACAAAATCCTCCAAGATAAGACCCGTTAATCCTCTAGCACAGTGGTTAGCACTGCTGCCTCACAGCGCCAGGAACTTGGGTTCGATTCCCAGCTCGGGTAACTGTCTGTGTGGAATTTTCACGTTCTCCTCGTGTCTGTGTGGGTTTGCTCCGGTTTCCTCCCACAGTCCAAAGATGTGTGGGTTAGGTGGATTGGCCATGCTAAAATTGCCCCTTAGTGTCAGGGGGGCTAGTTTAGGGTAAATGCATGGGATTATAGACATAGGACCTGGGTGGGATTGTGGTCGGTGCAGACTTGATGGGCCGAATGCCTCCTTCTATGCTCTAGGACTCTAGGATCTAACTGCTGGGCTATGGAATCGTCAGCTAATGTCCTTTTCCGGGACACTTAGGCAACTTCTTTTTATACTTTATTTCAGAGTTGATGTTCATCTTATATAGAGTAATAAGAAAAACTACTGTTGCTTGGATGGTATGGACTTGAATCTTGCTGAAAAGAGAGATGTGCTGCTGAAGATTTTCATCTTGCACTCCTCAGGACAAACACAAGAATGTCAAATTTCAAATGATTGCAACAATTTGTACCACAGGAGAAGATAATGCTGATTGGTTGGCAAGTCAACTCTGGTCAAAGTGTTGCCATTGTGAGGGATCGGTCCAAAAACACTAAGGTATATTATGATGTTAGCCTGGATCCCAACCTTCATTTTGGCATTAGTGTGAGCATGAGGTGTTTCACTCCAGGTGTGTTTCTATTGATCCAATAGGAAGCTTTTAGTAAAGCAAATTTAATTTAACAATACAATTAAAATATAACAAAAAGAATTAGCATAACTTTTACCAATTGGAATACTTAAACATGACAAGGTATATGTCTAAACTGCTAGATTTCTCTATTAGTTCCAATTGAAGCAATATCCCCATAAATATAAACTCCTCTTCACAATCAGTTAGCAAGACACCCAGGCTTATGTGAGTTGCCAGTCCTCCAGCCTCTTAACAGCTTTGGACAGAGGCACCTGTCTTCTGATTCTCAGAGAGCAGCCTCCAGGGAAAGACCTGTCTTCGCACAGCAGAACAACAGAGAGTGACCAGTCTTCAAACAGCAGAACCCCAGAGAGACAGAGATACCTATTTTCTGCCAGGTCAAGACTTCACGTTCCAGAGAGAAGAGGGTGAAAGAGCTGTTGCTCCTTTCACATTCAAATAACAGCTGCTTGTCTCTCTATTAGCCTGGTTCCACACACTCGCATAACTCCTCTTGTTAATCAATCTAATTAAACCCTACTCTGAAACCCCAGGGGACAACCCAAAAAAAAGAACAAAACTGCATTAACTCAGATTAAAACAAACACCCTGATAATTGGGAGCAATTATTCTTCTGCATTCTCAGCACAGGCTGCTGGTTGTAGATAATCAGCATTGTATGTAGAGCTGAAACATAAACTATCCTCTCACAAGAAACATGACACAAATACATTTCTTAAAGGCACAGTATCGTAACAACATGGAGAAAGCAACAAACTGTAGGCTCCCGGATAATTTGAGAGAGGTGCAGGATTTG
This sequence comes from Carcharhinus amblyrhynchos, assembly GCF_965287045.1. Taxonomy (NCBI): domain Eukaryota; kingdom Metazoa; phylum Chordata; class Chondrichthyes; order Carcharhiniformes; family Carcharhinidae; genus Carcharhinus; species Carcharhinus amblyrhynchos. Next base: position 6,560,252 of record NC_137354.1, read on the forward strand.
ACAAATTCCTTTTGTTTGCAGAAGATGGGTCACCATGTGTAAGTGTATTCCAGCAAGCATAAATGAACCACATTTCAATTGTAAATTGGGATTAGTGTAGCTATTAGCACCGTTGGGACTGTTCAGTAAGTGTTGCCCAGTCACGGAATCACATCTAACAGTCGGCATTTTGTTTTGGCTTCTGCAAGCGTGGGCTGGCTGAGTAGCAAATGAAATGAACTCTGCGGTGAAGTTTACAAGTCAAATGAGGATTTGTTTACACAGTTCAGCTGTTGTCATGCTTCTATATTACACCTACCAGAATAGAGCAACAGTGCCAGGGAGGAATTAACATGACATGCCACAGAAAACCTGGCTCTGCAAATACTCTCTGGAACAAAATTACTGAGATTGGAAGCACGGTGATGCAACTTGTGCCATCATAGAAAGTTAGAATGCCAAGTTAAGCCTGGTGCAAAGGAAGAACATGCATTTACACAGTGCCTCATCATGTTATCACCCAGCTGGGGCTGGGAGTAGTATCTGTCATCTTTCTCGTGCTGCTCATGTCCAAGAGAGAAAATAACAACACAGCTGTAAAATTGAGCATTAAAATAAGCAAAATACTGCAGTTGTTGGAATCTGAAACAACACAGGTTGCTGCAAAAAAAATCTCTGCAGGCCTCCCAGAATCTGTTAGGAGAGAAAGAAAGTTCATGTTTTGAGTCCTTTGATTCTTCACCAGAACTGAAGTGAGGGAGAATGTGTTAAAGCTAAAATAAAACGGAGGTTTTGAATTTCAGGTTGTAAAGAGTTCACGGTGTCAAGTGAAAGATTTGCATTTCTACAGCACTTTTCTTAACATTGAGACGTCTGAAAGCATTTCACAGCAAGCATAGCCCTCAGGGAAATCAAAGGGAAAACACTGCAGATGCTGGAATCTGAGACAAAAACAGAAAAATGCTGGAAAACCTCAGCAGGTCTAACTGCCAGATTGGTCATGTTAAATTGCTACTTAGAATCATAGAATCCCTGCAGTGCAGAAGGAGGCCATTTGGCCTATCAAGTCTGCACCGACCACAATCCCTCCCAGGCCCTAACCCCATGCATTTACCCTAGCTAGTCACCCGGACACTAAGGGGCAATTTAGCATGGCCAATCCACTTAACCCGCACATCTTTTGGAGTGTGGGAGGAAACTGGAGCACCCAGAGGAAACCCAAGCAGACACGGGGAGAATGTGCAAACCCCACATAGGCAGTGACCCGAGCTGGGAATTGAACCCAGGTCCCTGATGCTGTGAGGCAGCAGTGTTAACCACTGTGCCACCATGCCACCCTTAGGACTAGTTGGATAAATTTATGGGGATAGCACCTGGTAGGGATTGTGGTCGCTGCAGACTTGATGGGCTGAATGGCCTCCTTCTGCACTGTATGATTCTATCTTGGTGAGAGAGTAGAGCCAACATTTTGAGTCTAGATGATCCTTTGTCCGAGTTCTGACAAAGGGTTACCCAGACTCGAAACGTTGGCTCTATTCTCTCTCCTCAGATGCTGTCAGACCCGCTGAGATTTTCCAGCATTTCTCTAGCCCTTAGGGAGGTGTTGTGAGGTCAGAAACAAGGCAGCCAATTGACACACAGCAAGATCCCACAATTGGCAATGAGATAAGTGACCAGGTTTTAAGGGACGGATAATAACCAGGCACCATAGCGAAGACCCCTGCTCTAAAATGATGCCACGGGGTCTTTTACAGCTACATAACAAGAGCGGAACAGCACTCAGCTTACCATTTCATCTGGAAGGATCAGCCCAGATGATATAATGTTTTTTTGGAGAGGAGTAAATGCTGACACAATATCATCATCCTTCAAAACGCACCTCTGGAATCAATGTGACACAGCAAGACTGATTTAAGGATGGAGAATGCACGAGACATTCTGATAGCCTGCCCTGAGCAGGAAGATTAATTTGTTCCTGGGAAATGCATGTCTTTCAACACAACACCCAGAAAAGAACTATAAAATTACTGTTGTGGGATCTTGCTTTGCACGAAATGCTTGCTGTGTCTGCAGGACCACAGCCGGTGTGCGTTCATACTGATGAAAGCAAATTATAAGATGCTGGAATCTGAAACCAAAAGAGAGAATGCTGGAAAATCTCAGCAGGTCTGGCAGCATCTGTAAGGAGGGGAAAGAGCTGATGTTTGGAGCCTAGACACCCCTTTATCAAAGCAAAGGGTCACCTGGACTCAAAACGTCAGCTCTTTTCTCTCCTTACAGGTGCTGCCAGACCAGCTGAGATTTGCCACATTTCCTCTTTTTGGATGCATTCATACAGTTTGTGGTACAGGAAGCAATTGATGGGAATATGAGAGAGGGTGCCTCAGTTGGTTAATTTTGCTTCTTGCCTGCAATCAAACAAAACGATCGTTTATAGAATCCCTACAGTGCAGAAGGAGGCCATTCAGCCCATCGAGTCTGCACTGACAACGATCCCCCCCAGATTCTACCCCGATATATTTACCCTGCTAATCTCATTGACAATTAAGGGGCAATTTTGCATGGCCAATCGCCCTAACCCACAAATACTATAGAATCCCTATAGGATAGAAGGAGGCCATGCGGCCCATCAAGTCTGTACTGATCATAAACCCACCCTATTTCCTGTAACCCCACACAATCCCCCTGACACCAGGGTCAATTTAGCGTGGCCAGTCCGCCTAACCTGCACGTCTTTGGACTGGGGAAGGAAACCGGAGCACCTGGAGAAAACCCACACAGACACGGGGAGAACATGCAAACTCCACACAGACAGTGACCCCAAGCCAGGAGTCGAAACCGGGACCCTCGCAATGAGGCAGCAGTGCTAACCACTGTGCCACTGTGCCATATCAAATCTTTGGGGCTTGATGGCCCTTAGCTTTGAACAGAGGAAGAATGATCACCCAGATGTTGGATCTACAAGAAGGCATTCAAACAGCTGGCTGAGCAACAATAATGAAACAGGGATCGACTTTGTGAAGAGCAATGGGTTAACTGAAATCTACTGGGGGTTATTGACGAGGCTGGCATGTTTGAGCTCAGGCGCAGTGATGTGAGACTTTGGCTATGTGTCTTACAGATTTATGCACTTTCTGAGCAGCCTTCTCCTGATCCACATCCCACCCATTTTCCATAAGACAACCTAGAGGTCCAAAGCTGTGCGGGTTAGGTGGATTGGCCAGACTAATTTGCCCCTTAGTGTCCCAGGATGCATAGGTTAGAAAGTTTAGTGGGGTAAATACATGAGGTTATGGGGAAAGGGCTGGGTGAGATTGTTGTCATTGTAGGCTTGATGGGCCAAATGGCCTCCTTCTGCACAGCAGGGATTCTATGATTCAATGAGGCGGTGAAAAAGGATCAGATTTGTGTGAAAACAAGTAATTGGCCACAACAAAATCTCCACTCCCAGAGTAATGAATTAAGTAGGCCTTTCGATATTGCAGCACGCACACTGCAATAAGATGGCAGGGGTTTATTGAGAAGGATGAAAGGACCTTTACCTTATTCAGGTCAAGTGTCTGGTTATTTGCTGTGAGTGTGGTAATTCATAAAATACTCCTCTAGAGAGAGCTCTAATACAAATGACCAAGATGGAACTTGTTCTCGGTGCACATCTCACTACCATCTGGCATCTCAAAGCACTTTACAGCCAATTAAATGCTTTTGAAGTATAGTCGCTGCTGTAATGTTGGAACTGTGGGCCGGCATGATGGCACAGTGGTTTGCACCACTGCCTTACAGCGCCGCGGATCTGGGTTCGATTCCCAGCTTGGGTCACTTGTGGAGTTTGCACAATATCCTTGCATCTGTGTGAGTTTCCTACCACATTCCAAAGATGCGCAGGTCAGGTTGATTGGCCAGGCTAAATTGATCCTAGTGGGAAGAATGTGCAGATTCTGCACAGAGTGTGACCCAAGCCGGGAATTGAACCTGGGCCCCTGATGCTCTTGGACTGCAGTTCTAACCATTGTGCCACCGTACCGCCTGTTTAGATCTTCAGATTAATCTTTAGATTGTTTGCAGTTCTCATTCGCACAAATCTTTGATTTTTTTTCATTTGATTTATTATTGTCGCATGTATTAACATACAGTGAAAAGTATTGCCTCTTGCACGCTATACAGACAAAGCATACTGTTCATAGAGAAGGAAACAAAGAAGTGCAGAATCTAGTGTTACAGTCATAGCTAAGGTGTAGAGAAAGATCAACTTAATGGAAGGTAGGTCCATTCAAAGGGCAGCAGGGAAGAAGCTGTCCTTGAGTCGGCTGGTACCTGACCTCAAAGTTTTGTATCTTTTTCCCGACGGAAGAAGGCGGAAGGGAGAATGTCGGGGGTGTGTGGGGTCCTTTAATTATACTGGCTGCTTTGCTGAGGCAGCAGCAAGTGTAGACAGAGTCAATGGATGAGAGGCTGGTTTGAGTGATGGATTGGGAATCTCTGTCTTTACTAAATTAACACACGCACCAATCAGAGTGATGCTTTATTGGGTAAAAAGTAGCATCAGCGCAATTTCCATTTCTATTCCTATTCACACTATTTCCTGCACATGATCCATTTTCTGTTCTGATCTCTCTGGGTGTTTATGTAAAGTGTCTTGTGAAGTCCACCTGCATCATAAATACAAGTTGGGGTTGAAAAGGAAGTAAGTAAACTATGATAATACTGTGATAAATCTGAAAGGCTTTTATCTGCGGTGTGGTTGATGTAAGGAACAAATTCAGATCAAAGGCAGAATGCTGCAGATACCGGAGTTCTGATTCACATCAATGTTTGTTGTTTCAATCAAACAGCTCTTTAAAAAGGAAAATGAAAGTTATCTAAATATAAATAAACTGTCCTTCCTCCATCACATTACCACTATACTGCAAGTATCTCATTCCCTCAGACAGAAAAACTAAGCTCCTCACCTCTTGCTGGAGCTGGAATCTTACATAAATATCCTTCCTCCAGTCTCTCTCTCTTCCTGTCAGTCTGCAGAACTTCCCTCCGTCACAACTATGAAGCTGGCACACTGGTTAGCACTGCTGCCTCACAGCGCCAGGAACCTGGGTTCAATTCTCTGCTTGGGTCACTATCTGTGTGGAGTTTGCATGTTCTCCTTTTGATTTTGATTTGATTTATTATTGTCACATGTATTAGTACACAGTGAAAAATATTGTTTCTCTCATGCTATACAGACAAAGCATACCATTCATAGAGAAGGAAAGAGCGAGTGCAGAATTTTACAGTCATATTTAGGGTGTAGAGAAAGATCAACTTTGTGCGAGGTAGGTCCATTCAGAAGTCTGACGGCAGCAGGGAAGAAGCTGTTATTCAGTCGGTTGGTACGTGACCTCAGACTTTTTGAATCTCTTTGTGTCTGTGTGGGCTTCCTCCAGGTGCTCTGGTTTCCTCCCACACTCCAAAGATGTGTGGGTTAGGTTGATTGGCCATGATAAACTGACACTAGTGTGAGGGGGATTAGCAGGGTAATTATGTGGGGTTGCGGGAATAGGGCCTGTGTGGGATTGTGGTTGGTGCAGACTCAATGGGCTGAATGGCCTCCTTTTGCACCATAAGGATTCTATGATTTTAAGCTCAGTTGACCTCAACATCATTCACTGCATATTTGTGGCCTTGCATTTACATTTCACTTTATCAGCTTCATCAATTCCCCTCTGGGCCATTTCAGTATAATTGCCGTCTTCAGTTGAGTGAGTTTAGCAGTGAGGGGTTGGTATAAGCAGCCATGTGGAGATAGTTCAATACCTCCCTCTATAAAGATCTTTAAAAATTCTTTCACGGGATACGGGCATCACTGGCAGGGCCAGCAATTGTCACCCATTCCCCTTATTGCCCTTGAACCACCCTACCAGAACATCTTTGGACTGTAGGAGGAAACCGGAGCACCCGGAGGAAACCCACACAGACATGGGGAGAACATGCAAACTCCACACAGACAGCGACCCAAGGCTGGGAATCGAACCCAGGTCCCTGGCGCTGTGAGGCAGCAGTGCTAACCACTGTGTCACCCAATTATGCCACCAGGCCAACATTACCACTTTGCCATTGTCTCTCCTTGAAGTCATACAGTTTGTCATTATTTACAGGGTGTTTTCATTGTAAACATCCTTATCCTCCCTAACCACAAACTGCACCCAGAAGTGGGTCTCAATAATTATACTTAACCAACAGATCCATACCTTTTCACCTGCTAATAGCTGACTCCAACTCCCACAGATTAATCACTTTACAACGTTCTGGACTCATCACCGAGCTTAATAATTTCAAACTGTAACCCTATCGCCATTTGTTCGACAGTTGGTGATGATTCTGCTATTGCCATTTACATCTCTAGATACATCTTTTATTTCTTTTCTTGAACCATCATCAAATCTTTTTGCTCTGTGCCATCATTCTTCTTTTGGTTAATGTCTCCCTGCCTTCCACCCTATCACGTGACTCCCGTGTCGTTCATTCCTTTCCTTTCTCATTTATTGGCCTTGCTTAAAACCTCTTACTTTTCCTAACTTTTTTTTCCAGTTTCAATAAGTGGTCATTTTGACTCTGCTTGTCTCTCCGCGGATGCTGCCAGACCTGCTGAGCATTTCCTATTTTATCCGTGGTATTTTGTTGTGCCTGCGTTAAGATAAATGGCCAGTTGCTCTGGTTTTGCTGTTCGAAGGATGACGCTGGGGAAACTGACCTGTCCTCTTTTAAATTGTACCAAGGGGACCATTGACATTTACCTGCTCAGTGGCTCCATTTTCACCTCTCACTGGGAAGATCGTACCTCCACCCACGTTCTGCTCCTTCAGTGCTAGGCATTCAGGTACAAACTGTAACTCAGTGAGTGATGCAGCTGCATCTTGAGACATAAGCCTGTGGGTTCAAAATCTCTATCTCGAAGCTTTGAGCATACCTTGTTTGTCACATGAGGAACAGAATGGTTGAGGGTCTGTACTCATCGGAGTTTAGAAGGATGAGGGGTAATCTTATTGAAACTTACAGGATACTGCGAGGCCTGGATAGAGTGGACGTGGAGAGGATGTTTCCACTACTGGAAAAAACCGAACCAGAGGGCACAACCTCAGGCTAAAGGGACGATCCATTAAAACAGATGAGGAGGAATTTCTTCGGTCAGAGAGTGGTGAATGTGTGGAACTCTTTGCTGCAGAAGGCTGTGGAGGCCAGGTCATTGAGTGTCTTTCAGGCAGAGGTAGATAGATGGATTCTTGATTAATAAGGGGACCAGAGGTTATGGGGAAAAGGCAGGAGAATGGGGATGAAAAAAACATCAGCCATGATTGAATGGCGGAGCAGATTTGATGGGCTGAGTGGCCTAATTCTGCTCTTGTGTCTTATGGTCAAGGCTGACATTCCTGCTGAAGAACTGCCATGCAGTTTGAGGTGTCATCTTTCTGATTAGGTGTGTGTTATATATTTAAAAGGGTTGATGAGTAGCACTGTTGGCCAAAGCATTCCTGCTGGTATTAGCACTTTTCCATCAGGAAGTGCCAGTAGGTCCATTCAAAGTTCAGCTTAACCTTTCACATCTGCCGCTTCCACCACCGTAGCTGCAGTTCCTTCAAACATGGCAAACCCCAAAGAAAAAACCCCTATGTGTCTTGTGAATGAGTTAGCCCGTTTCAACAAGATTCAGCCAGAATACAAACATAAAAGGGTTGATGGTTGCCGTCTTTCAGATTAAGTATGTTATAATATTTAAAAGGGTTGATGGTTGCTTTAAAAGCTGATCGTGAGATTTGATGGTGATGTCATTAGGGTGTTGCCACAGGCTGCTGTGTTGCTTTCAGTTGGTATTCTGCAGTGTAGACAGCAGCTTTCTCAATAAAACCTGTGTGTTGATTTGAATCTACTCGTACAAACTTTTTTTTTGGTGTAAAATGCACAACCCCTAACAGAGTTGGGACAATAAGGTGTTGAACCCAGACCTCCCTGCCTTGTCAGGTGGGTTTAAAAGATTCATCAGCATGATCCAGGTAAGAGTGTGTTCTCCCCAGCACCCTTGCTAAGGTTTATCATTCAGCCAATTCCTAATAAGAGACAATAGGTCAGATATATTACTGTTGGTGAGAATTTCCTAGTTGGCAAACTGGGTGTCGTGATGCCTGCACCACAATAATGACTACACTTCAAAGATACTTGGCGAGAGGACATTGTTCAGCTTGTGATGCTCAAATCTTGGAGAGGGACTTGATCCTGTGACTTGAATATTTCTGACTAAAGCAACAGTGAAGCGAGCAGATATCACAGAACACAGAACAGTGCAGGAGAGGCTCATCGAGTCTGCACTGATGCATAAAATGTTCTGACCTGCCAGCACTTGGCCCAGAGCCTTCTGGCATTCCAAATACTCATCCAGGGACACAGGTGTGGTCTTCACCCACATTGGACAATCCCATCCCTCTTATTCAGCACTGACTCTCCTTTAGCAGCTGGCATTTCAAAGTAAGTGCCTCAATTTGTTATTCTCTGAGGCAATATGTTTGATTGGAGTCATAAAGCTGGCTTCCACACATTTAGCAGCAACACCCACTTGAAGGGAATGTCCTCCCACCTCATTGAATTTCAGCTGCTGTTATCCGCTGAAGCAGAAAGTTCCTCCACTGACAGCGATCTATTCAGACACAACCAAGCAAGTCACAGCTTTGATTAAAAACCCTAAATCATTTCAATTATTTGTGAGGAGACAGATTCAACAGAGCGTTTTAATTTATCAGTGAAGGTATAGGCCAAATAGACAGAAGATAAGATGTGCAAAGGTCGAGGGGGTAAAAGGATGTACCTGGAATGATGCAGCCCACAATCCAACGTTTGCTTTCAAACTTCTTAGAGGTATGTTGCTTAGACACGCTCCCAGGTACCCCCTTCAATAGACATGCTAGGGATCTCTACCCTGTGCACTAGGCAGTCAAGGATCAGGAATGGAGGGCTTAGAGCGTGAGACTGTAAGATATAGGAGCAGAATTAGGCCATTCGGCCCATTGCTTCTGCTCTGCTTTTCGATCATGGCTGATATGTTTCTCAATCCCATTCTCCCATCTTTTCCCTGTGACCTTTGATCCCCCTACCAATCAAGAATCCACTTCTGTCTTAAATACACTTCATGACCCGGCCTCCACAGCCTCCTCTCTGGCAATGAATTCCACAGATTCACCACCATCCAGCTGAAGAAATTCCTCCTCATCTAGTAATTATCTAAAGAGTCGTCCCTTTATTATGACGCTGTGACCTCAGATCCTAGTCTCACCTACTAATGAAAATATCTTCCCCACGTCCACTCTATCCAGGCCTTTCAGTATTCTGCAAGTTTCAAATTATAACACAATAAGACAGAGCCACCTAGGCCTTGTGAAAGGGAAATCATGGTTGATACATTTATTGGAGTTCTTTGAGGATGTAACAAGCAGGATGGATAAAGGAGGCCATTGAGATCTAGGGTATTTGGATTTGAGAGGTTACTGCATAAAGGCGTTGGGGATGAACTCTGAGCATAGATAGTGGATTGGCTAAATAATAGGAAACAGAGTGGTGTAAATGGGTCATTTTCAGATCAGCAAGCTTTAACTAGTGGAATGCTGCAGGCATCAGCACTGGGGTTTCAACTATTTATGGTTACATTAATGACCTGCGTGAAGGGACTGAATGTATTGCAGCTAAATTTGCAGATGATTCAAAGATAGATAGGAAAACAAGTTGTGAGGAGGGACACAAAGTGGGGGGAATTCATCTACGGAGAACCATTTTACAGGCTTTACGCTGGGCATCATGGCCTCTGCAAGTCTAAAATTTCCACCTCATCCTTCTAAACTCCATTATCGTGTATTTAGGAATTTCATATCTCAAATTTCCAGCGTTGCGTTCATTTAGAATTCTTGTTATCTGCAATCCTTGTGCAGATATAGCTTCCTCTTCCTCAGCCAACTATCGTTCTCTGCTTTACCAAGTCAGGCTCCTGATGAAGCAGAAGGGACACCCAAATTTCCTCGATGACTGTGAGACGGGGCGAAGTACTGACACACAGCAGTGCTGGAGACAGAAATAAGCCACTGACTGCTGCGGCTGCCATGGGAACGTGTAACCAAGGTACCATTAACCTTCTCTGATTGTCAGCCCACACGATGGTTCCCATTAAGAAATGCAAATGTTATTTATCCCTTGTTGTGTCTGAAAAAGTAAGAACTCTGCTCTCTTTGGAATAAATAAGCTGTTGTTGGCGTCTGGTTAATAATTACGGAGGAGTCAACAGTGGTACCAAGTTCTTATTGCTGGGAGAATGTATGCGTATTATGAAGTAAATTTTCATTTCTGCATGATTTTATATTTGTACCATATAAAATTCATACCATATAAAAATGCACTGCAGCAACTCACCAAGGTTCCTTCGACAGAACCTTCCAACACATGACCCCCAGCAAACACGAGAATATTACCACCTGAAAATTTACCACTGTGCCACATACCAACTTGACTTGGAACTACCCACTACCTCATAGAAGCTCTATCCACTTCCTACCCTTTCACACAATATTTATCCATTGCATTAAGAGGGCAAGATATACATCAGCAGGAAAAATATACCCCTAAGAGGCAGGAACTAAAAAACGCCCAAGAACACTTCAGCACTGCAGCTTTACAGAACCTTAGCTAGGCCGCACTTGGAATATTGTGTTCAATTCTGGTCGCCACACTACAAGAAGGATGTGGAGGCTTTGGAGAGGGTACGGAAAAGATTCACCAGGATGTTGCCTGGCATGGAGGGCATTAGCTATGAGGAGAGGTTGGAGAAACTTGGTTTGTTCTCACTGGAACAACAGAAGTTGAGGGGAGACCTGAAATGAGCCTACAAGACTGAGGGGCGTGGACAGAGTGGATAGTCAGAAGCTTTTTCCCAGGTAATTTCCCAGAGTCAATTACTAGGAGGTACAGGTTTAAGGTGCGAGGGGCAAGGTTTAAAGGAGGTGTACGAAGCAAGTTTCTTTACACAGAGAGTGGTGGGTGCCTGGAACTCGCTGCTGGGAGAGATAATGGAAGCAGATAGTGACTTTTAAGGGGCATCTTGACAAATACATGAATAGGATGGGAATAGAGGGGTATTGTCCCCGGAAGGGTAGGGGGTTTTAGTTCAGTCGGGCAGTATGGTCGGTGCAGGCTTGGAGGGCCGAAGGGCCTGTTCCTGTGCTGTAATTTTCTTTGTTCTTTGTTCAACATACTCTGGGAGGTGAGATCACAGATACATGGATAGGAAGGGTTCAGAATGATGTGGGCAAATGCAGCCAAACGGGATCAGCTTAAATGAGCTTTTAGGTTGACGTGGACGAGTTTGGGCTGAAGGGCCTGTCTCTGTGCTGTAGTTTATATGGTTCTATGAACTCCTTCACTGTCATTGGATCAAAATCCTGAAACCTCCTAACAGCACTGTGTGTATTCCTATATTACACAGCTGTTCTTGGCAGCAGCTCACCGCTACCATTTCGAGGGCAATTAGGGATAGACGACAAATTCTGGCCTTTCCCAGCACTGTTTCGAGTCCATACGACTCTTCTTCAAAGCCTTGAAATGTTAACTCTTTTTCTCTCTCTCTCCACAGGCACTGCCTGACCTGCTGAGATTATCCAGCATTTTCTCTTTTTATTTCCGATTTCTAGCATCCGCAGTAACTTGCTTTTATAGGCGGGGTTTTACAGCCTCACTCGAGTGAGACTGGAAAATCCTGCCCGACGTTCCCACTATCCGCCCCTCGCCTGCTCTGATTCTGTGGCAGGTGGGGCGGTAGAATTCTAGCTTTTTTTTTAACCTGTTCCTTTTCTCCCAGATGAACTGCTGGCTCTGGGTGAGATGGGCAAATTGCGTATAGTGACACACAAACTATCACAACAGTGTGGGATAAACTGGGTATTTTCCCACTTGTCATTGTTTGTGTGTAACATGACTGTGCAAGTTCATTATTCTGAAGATTGAGAGCAGGGCAAGTTGAGATACACAAGTGGGGAACACGCACACTTGCTTCTGACTCAACCCAGTTCTTATCTTCCTTCTGAACTCTGCACTCTGCTCAGGTACCTGCCCTGCTGACTGTGCACCCTTCAGTACCTCTGCTGTCCTGTGCCTCTTTCTTAATGTGTGGCACGTGAAGGAATCCACAATCACATTTCCTGCTCTCTGGATAGGGTGTGGTGATGGATTGAAAAAAAAGCCTTGCATTTGTATGGCACGTTTCATGATCCAAAGCACTTTACAGCCAATAAGGTACTTTGGAAGTGTTGTCACTGTTAGCACTGCTGCTTCACAGCTCCAGGGACCTGAGTTCGATTCCTGGCTTGGGTCACTGTCTGTGTGGAATGTGCACATTCTCCTCGTGTCTGCGTGGGTTTCCTCTGGGTGCTCCGGTTTCCTCCCACAGTCCAAAGATGTGCGGGTTAGGTTGACTGGCCATGCTAAAATTGCCCTTAGTGTCCTGAGATGCGTAGGTTAGACGGATTAGTGGGTAAATACGTAGGGATGTGGGGGTAAGGCCTGGGTGGGATTGTGGTTGGTGCAGACTTGATGGGCCGAATGCTCTCTTTCTGAGATGTAGGCTTTCTACTGCTGTAATGTAGGAACAGTAAGAAGTTTAAACACCAGGTTAAAGTCCAACAGGTTTACTTGGAATCATGAGCTTTTGGAGCTCTGCTCCTTCATCAGGTGAGTGGAGAGGTAGGTAAAGTTTATTAGTCACAAGTAGGCTTACATTCACACTGCAATGAAGTTACTGTGAAAATCCCTTATACTTCGGCGCCTGTTTGGGTACACTGAAGACAATTTAGCATAGCTAATCCATCTACCCTGCACATCTTTGGACTGTGGGAGGAAACTGGAGCACCCAGAGGAAACCCACGCAGACATGGGGAGAATGTGCAAACTCCACACAGGCAGTGACCCGAGCCGGGAATCAAACCCGTGTCCCTGGCACTGTGAGACAGCAGTGCTAATTACAGTGCCACCATGCCACTCATCAGGCGAGCTGATGGAGCAGTGCTCTGAAAGCTCGTGATTCCAAATAAACCTGTTGAACTTTAACCTGATGTTGCGAGACTTTTTACTGTCTAGTCCAGTGCTGGCATCTCCACGTAATGTAGGAAAGTGGCAGCCAATTAGCGCACAGCAAGCTCCCACAAACAGCAATTGACAATGACCAGGTAATGTGAATTGTAATGTTGAGAGGTAAACATTGGCCAGGACTCTAGGGGAAGAACTTCCCTGCTTTTCTTTGAGTGCTGATCTTCTACGCCTCACCTGAGAGGGCAGAGACAGGGCCTCGGTTTATTGTCACATCTGAAAGCTGGCGCCTCTGACGATGCAGCACTCCTGCGGTACTGCATTGGAAGTGTCAGCCCTGATCTTTTATCCTTGAACCTACAACTTACAAACTCAGAGGTGAGTGCGCCGCTGACTGAAGCACGGCTGACAGCTAATTCTGCCACTGGTGTGTTTTATGTTGACTTGAAAGCGGTGTGGTGGGAGGGTCTCTTGTACATGGATCATTCATGTATATATGGCAGCTCATTAGCAACATAATTAAGTATTAGCTGCAAAAATGTATACAAAACACCTTTCCTCAGGCAGTGCTGTCAGATCATTGGCAAGATTAACCCATTTCGCTGAGATTTTCCCATTGGATGCCAGGAGTAGGGCAAAGCAAATGTACAAAGGCCACTAAACAGTTAAAATGATCTTGACAGAAGATGGCACCGTAACAATTTATACATCACTATTCCTGTCTGGCATTCTGTACACATCCTCTTTAAGCCTGGGCTCCCTGACTGCAGAATGTTGTATCTAACCACTAACAAGTTGCCTTGGATCAGTGACAAGCTAATCAGTTGGTGGATGGCAGTTGTCTTGTTTTTTTTGTATTTTCCCTTCTTTCTCTGCCTCCCTGCTGTGTTTGACTCCAGGAGACTGGAGCACAAAATCTAGCTGTATGCTCGAACTGAGGGATGTCCTCTGCCCAGTCAGTGACATCATTTTTCATTAAAGCAAAGCACCAACTTGCCCTCTTGGATGAATGTAAACCATCACCTGGCATTATTTCCACAGAGGAGAAGGAGAATTCTTCCTAATGTCACGGCCATCATTTATCCCACAATTAACATCACTAAGAATGGGGTAATGCAGCATAATGGGTGTGTTATTGAACTAATGATCTGGTGAAGTTAGTTAGAACCATAGAAAATTACAGCTCAGAAACAGGCCTTTTGGCCCTTCTTGTCTGTGCTGAACCATTTTTCTGCCTAGTCCCACTGACCTGCACTTGGACCATTTCCCTCCACATCCCTCTCATCCACAAACCCGTCCAAGTTTTTCTTAGATGTTAAAAGTGACCCTGCATTTACCACTTTATCCAGCAGCTCATTCCACACTCGTGAAGAAGCCCCCCCCCCCTCTAATATTCCCTTTTAAACTTTTCTCCTTTCACCTTTGACCTATGCCCTCTGGGTTTTTTTTCTCCCCTAGCCTCAGTGGACAAAGTTAAAATCCCACTGCGGAGTCAGCGTATGAACTAGAAGCAGGAGTAGGCCCTTCGAGCCTGCTGTGCCATTCAGTAAGATCATGGCTGATCTGATTGTAACCTCCCACATTCTTCCCCGGTAACCCTTCACCCCCATTGTAAATCTATCTTCCTCTGTCCTGGAAACGACTCTGCTTCCACTGCCTTTTGAGGAAGGGATTTCCAAAGAGTCGCTATTATCCATTTCTTATCTCTGTCTGAAGTGGGTGGCCCTTGCTTTTAAGCAGTGACCACGAGCTCTAGATTCTCCCACACGACGAAACATCCCCCCACCCCCCCCAACATCCATCCCTCGGGATCTTGTATGTTTTGGTCAAGTCGCCTCTTCCTCTTCTAAACTCCAGTGACACGAGCCCAGCCTGACCAATCTTTCCTCATAAGACAACCCTCCCATTCCTAGCTCTAGATTGGTAAACCTTCACTGAACTGCTTCCAACCTTCCTAAAGTAAGGAGGCCAATACTGTATAGTCCTCCAAGTATGGTCTCATCAGTGTAACCTCCTAGGGATTTCCACAGTAACTTCATTGCACTTATTAATGTTAATGTGACATTAATAAATAAACATTAAACTTTAAAAAACTTACCCTACTTTTGAATTCCATTCCTCTTGCAATAAATGATAACATTCTATTAGTTTTCCTAACTACTTGCTGTACCTACATACAGGCCTTTTGTGATTCATGCACTAGGACACTCGGATCTCTCTTGTTCTGTAATTTCTCACAGTTAGATAATATGCTTTTTATTCTTCCTGCCAAAACGGATAATTTCACATTTTCCCACATTATACTCTGTTTGCCAGATCTTGGCCCACTCACCTGACCTATCTATATCATGGAGCCTCCTTATGACCCCCTTCACAATTTACTTGCCTACCTATCTTTTGTATCATCAGCCAATTGAGCAACCATATCTTCAATCCCTTCAATAACTAGTGAAAAGTTGAGGTCCCAGCACTGATCCCTGTGGCACACCATTCGTTAAATCCCTCTAACCAGACAAAAAAACTAATTTATAGTCACCCTCTTGTTTCGTGTTAGCTAGCCAACCTTCTATCCATGCCAGTATGTTACCCCCTACATCATGAGCCTTTCTTTTTTGCATTGACCTTTGATGTGGCGGCTTATCCGGAAATCCAAATATACTTCCCCTTTATCCCCAACATGCAACTTCCTCAAAGAATTCCAGTAAATTGGTTAAACGTAATTTCCCTTTCACAAAACCATGTCGACTCTGCCTCCAAGAATATATTTTCAATTAATTAAATACATCTGGAATTCTAAAAAACACTAATACCAGTAATGGCTGCCTTGGATCTAAGGCACTGTCATAGAAAATAAAACATCTGGTTCACTGATATCCTTTAAGGAACTAAATCTGCTAACTTTACCCAGTCTGGTCCACACGTGGCTTCAGCCTCGCAGCAACTTGACTCCACCCCCCCACCCCCCGCCTAACATGGCCTCGCAAGTCAATGAGTTATATTGAATAAGGCAGCTCACCACCATCTTCTGAAGGTTAATTTGGGATGGGAGATGACCTTCCCAATGATGGAAACATTTTGTTGATTTGAGTAAAAGGAAACAGGTCACACTATTGTTTGCAAAATTTTTCTGTGCTAAAATTGGTTGCTGCAATTGCTACTTTGATGGGCTGCAAAGGACTTGGGAATGTCTTTAGTTCCAGAAAGCTGCTACAGTCTATGTCTTTCAGTCTTGCACCACTAATTTAAAGTTATTAAAGTAGGACTTACATTAACATTGCGATGAAGTTACTGTGAAATTCCCCTAGTCGCCACAGTCCGGCGCCTGATCGGGTCAATGCACCCTAACCCGCACATCTTTCAAACTGTGGAAAGAAACCAGAGCACCTGGAGGAAACCCACGCGGACATGGGGAGAATGTGCAGTCTCTGCACAGACAGTGCCCCAAGCCAGGAACTGAACCCGGGGTCCCTGATGCTATGAGGCAGCCATGCTTGCCATCATGTCACCCAAATTTGTTTCCCCCATCTGAAGGATACAGCAACTGATTGTCTCTTCTCTTCATTCTTGTGGCTGCAACCGGCAATGTTTTAGTTCATTTCCAGCTCTCTCCACAAGGATCGCTGTAGACCAGTCAGATACCCATGCTGCAGACCTGCCTTTCAATTTCTCTGTGGCTAGAGGGCGGTTAATTGCTTTTACCCAGCCAGCCTCACTTATGGTGAGTAGATCCTAGCAGAACATTTAGGAACTCACGACTGTACAGTCAACTTTTATGCAAGAGAGTTTCACACATTGGTGTGCTTTTGTGAAGTTTTTACGTGTGACCTGTTACAAAATATTGATAAGAAATATTTTGGATGGAACTCCTCTGAACAAGTTTGAAGTCCTAGTCAATCTTCTTTGCTTCAAAGTTGAACAATATCACACAATGTCATTTGACACACAATAATGATTGCTCCACTTTCAGATTTTGTTTTGTGACTGTTACAAAACTGACGATATTCCCTTGGTGATAAAGTCACTATTGGCAAAGTGTGATGATACTGTGCTATTAACATATGTTATGTTTAAGGGGGCACTGCTTTAAGATTCAGTGGTCTGATAAAAGCAGTTTGTCTGGTAGGAACACAGCAGATGCAGGAAAGCAGGATAATTACTCCTTTCAACATGTGTTTATTTAGCTGAAGGCTCAATGATCTCTTCACCAGAGAGGAGGATTCTCAAGGTGTTTTCTTGATTAAAGTAATGGAAAGTCAGGGTCATATAGTCATGTGATACTAGAACTGGGAGGAGCTAGGTTTGTAGCTGAGGAAAACAGCTTTGAGTTTGGTTGCTGGAGAGGGCTGTTTAAAGATAGAAACCTACATGCAGCTCTCTCTACAAACTCTCTCTGGAAGCTCCAAAACTATTAACAAAGGTTAAAGCAAGTATGCCTGGATTTTTAGACTTAAATTGCACCTTAAAATAGTTTAAGAGAAATATTGCTTAATTAGAACTGAATAGTAATAAGTTAGAAGTTAAGAGTTTGTTTCTTGTTTAAAGATTGTTTAGTGGTTAAGAGTTAAACTGTTTCATTTTGTTGGAGGTATATTTAAACTTATAAATAAAGCTTGTTTTTTAAAAAAAAAAATTCCTAATTTGTCAGTGAAATTACACCTGGAATAAAACATTCTTTCCTCACGTTTATGTCAAAATAGAAAAATTGTTGGGGGTTTAGTGCGGATGCAGACTCTCTGATCTGGCACCCTAACAAAAGACAATCTATACTTGTTCAATTCTAATCCTGGAAATAAAGAGGTCCAAACTGGTAGTGAACAGGGTGGGGGGGGCAATGGGAAGGAGGACAATGCTATAAATGTCCAACAGATCAGGCAGTATTTACAGGGGGAAGAGACAGGTTAAGTAGAAACTGTCAGCCAAATTTAGCTTTTGTTTTGTTCTGCACACAGTCTTTCTCTTCCCTCCTCCTCCCATCCCAGGAAGCTAAATTTGCTGCATCTCTGCAGACAAGCATAATGAAACGCTGACCTCGGCAGTGACAGCTCACATTCCAGGGTTTCACTGCTGTTTAGACAGTAGGTGGCACATTTCTACCACAGCCAGAGCTCAGCCTGGGATCATATTCACAGAAAGAAGTCTCACACTGACGATCATATTCACAGAGACAGGTAGAGTCCTGTCATTTAATTCTCTCTCGCTGTTTTTGTAAAACTCTCCTGGAGAGATGAAAAGGAGTAGATTTTAAAAGCAGCTTGGTAACTCTGACTGATATTCCACCAAGTACAAAGCAGTTTATGCCAGTACTTAATTATCTCCATTTGGATTTGCTGTCACTTGTTTCATTTCCTCCTCCCCGGACCAGGTATATAAACAGCCAAAAGCTGCCACTCTCCCCAGTCCTCCCACGCAGCTGCTCTCGTAAGTCTGCTCAAAATGAAATGTACGACTGGGGCAGGGGAAAGGGGAAATTCAGCAGGTGGACACCGAGGAGTTGGAGATGTTCTGCATTCAAAATTCAATTCCCTGTTCCTTTTAATTCCATGATGTGGAGATGCTGGCATTCCCATTAATTCCGTAAGAAGTCTCATAACACCAGGTTAAAGGCCAACCAGTTTATTTGATAGTAAACCCACAAGCTTTCGGAAACGCTGTTCCTTTGTCAGGTGTGTGGAAACAAGAACAGCGTTTCCGAAAGCTTGTGGGTTTACTATCAAATAAACTGGTTGGCCTTTAACCTGGTGTTATGAGACTTCTTACTGTGTTTACCCCAGTCCAACGCCAGCATCTCCACATCATGACTCCCATTAATTCCCACAGACTGAAGCTGTCGATTTCATCTTGGTGTTCTCACACTTAGAGTTTCGACACCAAGACAACAGTAACAAAAGAAACTTCACGTGAAAGTTCTCAGACCCCTTCACATCATTCACAGAGCATCACTCACTCACCTGATGAAGGGGCAGTGCTTTGAAAGCTTGTGCTACCAAATAAACCTGTTGGACTTTAACCTGATGTTGTGAGACTTCTCACTGTGACTGCCCGAGTCCAATGTCAGCATCTCCACATCATCATTCATAGAATCCCTACAGTGCAGAAGGAGGCCATTCAGCACTTTGAGTCTGCACCAACACTCTGACAGAGTATCTTACCCAGACCCTCTCCCCCACTCTATCCCAATAACACCACACATTTCCCACGGCTAATCCCCAAACCTACACACCTTTGGACACTGAAAGGCAACTTAGCATAGCCAATCCACCCAACTTACACATTTTTGGACTGTGGGAGGAAACTGGAGCACCCAGAGGGAACTCACGCAGACACAGGTAGAATGTGTAAACTGTACATGGACATTCAACTAGGTCAAAGCAGGGAATAAGGAATACAATGAGAAGTATGAGTGAGGAACATGTGAGCAGGATAGAGAGGCAGTGGGGAAGGGGTGAGGTTATTAAGGCTGCAGAGAAAATCTCTATAGGGTAACTCTCCCCCTCTCTCTCAGCCAAGTGTCTTCTCCCAGGCATGTACACTAAATTGAGAACTTGTTATCCGGGGAAAATGAGGGAGCTTCACTGCTGTAAAATTACATATTTTATAATGGAGCATGTACCCTATGAACAAGATGAGAAATCAGAATTGTTATTAGCTGCCAGGATATTCCTGGTTAGGGCTTGGCTCAGTGGGTTGCCTTGCACACTTCTATGTGGAAGTTAGCAAAGACTGAAATAATTGACCTTTAATTCAGATCTCTTTCTATCATCGAATGCAACAATCTCAGGTCTTCTGCCAATCTCCTGCTTTTACTTTCTGTTATGGTTCATTTCAGTAGTGCTTCCTCATGTGAATTTCAACCCATCTTTTTCTCCCCCCAGATTCAATTGAAATACTTTTGCACCTTGTTATAATTTGGGTCAGAATCTCCAAAGTGTTTAATGAAGCCTTTTATCCCCACTAGCAAAAGTATGAAATTTTGATTTCTTATCTGCTTCCTGTTTCATCACATGCAGGGCCATTTTAAACATTATCTAATCAATCACCTGCTCTATTCAGCCTTTCCCTAAAATTTGACACAGTTTGATAATGTAGTCTCCGGACGCTCATTCGCCAATTTCTCCTGAATCAATTTAAGTGGTTCCCTTACCTCATGGCCAAAAATCAATTCAAATGGACTGCATTTGGTTGACTCATTAGGTGCATTCCAAGAAGTACAAATGGAATTCCTTTATCCCAATCCTCTGGATAATCTTGACAATAAGCCCTCAACATTGTCTTTAAAGTTTGATGTCGCCAACCTCACCTTTTATTGGAACACTACTCTTCTCACTCTGAATTCTACATATTACCACCTTTTCCTTCCAACCTGCATAACTCCTCATCTCTTACCATCAAAGATTGACCTGTTCCTTAAAATTCTAACTTCATTACCTACTCTTCCTGGTACACGAGTAGATTTTACTCACACAAGTAAATTCTTTAAAGAGATCTGGCACCTTTTTATCAATCAAATCCTGACCAGGTTGTACATTCTTTTGCACCTCTTTCTCTTCAACTGGGCTTTCCTTTTTGCTCCTTTAACAAATCCCATTGGTTTATCTTGTTTTACCACATCAGTCTTCCCAGTTCTTAAACCATCAACACTACAATTTTACATGGCCCAATTTATTACGGTGAAACCATCCAAGACTTTTCATTTCTCTTCCACCCTCCTGTATATCCTTTTTAACCTGAGGTACATGGTCTTTATTATCTCCCACAAGATCTCTACCACCTGAGGACTTTTTTTCCCTCATGGGCTGAAACTGATATCATAAACCAAACTTTGATTTATGAACTAATTCGTAATCATCTGCCATTTCCGCTGCTAACCTCACAGTTTTGACCCTCTATTCTTCCACACGAGTTCTCACTGCATCAGGAAGTGAATTTTTAAACTCCTCCAAAATAATCATTTCTCTAAGAGATTCATAAATCTGATCTATTTTCAAAGCCCTTATCCACCTATCAAAATTACTTTGTTTGATCCTTTCAGCCTCAAGATAAAGGGGGGGCAGTTTAGAACGGAGTTGAGGAGGAACTTCTTCACTCAAAGGGTGGTGAATCTCTGGAATTCTCTGCCCGTTGAAGTGGTGGAGGCTACCTCGCTAAATATTTTTAAGACGCGGGTTGCTGGGTTTTTGATAAGAGAGGGGATTAAGGGTTATGGGGAGAGGGCGGGAATGTGGAACTGAGCCACGACAGATCAGCCATGATCTTATTGAATGGCGGGGCAGGCTCAAAGGGCTAGATGGCCTACTCCTGCTCCTATTTCTTATGTTCTTTCTATGTATGTTTGATTAGGTTTTTTTCCTTAGATTTCTAAACTGTTGTATGTAGGCTTCTGGTACTAGTTCATATGAATGTAAGATAGATTTTTTTCTCTTCATCATACTTCCCAAATACCTTTTTCTAATTGGCATACACACCTCTCACTAGCTCTACCTACCAACTTTATTTGAATCAGCAATACCCATGTCGTCATTTCATTTGTTTAGCCACTTTCTCAAATGAAATGAAAAAGGCTTCTACATCTTTTTCATCAAACTTTGGCAATGCATGAACATATTTAAATAGATCCCCACCAAGTTACAAAGCTCTTGCTCTTTCTCACTGTCCTCATCACTATCCTCAAACTGTACCTCTGCCAGTTTGAACTGAAGTTCATTTTTTTATTGCAAGTTTCCAAAGTTCAAATTCTATCTCTTTTTCCTTTTCTTCTGCCAGGACTATCCTTTCCCTTTCTTTCTTTTTTGCAAGGGCTATCCTTTTCCTTTCTTGTTCCCTTGCAATTCAAACAGTTTCATTTCTTGTGCTTTTTGTTCTCTGCTTTTTCTGGCCTTCCTTTCCTTGGTTTCCACTACTCTCTCTCTCTCTCTCTCTCTCGCTCTCTCCTTTTATTTTGACTTCAAGCTCCTTTAATTCATTTTCTTATTCGAGCTGTTTCATTTGTAATTGAATTCTAGCCATTTCCAATGATTTGGACTGTGTTTCCGATAATTTTAAATGCTGAGCTATTGCCACAATTATCTATCTCTCCCTTCCTTACAGGTAAATCCAACTGCAATGTTCTTGTCAACTCCAAAAACTTTGTTTTAGACACTTTTTGTAAAGTACCCTGCGTGACCTGTTCCAAACCCAGGAACTCATTTGCCTTTGAAAGAGCCATTATTTCAAAAGGCATTCCTAGTTGAACCTGAATACAACACTTGAAAAGAAAACACAAATATACTCACCACTCACTGTCTTTGAGCTCAATAATTCCAAATCAATCAAGGAATATAGATTTTAATCCTGGACAAGCCCTCAGTTGTTATAGTTCAAGTCAGAAACTCCACAGTGCTGTATGAAGTCCACCTGGATCATAACTTTTGCAATTTGAATTTGGCAAGGTGAGCATGACATGTTTCACTTCAGGATCATTCAACTGACCCACTAGGGAGCTTTTATCAAACAAAGTTTATTTAAGTACACAGTTAACATGTATAAAAAGAAAATTAGCAAGAATTTTTGCTAATTAGAAATAAGGGGCAAAAAAACAATGATATTGTGTAACCCTTAATGAATATAGGAAATAATAAACCAAACCCATAAATGAAACCCTTTCCACCGGTTTAACACAGCAAAGACAAGTGCTCACGTGATACTTGAATTTAGTCCTTTGGTTGAATGCTGCAGTTCTCTTGAGGCACACTTATTGACAAGCTTGGACTCAGAACAGCTTCCCAAAACAGGGAGACTCTAGTTAAACCAACCACCAACAGCAGATTTTCTACTCCAGGAAGGCCAGGAACCTTGCTTCCAGCTAACAGCAGGATTTCCAAAATCAGAGAGAGAGAGAGAGAGAAAGAGCAAAACACTTCTTCATAGCTTGATCTCCACCCCCTTCTAAACTAAAACTCCTGCCAGCCACCAAATTAAAAGAGAAACCTTGAATTCACTATGAAGAAAAGAAAAGCTGTCCAAAACACGAGCTCCCAGCAGTCTTCCTCCAAACAATGCAGGGTCATAAAAGGTCCCAGAGTAAAAATAAACAGAACCCCATTTAAGCCATTGAAGTAGCAATAAAAGAATTTCTAGCAGACAGCCCAGCAGCAATGAAAAAAAAAACCATAAAAGTCTGTTTACAACTGCAGAGAACATGATTTTAAAAAAAGTCTCTTAAAGATACATTAATATCACAATGTCTTAGTGTGACACAGCAGTTGCTCCACCTCTGACTGGAAAGCTCTGCAGTAAGTAGTCAAAACTGTCCTATACATCATCAGCAACCAGCCACCCAGGACGTTTATCACAAACACTGTCTGCAGAGACCTCTCAACATTATAAGAGATTCCACCCATCCCAGCCACAGACTGTTTGCCCTTCTACCCACTGGGAGGTGCTACAGATGCACTTCAGCCTGTGCAACCAGGCTCAGGATCAGCTTCTCCCCCAGAGCTGTTACCCAGCTGAACTCCATTCTTTAACATATTCCCAGGCAATGGGAATTGTGTAATATACATGTGTACACTTAATGACTATTGGCACTATTTTATAATGACTACTAGCATTGCTTTTTTCTTTGTATCTTGGGAGCCTGCAAGCTCACTTAAAGTTTATTTATTTATTAGTCACAGTAGGCTTACATTAACACTGCAATGAAGTTACTGTGAAAATCCCCTAGTCGCCACACTCCAGTGCCTGTTTGGGTACACTGAGGGAGAATTTAGCATGGCTGATGCACCCTAACCAGCACGACTGTGGGAGGAAACCAGAGCACCCGGAGGAAACCCAATCAGACACGGGGAGAACATGCAAACTCCGCACAGTGACTCAAGTGGGAATCGAACCCAGATCCCTGGCGCTGTGAGGCAGTAGTGCTAACCACTGTGCCACCCACTTTTTGTATTTGTGCAATATACAATGACAATAAAGTTGAGTTGAATTGAGTTTTAAGGAAGTCTAACATACATCTACATCACCCCATGAGCGCTGACTAGCTGAGTGCTCTCAGAAATTTCTGTTCTGACACATAAAAAGCACAGGGGCAGTTGAGAAGTTCCTACATTACTATAAATATTTCATAGTGCTATGGTAAACTTAAAATCAGCTACTTTACCCTAGCAGCCGAAGAGAATTAACTGGTTAATACTGATGCTGTGTAGGAACAGAGAAATTATTTATAGGCAAAACCTTGGCTTCAAAACACTCACTTGCCAGTCTTCACAAGTGTTCACAGAGATTCAGAGCCACAACACTGGGGTTACCGAGGGTTGGCAAAGCAACAAGCTTGACTTACATCTACAATATCCTATTCTCAGTAAAGTTGAGAAGGGGTTAGGAGGCTTGCTTGTAATAATGAAGGGTTTAGCTATATAGAAAGAAATGGATTCCATTGGCTGACGTGTTCATAATGGGAGGTCACAGATTTATGACTGGCAAAAGAACCAGGAGTGACATGAGGTGAAACCTCCTCTCTCCCTGTGTCTGTACAATCTCCAGAATTTTAGAATCCAGGTTTAGTTTCCTCCAGTACATGGGTGGCCTCATTCAACAAAGTGCACAGCAAAGTCTTATCTAATCACGAGCCTGAGTATTATTAGTGGATGCTAAGGAGAGCCCTGTTGTGCACTGATCGTGACAGAACAACATCTGTAGCTGCAATTCGTCAGAAATAAAAATGTCACCAAGTGATGCTTTGTGATCGAGTGTCCTGGAAACAGTGTATGTGCTTGGGTGCATGTATCGTCTGTGCTTGTGATTTGTGGAGGGATATTTGACGGGTTTTGCCGACACGTTGTGTGATTTTTCTGCATTGGAAGACTGATTAAAGACAGGTGCAAAAACAAATTGTAAGAAGGATATATGCAAAATTGATAACTGAAAGCCGGACCAGAATGAGAGAGAGAGAGAGCACAAAACTGCCTTTCGTTCTCCAGTAGGGACGGTTTGTTACAATACTGATACAACTGGACTCATCACATAAACACAGTGGCTACAAGAGCAAGTCAGAGGCTAGGAATACTGCGGCGAGTAACTCACCTCCTGACTCCCCAAAGCCTGTCTACCATCTACAAGTCAGGGGTGTGATGGAAGATTCCCCACTTGCCTGGATGGGCGCAGCTCCAACAACACTCAAGAAGCTTGACACCATCCAGGACAAAGCAGACCACTTGATTGGCACCACATCTACAAACATCCACTCCCTCCACCACCGACACCCACTAGCAGCAGTGTGTACTATCTACAAAACGCACTGCAGCAATTCACCAAAGACCCTTAAACAGCACCTTCCAAACCCATGACCACTTCTATCTAGAAGGACAAGGGTAGCAGTTACATGGGAAGACCATTACTTGCAAGTCCCCCTCCAAGACACTCACCATCCTGGCTTGGAAATATATCGCCATTTCTTCGCAGTTACTGGGTCAAAATCCTGGAATTCCCTCCCTAACAGCATTGTGGGTCAACCCACAGCATCTGGACTGCAGCGATTCAAGAAAGCAGCTCAACATCACCTTTTAAAGTAAAGTTTATTTATTAGTTACAAGTAAGGCTTATATTAATACTGCAATGAAGTTACTGTGAAATTCCCCTACTTGTCACACTCCACCATATGTTCAGGTCAATGCACCCTAACCAACACATCTTTCAGACTGTGGGAGGAAACCAGAGCACCTGGAGGAAACCCACGCAGGCATGAGGAGAATGTGCAAAATCCACACGGCCAGTCACCAAAGCTGGGAATCAAACCTGAGTCCCTGGCTCTGTGAGACAGCAGTGCTAACCACTATGCCACCAACAAGGGATGGGCAATAAATGCTGTAAGAAGTCTCATAACACTAAGTTAAAGTCCAACAGATTTATTTGGCATGAAACACCACTAGCTTTTGGGGTTTGCCCCTTCGTCAGGTGAGTGGGGAGATCCACTCAACTGACAAAGGGGCAAACCCTGAACGCTAGTGGCGTTTACTACCAAATAAACCTTTTAGACTTTAACCTGGTGTTGTGAGACTTCTTACTGTGTTTACCCCAGTCCAATGCCAGCATCTCCACATCAATAAATGCTGGTCAGCCAGCAATGTCCATGTCCAACAAATGAATAAAAAAAAATTCAACTAAGACCTGGGTATCAATTCTATGATGGACTTGATGGGCCAAATGGTCTCATTCAGCACCACAATGAGTCTATGACTTGAGCTGGGTTACCGCAATGTTTCAATTAACTACAACATAAAGGCAGCCCACACACAAGGTGGGGGTGGGGGGAACGTCTCTCCTGGATAGGAAATCAGAAGCGCAGGCGGGCAGGGAACAATGACACATAATCTTCACTCAGGCAAGTTGGGAGAATGTGTTTTCTACCCAAGGGTTCAGAGGTGCAGTGCAAGTCTGCAAGTCGCAAAACATTGCACCAACCAATACAAATACATACAGGTTTGCACA
The DNA here is from genome assembly GCF_965287045.1 of Carcharhinus amblyrhynchos. NCBI lineage: Eukaryota > Metazoa > Chordata > Chondrichthyes > Carcharhiniformes > Carcharhinidae > Carcharhinus > Carcharhinus amblyrhynchos. The sequence continues at coordinate 6,586,775 of NC_137354.1, forward strand.
GGACTGATAGGAAGAGAGAGATCAGCAGACACAGCGAAATGCTGAACTTCATGAACTGAGGAATGCTGTAGTGTTTCTAATATTTAATCATAAAACAGAGCTATTAAAATAGTGTTTATAATTCTGACATTTGCAAGTGCTGTAAATTAGTCCTATGACAAATAACATTCTGTCCTGTTTCAGGCCTTTTAATTCCCACTGAATGAGCAATTAGTTATCTGATTTATAGAATAGAATCATAGAATGCTTACAGTGCAGAAGGAAGCCATTCAGCCCATCGAGCCTGCATCGATAACAATCCCACCCCAGGCCCTATCCCTGTAACACCACATATTTACTGTGCTAATCCTCTAACACTGCCCCTAGTCATCACACCCTGGTACCTGCTCAGGCACACCAAGGGAGAACCCAGCATGGCCAGCACAACCAACCAGCACATGGGGCAACACAGTGGCACAGTGGTTAGCACTGCTGCCTCACAGTGCCATGGACCTAAGTTCAATTCCTGGCTTGGGTCACTGTCTGCGCAGTCTGCCCATTCTTCCCATGTCTGAGTAGGCTTCCTCCAGGTGCTCTGGTTTCCTCCCACATTCTGAAAGACGTGCTGGTTGGGTGCTTTGGCCATACTAAATTCTGTGTATCCAAAAATGCACCAGAGTGAGATTCAACCTAAGTCTGCACAAACTCTCTGACAGAGTATCTTACCCTGGTCCTATTCCCATAACCTCAAATTCACCATGGCTAATCCCCCCAACCTGCCCATCTTTGGGCGATAAGGGGCAATTTAACATGGATAGTCCCACCTAACCTGCACATCTTAGGACTGTGGGAGGAAACCGGAGCATTTGGAGGAAGCCCATGCAGACACGGGAAGAATGGGCAGACTGCAGACACGGGGAGAACATGCAAATTCCATACAGACAGTCACCCAAGCCCAGAATTAAATCTGGGTCCCTGTCACTGTGAGGCAGCAGTGCTAACCACTGTGCCGTCATGCCGCTCGATATAGATGGGAGAAAGCTGGGGTTGTTCTTTGAGCAAATGAGGCTAAGGAGATTTGATAGATCCTTAAAACCATGACTGGGTTAAATAGAGAAGAACTGTTTCCATTGGCCAAAGAGCAGATAAGGTGGGAGAAATAGATTCAATTGTAGCCTTCAGGAAGGAAGTGGATTGAGAGAGACTCAAAGGAGAAAAATTGCAGGGAATGGGGAAAGAGCAGGATTGGGACTGATTGGATTATTCTTTCAAAGAGTTGGTGCAGGCTTAGTGAGGTGAATGGTCTCTTTCTATACTGTATTATTCTATGATGTGGAGATCCAAACAAGGTCGGACTTGAACCTGGTGTTGTGAGATTTCTACACTGTACTATACTATGGTTAGAAGGTTTAGCAACATAGCAAGCTCTCTGTCCATAACCAAAGGTTGTGTTACAGTAATGGAGAGCATCAGAATATCTTGTACATTTACAATGTTGGCTCATTAAAAATAATTCTCTAAATTTTGTTACAGAATGCATTGGATTTACTTGTATGAGAGACAGCGTATCAACATAAACCACAATCAGGTGAGTCACAAGTTTGTACTGTTGTGCCTGCTGCACAGTCTGTTTTAACCCTTATACGATGGACAATGAATTGCCAATAGACTTCTTGTTAGTACAACAAATTTACTTAAAACACACAATCAATAATCACCCACCCAGCCAACAATAACTTAACTTACAGAAATACTAAAGTTCAAATCCAATACCAGACCTTGACCTAACTTTTGTGTGACTGGCAAGTACCCAAGCAGATATTGGCCTTTATCTGTGCGCTGGTCTCTGTAATCCTCTGCGTAATCCGGTCCTTTGGTCTGGTGTGACACTCTGGCTCTGGTCTTCCTTCTCGGGTGTGGTGGCACTCCTCGTGCTGGTTGTTGCTGGTGATGGTCACCGTTGTTGTAGGGGTCAGAAAGAGAGAGAGAGCTTCTCCTGTTGTGCAGCACCTTTTATCCCTCCTTGGTTTCATGTCCTTTTTGGGCAGTCTCCTAATTCTTGTCAATCAATCATAAGAACATAAGAAATAGGAGCAGGAGCAGGCCATCCAGCCCTTTGAGCCTGCCCTGCCATTCAATAAGATCATGGCTGATCTGTCGTGTCTCAGTTCCACTTTCCCGCCCTCTCCCCATAACCCTTAATCCCCTCGCTTACCAAAAACCCATCAACCCGCGTCTTAAAAATATTTAGCGAGGCAGCCTCCACCACTTCAACGGGCAGAGAATTCCAGAGATTCACCACCCTTTGAGTGAAGAAGTTCCTCCTCAACTCCGTTCTAAACTGCCCCCCCCTTTATCTTGAGGCTGTGCCCCCTAGTCCCACTGTCCTTTCTGAGCTGGAAGAGCCTCTCCACCTCTACCCTATCCATCCCATCAATCGATCACCCTGATCGATAACAGTCCAATCAGATGCTGCCACACGATCTCTGGGTATATACCCAGCGATGTGGAGGTGCCGGCATTGGACTGGGGTAAACACAGTAAGAAGTCTCACAACACCAGGTTAAAGTCCAACAGGTTTATTTGGTAGTAAATGCCACTAGCTTTTAGAACACTGTTCCTTCGTCAGGTGAGTGGAGAGTTCTGCTCACTGTTTGTGTGAGAATATACTGGAGAGAATATACCAGGTCAAGCACACTAAAAAGGGCTTTTACATTTCTGTTCACTGAGTATAGACAGTGCCTGTCAAACTGACTTATCAGCAACACGCTCCAAGAATATAGCTTGTTCTGGTCAGAAGACCAGAAGACGCTGGAGCAAAAATAGGTCCTTTGGCCCATCAAGTCTGCTCCACCAGTCAATGAAATCATGACTAATCTGGTACAATAATCCTCAACTCCACTTTCCCACTTTATCCCCATAATCCTCGACTCCTTTTCTGATAAAAGGTCTATCCATCTCATGAACACGATCCAGCCTTTGCAGCCCTCTGCAAAGAATTCTATAGATTCAGTACTCTCTGAGAGAAGACATTCTTCCTCATCTCTGTGTTAAATAGATGAGCCCTTACTCTAAGATTATGCCCTCTGGTCCCAGACTCTCCCTCAAGGGGAAACAACCTCTCAGCATCTACCCTGTCAAGCCCCCTGAGAATCCTATATGTCTCAATATGGTCACCAATAAAGTGGTCTCAATCTAAATGCATCTAGATGTGGTTGGGAGGATATGAAGGACTTGGTCTAGGAATTTGAAATCATGACATTATGCCCAGTGACCTGGTTAAGCAATTATGGGCGGCACACTGATTAGCACTGCTGTCTCACAGCGCCAGGGACCTTGCTTCAATTCCAGGCTCGGGTGACTGTACGGAGTTTGCACATTCTCCCCACGTCTGCATGGGTTTCCTTCCACAGTCCAAAGATGTGTGAGCTAGGTGGCCATGATAAATTGCTCCTTAGAGTCAGGGGAACTAGCAGGATAAATATGTGGGGTTACAGGGAAAGGGTCTGGATGGGATTGTTGTCAGTGCAGGGTCAATGGGCCAAATGCCCTTCTTCACTGTCGGGATTCTATGAATTAGACTGAAGATGCTTCAGTTGGAAAGCTCAGCGTGTTTAGTCAGTGACAACAGTTTATTCCAGTGACAGATAGGGGAAGACCATGAGCAAGCAAACCTCTGTACTCGAGCTCAATGGAACTTGGGTCTTGTACATTTGTGGTTGGTGTTGACAGCACTACAACAATTAGGACTACCCCGCGACGCACAAGCCAATGACTTAACCCATCACCAAGTTAGCTTCGCTTTGTCAATTTGAATGAGTTGGAGCTAAAAAGTGGTTAAACCATGAATCAAAGCCAGCCCCAACGTACAATCCTACATGGACAATGCTGAGCTGCATTAATGTTTAATAGTTCAATCGATAAGTACCCCCTCCCCAAGGATCAGACGGGATTAATAATTCCATCTTTGCTCAACATGAAAACAGCAGAATTTTGATGTTCACGAATTTTCATGTGTTGTCTGAAGCATCAGGAGTGAACAACAATACCAGTCTGCATTTACATAGTGCCTTTAATGTCCTAAGGAGCTTAAAGGTCAGTACTATAGCACTTTTAAAAGCAATATACGGCATGCATACATTAACCACTGTGCCGCTGAGCCTCCGGTTCGAATCATGTTACAATCAAAGGCATGCTTTATTTGTAAGTGAAAGCAGCTATCGCTGAGGGAAGATTGGGGAATTATTCTCAAGAATCAGCTTACACTGTTGTAGGAGAGGAAAAGGGAAGTCTGTGGTTTTGTGAATAAACTCATGTTTTAGGAATAGAATGGGTCCAGATTCTTCATCTACGAACAGTGACTTTAATAAGAGTTGACAATTCGTCGCATTGCCGTGTGTTGGATGGAACACACAGAATTAAACACACTATAAAATAAAGAGACAGCTCAGGGAAAATATTTATTTCAGGCTTTGATTTTTGGTTTTGACATTCATGTTTGCTAAAGGACTGTCTGAAAAAGACTCACTCCTCGCCCAAGAGCTATAAATGAACACTCTGTACAAATCCATCCACAACATCTAACAGAGGACTGCAGCGCAAGCGCTTTAAAGGTTTGCCTGCTGCTACTTGCTAGTAATTTATGCTCTTCTAAATAACCGTAGCAGCGGGAAGTTTAAAGTCACTGCTGGAACAGTAATGGCAAACACTCAAATCCGTAACAAGCATCGAGTCAGAACTGAATTAGAATTTTCAGTCTCTGACTCCCAGGAACTGAGTAGGAAGGAAGATGGTCAAGTTTGAAGATAAAGGCTTCACAGCAGACAATTAAGACAAATGGAAGATGCTGCTTCAAATCCTATCTGCAGATTATACAATTACTTATTTATATAGATGATCTGGAGGAGGGAACCGAGTGTAGGGTGCCGAAATTTGCTGATGACACCAAGATTGGTGGAAAGGCAAATTGTGCGGAGGGTGTGGAGAGTCTGCAGAAGGATCTAGATAGGCTGGGCGAATGGGCCAGGAACTGGCAAATGGAATTTAATGTTGGCAAGTGCGAGGTGGTACACTTTGGTAGGAAGGATTATTACTTGCGTGGAGAAAAACTGCAGCAGGCGATGGTGCAGAGGGACCTCGGGGTCCTTGTGCATGAGTCGCAAAGACCCAGCTTGCAGGTGCAGCAGGTGGTCAGGAAGGCAAATGGGATGCTGCCCTTCATAGCGAGGGGGATTGAATATAAAAGTAGGGAGGTCTTGCTGCGGCTGTATAGGGCATTGGTGAGGCCGCAGCTGGAGTACTGTGTGCAGTTTTGGGCGCCGTACTTACGCAAGGATATTTTGGCCTTGGAGGGAGTGCAGAGGAGGTTTACTAGGCTGATGCCGGAGTTGAGGGGGTTGAGCTATGAGGAGAGGCTGAATAAACTAGGCTTGTACTCGTTAGAGTTTAGAAGAATGAGGGGAGATCTCATTGAGACGTATAAGATGATGAATGGGATGGATAGGATAGAGGTGGAGAGACTCTTCCCGCTCAGAAAGGACAGTAGGACTAGGGGGCACAGCCTCAAGATAAAGGGGGGGGCGGTTTAGAACGGAGTTGAGGAAGAACTTCTTGACTCAAAGGGTGGTGAATCTCTGGAATTCTCTGCCCATTGAAGTGGTGGAGGCCACCTCGCTAAATATTTTTAAGAAGCGGGTTGATGATAAGAGAGGGGATTAAGGGTTATGGGGAGAGGGCGGGAATGTGGAACTGAGACACGACAGATCAGCCATGATCTTACTGAATGGCGGGGCAGGCTCGAAGGGCCAGATGGCCTACTCCTGCCCCTATTTCTTATGTTCTTATTTGTAACATCAGCATCTTAAGGGCGAAGCTGTCCCAGAACACAGAAAATCTTAGTCGACAGGCAGCTCACTGGGAAAAACATAGCAGGGAAAATGATCCTGAGAGAAAGCTCCTGTGTGCCATAACGTTCTAACATTTACAACCATTGAACTCATGGTCAACAGGATCCAGTAACTAAGTGAGATGTGATGAAAAGCAGTCAGCAGAGGGTTAATGATTTGGATAGAACACTTACTGATTATATAAGATCCTAGTATCAAATGCATGCAAACAATATGCAGTGCCAGGTCCATGATTCACCTCCAGTGTCAGCTCACCTCAGATGGGAGTGCAGCCAACTGACTTCAAGCCCCTCTCCAGGTGCGACAAGTCAGTGCTGCAGTCAGGTGTTGCTGCATTGCTGGAGGTGCTGTTCCAATGCACTGCAGCAAGCTCATTCTTTCCATCTCAAAGTCCTCTCTTGCAACTTTTTGGCTCTCTGTGTAAAGTGGCCATTGAGTGGTTGGGGCGGAATGGTGATCCCCACTCCCCGCCTTACTCAGGGATTGGTAGTGTCAAAGGAGTCCACGCAGCAGATGAATTGAGTCCTTTTACATTAATTAAATATGTGTTCCCCCCTCCAGCCCCAGTCCCTCTCTCACTGGGAAGAAAAATGATTATGTTCAGGCATGTATTGTGTTTCATGGTAGGTGTTCAGATCACAAAATGCACATTGCATGCGAGAGACTCACACTGGGACCATAAATTGTACAAAAGTCATTGTGGCCATTTTATCTGTTCAGGAGTGAAACTCTGAATAATTAAGCCCACTCACAGTGGCACCAAACAATCTGAGAACAGTCTCTGGTGAAGAAACTGGCAACTTCTATGGTGCTTGAGCTTAATAAATGAATGAGGGAGCAATCTGTTGCCAGTACTGGTTGCACACAGATAGAAGCAAACTGACTAGATTAACATGTCTTTTCAAAGCGAATTGCTCCTTGAAAGTCTACAGAGTAACACTTTGGTGTGCTCGGATCTGACATGATAACATGAAACTTAATTGAAAATCAAAGCTGCATCTTAACATCCCATGAGTTTAAGGCATCCCAGTTCTGTCACCCTGACAATTCTTGGCGCTCCTTGTGCTAAAGCTGCTCCTGGTTGTTGTTTAACTGAGCTACTGTCGCTTCCCTTTACTTGGTTAGATAAGGCAAGTCCCAGGCAGTCTCCTGCGCGCACTTCCACATGGCGCGCATCAGTCGTGTGAAGCCGGTGTCCTTTGGCTTTTCCAGTCCTCGCATCAGGCGCTGTTTCATGATGGAGATGAACTCCCTGTTGCTCAGCTCCCCATTTCCTGGAAGACATTTGCAAATCCTCAAATCAATAATCCACAAAGGCTATCTGCAGGCTTGGGAATATTTGCATTTGGGAATCAAAAGTGGTGGCATGGTTGCAATGGGAACGTTTGAATTATACTATTCTGTCCCACTGCAGTGTAACATTACTTTACTGGTCACACAGGATTTAATGGTCAAAAGAATCCAAGTAGAACCAGAGGGCACAACTTCAGGGTGAAGGGACAGAAATGAGGAGGAATTTCTTCAGCCAGAGTGGTGAATGTGTGGAACTCTTTACCACAGAGGGCTGTGGAGGTCAGGTCATTGAGTGTCTTTAAGACAGAGATAGATAGGTTTTTGATTGATGAGGGGGTTAGGGATTATGGGGAAAAGGCAGCAGAATGGGGATGAGAATAATATCAGCCATGATTGAATGAAGGAGATGACTCGATGGGCCGAGTGGCCTAATTCTGCTCCTCTGTCTTATGGTCTGAGTAACTGAACAAGTTGCCATGTAAAGCTCCGACAGCAGAGACATACTAAGCAGTTATTTGAGTGAATGCTATTACAGCTTAGACAACTTCCCAGTCTCAAACACAAGCAAAATGTATGCATTACCATTTCTCCCGAATGTCAGTTCGCTTCCGCTGATTGTGCTGCCAATTCTGATTTTAAAGTTTATTTATTAGACACAAGTAAGACTTACATTAACACTGCAAATGAAGTTACTGTGAAATTCCCCTAGTCACCACATTCTGGCGCCTGTTTGGGCCAATGCACCTCATCAGTACGTCTTTCAAACTGGGATGAAACCAGAGCACCCAGAGGAAACCCACACAGACACAGGGAGTATGTGCAAACTCCACACAAACAGAGGCCCAAGCCAGGAATTGAACCTGGGTCCCTGGCACTGTGAGGCAGCAGTGCTAACCACTGTGCCGCCCTTGGGCTGCACAATAGCTAGCACTGGTGCCTCACAGCACCAGGGGCTCAATTCCAGTCTTACGTGACTGTGTGAAGTTTGCACATTCTCTCTCTGGCTTTCCTCCGCGTCCTTCCACAACCCCAAAGATGTGCAGGTTAGATGGATTGGGCATGCTAAATTTGCTGCGTTACAGGGAATTGGGCAGAGCGTCAGTGTAGATTCAATGGGCCAAACGGCCCTTTTCTGCATTGTAGGGATTCTACGAACCCAAGTCTCCTTTCTCACTCTCGGATTCCTCATTTGTAACTTGCCTTCTCTGGCAATTGAACCCCTCTGTGCGGTGAATAGGGGCTGCCACTGGTCTGTTTTGTAGCTGTCAATTCATTCTCTGAGCAGGCTGGTCTTTATGAAAAATGTAAAATGTGTATTGGGCAGCAAGAGCTCTGTGTTATTGTGTCTGGTCTGTTTACCCAATTCCCAGAGGTTTGGATTATGGCCTCCTCCACATCAAGACTGGAGATGTGCTCAACCCATTTACTCCGTCAGAGCAGGCGCCAGCTTTCCCAGTTACCGAGTTGCTAAACAAGGAGCTCCAGGGCTCTCCCAATTTACAGCTGGCAGGGCTAAATGCTGCCTTGATTTCTGTAGAGAATTTCTCCCTGATCATTAATCTTTTCAGATACCAGATGTCAGATCCTGCTCCTGCAGCAAAAACAAAACTGGGACTCTATTTTTTTTCTAGATTTTCCAACATTTCATTAGTTTAAAAAGGAGATCAGCACATTACCACAACTAGTGGACCTGCTGCCAGCCAATGCATTTAAATCAGGATTTTACACTCAATGCTTTTTGTTATATTGGATAGTAACGTGGCACTGTACAAGGATCATTATTCTCCTGTGCTCATGAAATGAACAATATTAAATATACACTGCAAGGGGGCCAACCCCGTTCATTGAGTGGTGGAAAAGGAATGGGGGGAAGTCCTTTGCACCGATGATCAGAAATTTAATGGAAACAGAAAGAACTAAGGGGACGAGCTGCCTCAGAATCACACAATGATCAACATTATCTAAAAGGGGCAAATTCAAATACTCCGCTTTCTTGTAAAGAAGGCATGAATACGGAACATTTACAAGCTAAAGGGAAGGAAGTATTTAATAGCTGTCAGCACACCAATGTAGGGACCATGCTGAAACATTTGTACAGTAGGGGGAAGGGGGAATTGATTGGCCAAAAGAGGATATGGCTGAGATCCTTAGGAAAAGGGAGGAAGTGGGCAAAAAATTGAGTGAGGGTGACGGCGAGAAGAGGGAGAGGGTGAGAGAGAGAACTCACAGCTGGACTGATGTAGTTCAATATGGAGAAGCCCAATGTACTACATATTAATGGAAGCTCAGATTAGGCTCAAGCAGTGCACCAAAACTCCAAACCTCTAGTGTTACTGTATAGTCAGGGATGCTGATGAAATAGATACTGCTGGTAAGTGTGTGTTTGCCGCTACCAAAGATATCTCAGGTTTTGTTGGGAATTTGCTGGAGTTGTCGTTCAGGATGCTGCAACACGCGGGGACCACCTAGGCCTGAAGTGCTACATCAAGGGAAGGGTGAAGTGGACAGACTGCTGAGACACCAGGAAGACTTTGACTTCAACCTTCACAAGACCCATGGCAGTGTAGATAACGTAAGCCAAGAACAATGGCTGAGGTACATCCACAGGAAGAGCAGGGATGAGGGGGCATTGGACCAAGGTCGCGAATGACAAATTTAGAACAGAGATCAAGGATGATTAGCAGCTGCAATTATCAGTCAGGAAGCCTGGTTGGAGGCACTGAACTCAAATAGGGCTCCTACGTAAAGGCCAGAGTTACAGCCCAGTGCACGAACTGGACACTTTCCTGAGTTTTTAAATGATTATTAAGTGTTGCACGGACAGAGTGGATAGTTCAGATGCTCTTTCCTAGGGTAGAAAAGTCAAGTACTAGGGGACATAGGTTTAAAGCGCGTGGGGAAAAATTTAGAGGAGATGTGTGAGACAAGTTTTGTTTTTACACAGAGGGTAGTGAATGTTTGGAAAGCGCTGCCTGGGGAGATGGTGGGAGCAGGTACAATAGCGGCATTTAAGGGGCATCTAGACAAATACACAAATAGGATGGGAATGGAAGGATACGGGCTCTAAGTGCGTACGGTTTTAGTTTAGGCAGGCATCATGATCGGCGCAGGCTTGGAGGGCTGAAGGGCCTGTTCCTGTGGTGTACTGTTCTTTGCATTATACACTGTAAATCCTCACATATCACCAAGACCCATACAGTTCTGCAATATCTGTCAGCCAAATGCTGCAGCAAGTCTGTCCAATACATGGAAACATTGTGGTGTTAACTAAAAGTTAAGATATTCTCCCCATCTACTTAAATCTCTTTCTCAAAATTTGTGTAAATATGATAAATTTGTTGCTTCTTTAGAAAAACCAACACATGGAATATTTTGAAGTCAGTTTATCATGTTGGAGTCAGGTGTTTGCAGCCATAGCTACTGCATAGCCCTAATCTTTCTCAACTGACTATTCACCTATCTAGGTCAGGCAGGCAAGTGGAGTGAGCTAGTTTAATGGGTGGCCTTTTAGTTTAAAAAGATGGTATTCATAAGGCCAAAAGACATAGAAGCAAAATTAGGCCACGTGGCCCATCGAGTGTGCTCCACCATTCAATCATGGCTGATATTTTTCTCATCCCCTTTTCCCATAACCCCTGATCCCCTTATTGATCAAGAACCTATCTGTCTCCATCTTAAAGACACTCAATGACCTGGCCTCCAAAGCCATCTGTGCAAAGAGTTCCAAAGATTCACCACTCTCTGGCTGAAGAAATTCCTCCTCATCTCTGTTTTAAAGGATTGTCCCTTTAGCCTGAGGTTGGTGCCCTCTGGTTCTAGTTTTTCCTACTGATGGAAACATCCTCTCCATGTCCACTCTATCCAGGCCTCGCAGTATCCTGGAAGTTATAACTATGTATTTCCTCGAGATGAAAAAGAAAATGGTGGAAATGTCCAGCAAGTCAGACAGTATCTTGAGAGAGAAAAAAACAGAGTAATGATGAAGACCATCACCTGAAACGTTAACTCTTTTTCTCTCTCCAGAGATGCTGTCTGATGTGATGAGGTTTTCTGACATTTTCCTTTTGCATTTCAGATTGCTGCAGTGTTTTGCATTTGTATTGCTGGCAAGGCTTTGTCCACCATAGTAGGCAATGTACAGTGTTAGTACACAAACCTCAGAGCATTTAGACTATTTTGGGCTGAGCGGAGCATCAGTTCTCGAATTCCTGAACCTCTGCAAAACCAGTTCATTCAGGATTTGAGGACAGATGGGTTCACTTAAGTTTAAAAAAAAGATTCTTTCATGGGGCGTGGGTGCTGCTGGCAAGGCCAACATTTGTTGGATTAGGTCTGACAAAGGGTCATCCAGACTTGAAGCAGTGGCTCCGTTCTCCCTCCATGGATGCTGCCAGACCCGCTGAGATTTTCTGCCATTTTGTGTTTTTGTTTCAGATTCCAGCATCTGTAGGATTTTGCTTTTATATTTGTTGCCCATCTCTAATTGCCCTTGAACCAATTAGTTCGCTTGGCTATTTCCGTGTACAGTTCAAGTCAACCACATTGCTGTGGGTGTGGAGTCACACGTAGGCCAGAGCAGGTAAGGATGGCAGATTTCCTTCCTTAAAGCACAATAATGAACCAGATGGGTTTTTATGACAATTGGCAATAGTTACATGGTCTGAGACTAACTTTCAATTCCAGATTTATTTCATTAATTGAATTAAATTCCACCATCTGCCATGTCCCTAGAGCAATAGCTATGCCCTCTGGATTACCAGTCCAGTGACTTTACTACCCCCTAAGCTTTATGCACTCCTGGCTTGGCAGGAAAACCAGATGGTCCAAAGCCAAATGTCAGATGACACCAGATTTCAACTCCCAATGCAGACTTCACCTGCTAAATTAGTCAGAGAGATGCAACAAAGCTCTGATGATGCAGCTGAGATTAGTGGAGTTGGACAAATCACAGAGGTGCAATGTGGGGCTTAGTGAACTGGAGTCACGGGAGACTATTATCACCTTGGGTTCAGTACATACATGCTTGGCTCACCAAGCATTGGCTCCAATTAGAAGGGGGAAGGTGACTTAGGGACAAGGTGATCCCTTAATTGAAGAGATAAATACTTATGATTTATAGCATATTTCACGTGGGGAGAAAACAAGGGGAGCAGGAAATGGGTGTGAAGTTTACTGAGCTGATAAAAAGCAGAGTCAGAGGAATGTTTTGCAAAGGCTTTGAAAGGTGGAGAGAGAGAGACAGGGAAGCAGAGCAGTTTTGTCTCAGAAATTTCTGAAAGTTTCCCCCTGAACCAGAGTTGGAAGAGTGGAGACTGGAAACTCGAAGCTAGAATGGAGTGAGATGTTCAGGCATTCTTTGGGTTCACTCACCATCGCTATCGAACAAAGCAAAGACGACATCACAAACATGGTCAGAAAGTTCCACTCGTGCCACTGTCCTGGCGACCTGCTTCATGGTTGCTGTTTAGGAAAAGATATTGGTTAGAATTCTTGAACAAAGTATTCTGTGGCTGCATCTGTTGAGCTACTCGTAGCATTCACTTCAGAATACAGAAAATCCTGATCCTCTAATTTTAATGTAAAGTTAAAGTTTATTTATTAGTCACAAGTAGGCTTACATTCACACTGCAATGAAGTTACCATGAAAATCCCCTAGTCACCACACTCCAGTGCCTGTTCGGGTACACTGAGGGAGAATTTAGCATGGCCAATGCACCCTAACCAGCACATCTTTGGACTGTGGGAGGAAACTCATGCAGATGCGGGGAGAATGTGCAAACTCTACACAGACAGTGACCCAAGCCGGGAATCGAACCCAGGCCCCTGGCGCTGTGAGCCAGCAGTGCTAACCACTGCGCCACTGTGGAAACTGCTCAGGACCTGCTTTGAGGTGCATGAGCAAAAAGATGTGGGGACTTCAAGATTCTGTGACATTATAAGCTGAATCACAACAGGCAAAGTCAGACCCACTCAAGGTTTTCATTTATAAAGAGGACCTGCAAATTTTCAATACAAACTCAATTGACATGCTTCAATTCATCACATGCATCAACTTCGTTCAATCGCGAGCGGTCGGAAACATAAAAGCGTTCTTTAAAATGTATATCCATTACTTGGATATCTCGTTTCAGCCACCCTACCTGGCTGTCCAATTTATATGTTGATCACTTCCCAAATGAAAGCAGAACAAAGTTCCACCAATATATTCTGAGAACCGGGGGATGGGTTTCTACATTTGATGTGGAGATGTCGGCATTGGACTGGGGTAAACACAGTAAGTAGTCTCACAACACCAGGTTAAAGTCCAACAGGTTTATTTGGTAGCAAAAGCCACTAGCTTTTGGAGCGCTTGCTGCCCCTTCCACGAACTAATGCACCTAACCCACACATCTTTGGACTGTGGGAGGAAACTGGGGCACCCAGAGGAAACCCATGCAGACGCAGGGAGAATATGCAAATTCCACACAGACAATGACTCAACTCAGGAATCAAACCCCGGGTCCCTGGTGCTGTGACAAAGGGGCAGCGAATGCTCCGAAAGCTAGTGGTTTTGCTACCAAATAAACCCGTTGGACTTTAACCTGGTGTTGTGAGACTTCTTACTGTTTTCTACATTTGCACAGGCTCAACTCCAGAGAGACTCAATATCTTCAGCTTCATGGTACCTTTATCAATTGAGGCCCCGGCCATGTGGTAGAAGCTCAGTGCTGTGTCCACATCGTTAATGTTCTTCAGAAAAGTGAAGAAGCTCTCCACTTCCTCAAATGTGATGCCCTGGAGAAGAAAGGAAATGAGCTGAAGTCAAATGGGCTCTAGTGTGAAAAGGAACCATTTGAGCCATCATGGTATCCAGGGTCCACAGTCTAATTTCTCTATTATGGGACTTTGCTTCCCCCTCCACAGAGCACCTACTTTAAGCAAAATTAGATTTCCCCCTCAACACCCAAGAAATAAAATAATTCTTTATAATCAATCCAGCTCCCATTAGTAGATTCACTGATCCAAAAATCCTTTGCTGCGTTCCACAATCCTGGAGAAATTTATTTCTCAAATCTCTAGCCACACTTTTAGTGTCTTGCATTTGCATGTTCCTTTTGTACCCATTTATTCCATTTAGATATTAATCAGACTTTACAGTTGTGCAGATATTATGAATCTCAATTGTTTTAATACATATATATTGCCATTCTAGAACTTGGATTAGGTAGAGAGGCAGAGTTTTTTTGCGGGAGCTTTGCAGCTTTGACTTGAACGCTATTATGAATCTGCGGCCGTGCCTTCAGCTCCCTTGACCCGGTACTCTAATCTTCCTTCTTAAGCCTGTCCACTGCCCCAAACCCTTTCCTTCTTGAAGGTTCTCTTCACAGCCCATCATTTTAATCAAGCATTTGGTCTTCTATCAATATCTCTTTCTATAACTCAGCCTGAATTTTTGTCCCTCTACCTCTGTGAAGTATCTACCACAGTTCTCAATGTTTAAGACACTGGGTGGGATTCCCTGGCTGTGCTCGCCTCAAAACTGGAGAATCCTGCTGGAGGTCAATGGATATTTTAGTGGTTCCTGCATAGCTTTGAAATGCAGAGGGATCTGGGTGCCCTAGTGTATGAATCACTCAAGGCTAGTATATAGGTACAACAAATAATTAGGCAAGCTAATAGAGTGTTATTGTTTATTGTGAGGGGAATTGATTACAAAAGTAGGAAGGCTAGCCTTTCTATTGTACAGGGCATTGATGAGACCACATCTGGATTATTGTGTATAGTACTGGACTCCTTATTTAAGGAGCAATATAAGTGCATTAGAAGCAGTTCAGAGAAGGTTTGTTAGACTAATATCAGGATTGGGTGGGTTATCTTATGAGGAAAATTTGGAGAGGTTAGATTTGTATCCACTAGAGTTTAGAAGAGTATGAAGTGACTTGATCAGATCCTTTGAGATCCTAAGGAGTATTGACATGGTGGATGTTGCGAGACTGTTTCCTCTAGTCAGTGAGTCTAGAACTAGGAGTCACAGTTTTACAACAGAGGTGAGGAGAACTTTATTTCTCTGAAGGTTGTGGCTCTGTGATACTCTTCCAAAGAAGGCAGTGGAAGCATCCTAGTTCTAGACTCTCTGACAAGATGAAACATCCTGCTGAGTTTTTCCAGCATTAGCAATATCTTGCTCTGGACTTGGAGCTCCCAGGCTCTCAGCCCTGTCCCCATCATCAATTCTCCATCACCACAGGACTTGCTAAGTAGACCCTGGTAGGAGCCAGTTCTTGACTTCGCTTAACGTGGTGACCTTGGAGTCCTGTCATTGTCTACACAATCTTGACAGATTGGGAGTCAGATTTCAGTGACACAACAAACCACGATGACTGGGACCACCCAGAATGAAATTCAGTAAAAACAGAAGAACTCAAAACAGAAACAGGAAGAAGCGATGATAAAGTGTTGCGCTGCAGCACAAAATAGGCAGTAAAATGCCTCATGTAACAACAGCCTATATTTAACTAGTGCCTTTAATTGTAACATGTCCCAAGGTGCTTCACAGGAGCATTAACAGAACCACTGTAATAGCAATTGTTCTCTTCAATATAGCATTCCGTTATAACTCTAAACATTTGGTTAATTCAATTGACAGTTCAAAACAATGTAGGCACAAAAAAAATCAGCACAAAAAAATGTGTCTGATGGCATTTACAAGGCTGGTATTTCACTAATTGTCCAGAGCAATGCTTGCCAGTTTACCACCAGTGACAAAACTGGCACTGAGCTGGATATTGGCTTTGAGTTAAAGTTTATTTATTAGTCACAAGTGGCTTACAATAACACTGCAATGAAGTTACTGTGAAAATCCCCCTGTCGCCACACTCTGGCGCCTGTCCGGTACACTGAGGGAGAATTTAGCATTGCCAATGCACCAAACCAGCACATCTTTTGGACTATGGGAGGAAACTGGAGCACCTGGAGGAAACCCACGCAGACATGGAGAGATTGTGCAGATTCTGCACAGACTGAGCCAAGGCCAGGGATTGAACCCAGGTCTCTGGTGCTGTGAGGCAGCAGTGCTAACCACTGTGCTGCCCTAAGTGGTGCAGTATATTTTTGGCCACTACAGTTCCATTCTTGCCCAAAAAATGGAGAAGAAGCCTGGCCCTGACATGTCTGAGTGGTGTACATCATATACTTTACATATGGAGTCAACTGGAATGTGCACTTACTCGAAGGAAGGACTAAATTTACCATGATTTGGAATTACTGCTGAAATGTACCATTTGTTACGTACATAAATTCCAATTATGTTAACTGGTGGAAATTTATTTATTTTATTACTGTCACAATAACATTGCAATGAAGTTACTGTGAAAATCGCCTAGTTGCCACAGTCTGGTGCCTGTTTGGGTACACTGAGGGAGAATTTAGCATGGCCAATGTACCTAACCAGCACGTCTTTTGGATTGAAGGAAGAAACTGCAGCACCTGGAGCAAACCCACGCAGACATGGGGAGAACGTGCAGACTCTGCACAGACAGTGACCCACACAGGTCTGCTACCTGGGTAGCAGAACCTGGGTCCCTGGCACTGTGAGGTAGCAGTACTAACCACTGTGACACCGTGCCACCCCTGTTGCTGTCCCTCCATGCTATTACTGGAGAGAACTGGTAGCAGCCTGTGTGATATGGCATGGCTCTTACTTCATCTATTCCTCTGCTCCAGCCAGGAGTACAGTGAAAGGGACTCACTCTTGTGTCAACCCAAGAAACCTATTTCAATTTATTTAAGCAGCAGGGTTAAGCTGAAAAATCAAAACATTTACAGCTTGCCTGGAATGGAATCCCAAAGATAAATAAATGGGGAACACCTTTTTAACTGGGCTGAGTGAATTGCTATGATAAAGCTTGCAGCTTTCCTTACTTACCATGAATGGTGTAATTTGCTGTCACAACACAATAAAAAGTCCCAGCGGCAGTGAAAATGCTATTGCTGAGCGATAAATCACTTCCCCTATTCTTGAATACTGGCCGTAACCTGATAAATGATTCAGAGATGGCAAAGTAATAGAAGTTCGGAGTTTATGTTTATCCCGGCATTATATTAACTTCTGGAGGCATTGTGAATTATTATGTTATGTGAAAATGTCAAAGGAAAGATCAATTAAAGAGTCTTTAGAAAGAGGTTTCAGTAACAAGAATAGGGCAAGGAAATTAACATCTAAGAGTTTAAACGGAAAATCGGATTAAGGGAGCTCTGGTGTGCAGATAAGGCAGACATCAAAGATGCCCTTTGTAACATAAAAAGCACATAAGAGGTCAGTTAAGCCACAACTAACTGAGTGGAAAGATAACAAACAACTAATAGCAGTCTGTTCTGCACATTTACCGAACACAATAGCTCTACATTCCTCATGGCCTGCATATCTTGGATCCCTAGTGAAGAAGAGGCCATTCGGCCCATTGAGTCTGCACCGATTCTTACCCAGGCCCTCTCCCCTCCCTATCCCTGTGACCCCACACATTTATGGTTAGATGCTATTACTGGAGAGAACCTAACCAGTGGACTGTGGGAGGAAACCGGAGCACCGGGAGGAATCCCATGCAGACACAGGGAGAATATGCAGACACCCAAGACCAGAATTGAACCCAGGTCCCTGGAGCTGAGATGCAGCAATGCTAACCTCTGTGCTACCTAGTTAGATAATCAATGATCACTACCACACATTATTGATACGTAAATGGTATACAATCCAGTGTTTAAAAATTAAATGGTGCAAACATGGCAGTGACATCTTCTTGGGCAGAATTCTACAGAACAGCTTGCATTATATAATGGGAGGGGAGATTTTCCATGTCACTGTGGCATGATTCTTGGAGTTAGGAGGTGGCCCACCTTTGTGATCTTGTCTCGCTGCTGTCAATGGGAATTCCCATTGATTCCACCTCCAGGAAACCCGTGGCAGGGATTGTGTCAATAGGTCTGAAGATCCTGTCTTCTGGAAGAACCAGAGTCACAGCCTTTGTATTGACAATGCTTTGCTCATCTGTCAAGACCAGCACCTCCAATACTCAGCTGACCATTACCAGGACACTGGAGCACCAACCCAAGATTATGTACTCAAGTTCCGGAGTGGGGCAAAACGTTCTGACTCAGAGGGGGAGACTGCCAGCAACTGAGACCCACTGACCATCAAACTGCTGTAAAAATCTCGACAAAGCTGGAGCTCCTTTAACTGTTTGGGAAGGGCGGGTGTACTGGGACACCTGAGAAGATAAGCTAAAGTGATCTTGTTGATTGTTCTGCCCTGCGGCATCAGCCAGGTTCTTACCTCTGCGTTCTTGAATTGCTTTTTGATGCTTTTCAACATTGCTGTGAGCTTCTTGGACTGGACGCCACTGTATGCCAACAGCATACTGCCAAACTGACGCTCTGAGATCCGTCCATTTACTGGGTCATGTCGATCAAACTGGGGTTGGGGGTGTGAGGTGGAAAAAGAAACAATGAGACACCAACTTCAGATATTTTAATACAACAGATAATTTACCTGGTGTAGGACATAAAAAAGTCTTCTGACAATTTTTAAGCTTGACATTTATTTAGGGAAGCTGGAGACATTGCCAATTAAGAAATAGGCTTGTTTAAAATTAAATGGTAATTACTGAATTTCAGTACATTATCACCCTTTGTTTCTACATCATCAATCCAGTCTAAACAATTTCAAAGCTATTCTTTTGTAGCTTTGATTTACTAATGGATCTCCAGTGACTTCGCTCATATTCTGGGATCCTGCTGTGGTGCTTGTTCAGTTGTCAAAATGGAGCTATGTTTAATCTAGTCAATCCTTCTGAAGCCATAAAGTGTGGGGGTGTGTTGCAAACAGGCATCTCCTTCTGCTGTTGTTTGTAAATTCAAGATTCTTTCTTTGGGTTTCTCGGGTGGTGGTGACAGGCAGGGCAGGGATGGAGGTAGGGCAGAGCAGGGAGAGGAGGAGGGCAGGGCAGGAGTGAGAAGCTAAAAAGTTTATTTATTAGTCACAAGTAAGGCTTACATTAACGCTACAATGAAGTTACTGTGAAATTCCCCTAGTCGTCACACTCAGGTGCCTGTTCAGATCAAAAGCACCTAACCAGCACGTCTTTCAGACTGTGGGAGGAAACCGGAGGACCCGGAGAAACCCACGAAGACACGGGGAGAACGTGCAAACTTCACACAGACAGGAATCGAACCAGGGTCCCTGGTGCTGCAAGGCAGCAGTGCTAATCACTGTGCTGCCCAAATTATCAAGTTACCAAGTTCAAAGAAAAGAACAGGAACGTGAGTTGCTACGGTGCATCTTGTACGTGGTACACGCTGCTGCCACTGTGCATTGGTGATGAAGGGGGGGAATATTTAAGGTGCTGGATGAGGATACTAACCGTATGGACTTCTCCATCCCGGATGGTGTCGAGCTTATGTGTTGTTGGAGCTGCATTCATTCAGGCGGGTGAGTATTCCATCACACTCCTGATCTGCGCCTTGTAGATAGTGGACAGGCTTGGGGAGTCAGGCGGTGAATTACTCGCTGCAGAATTCCGAGCACCTGACCTGTTCTGGTGGCCATAGCATTTATATGGTTGATCCAATTCTGTTTCTGGCCATTGGTAACCTCCAGTACATCGACAGTAGGGTATTCAGTGGTGATAATATCATTGAATCTCAAGACAATGTGGTTAGATTCTCCCTTGTCGGAGATGGTCATTGCCCGGCACTTAACAGCCCAAGCCTGAACGTTATCCAGGTCTTGTTACGTATGGGCATAAACTATTTCAATATCTGAGGTGTGAATGGTGCTGTGCAATCATCAGTGAACATCCCACAAATTTCACCTTATGATGAAGGGAAGATCATCGATGAAGCAGCAAACATGGTTGAGCCTGGGACACTACCCTGAGGCTTTTCTGCAGTTACATCCCAGGACTGAGATGATTACCCCCAACAACTACAGCCATCTTCCTTTGTGCTGCATATAACTCCAAGCAGAGAGTTTCCCCCCATTTCCAATGACTACAATTTCATTAGGGCTCCTTGCTGTGACACTTGGTCAAATGCTGATTTGTTGTTAAGGGCAATCATTCTCATCTCACCTCACCTCTTGAGGCCGGCTCTTTTGTCCATGCTTGGCTCAATGTTGTAATGAGGTCAGGAGTGGAGTGGCTCTGGTGGAACCCAAACTTCATGCCGGTCAATAGGCTTTGCTGTGCAAGTGCAGCACGATAGCACTGTCAACAGCACCTTCCATCACAATGCTGATAACCGTGAATAGACTGATGGAGTGATCATTCGTTGGGTTGGATTTACCCTGCTTCTTGTAGATAGAGCATAACTAGGCAATTTTCCGCATTGTTGTACTGGAACAGCTTGCTTAATGGCGCAGCCAGTTTTGGAGCACAAGTCTTCAGCACTATTGCTGGAAGGTTGTCAGGGTCCATAGCCTTTGCAGTATCCAGTGCCTTCAGCTGTTTCTTGATATCATTTAGGAGTAAACTGAATTGACTGAAGACTAGCATCCGTGTTGCTGTTGGCCTCAGGAGGATCATCCACTCATCATTTTTAGCTGAAGATGTTTGAAAATGCTTCACTCTCTTTTGCACAGAAGTGCTGGGTTCCCCACATCACCAAGGATGGGGATACTTGTGGGGCCTCCCGGTCCAGTTAGCTGTCCACCACTACTCATGACAGGAATATGGCAGGATTTCAGAGCTTAAATCGGATTCATTGATTGTGGGATTGTTTAGCTCTGGCTATCATATGCTTAGATGGTTTGGCATGCACGCAGTCCTGTGTTGTAGCTTCTCGAGGTCGGAACCTCATTTTTAGGTATGCCTGGCACTGCTCGTGGCATGCCCTCCTACACTCTTCATTCAACCATAGTTGATTGTCCAGCTTGATGATAATGATAGAGTGGGGATATGATAGGCCATGAAGTTATGGAATGTATACAATTCTGCAGCTGTGGATGGCCCACAGTGTCTTACAGATGTCCAATCACAAATTGCTAGATCTGTTTGAAATTTTTCCCTTTAGCATAATGATAGTGCCACATAAGGCAATGGAGAGTATCTTCAACCTGTAGACTGGACTTTGGTCAGTCTTCCCAATATGGCCACGGGCAGATCCATCCACAACAGGTAGATTGGTGAGGACAAGGTCACGTAGGTTTTTCATTTTTATTTATTCCCTCACTACCTGCAGATCCAGCCTAACAGCTGTATTCTTCAGGACTACTTGGTCAGCTCCACCTGCAGTGTTGCTACTGAGCCATTTCTGGTGATGGACATTGAATCCCCCATCCAAAACACAGTCTGCACCCTTGCCACCCAAGTGGTGTTCAACATAGAGGAATACTAATTCATCAGCTGCAGAGCAGGGGATGGACGGGGTGCAGTAGGTTGTAATCAGCAGGAAGTTTCCTTGCTGACGTTTGACCTGGTTCTGTGAAATTTTGTAGGGTCTAGAGTCAATGTTGAGGACTTCTAGGGCAACTCTTTCCCAATTGTATAATTCCGTCCTGCCTGTGGGACAGGACACACCCAAGGATAGTTATGTCTGGGGCATTGTCTGTAAGGAACAGTTTCATGAGTATGATTATGTCAGGTTGTTGCTTGACTAGTCTGTGGGACAGATCTTCCAATTATGGGACAAGCACCCAAATGTTAGCAAGAAGGATTTTGCAGGATCAACGGGGCTGTGTTTGCCATTCTCGATTCTGGTTTCCGAGATCTTACTTATTTAATTTTCATTTGCTGCGGTCATGTGAATAAAATACGCAAACACCAGTTTCATTAGATCCTGTCAAGTATTACGTTGAGATATTGATGGATGCATAGCATGCAAGACTTTTACTGCATCACAAGGAAGCTTTAGAGGAGGATGGTCTTGCAATCATTTTTACTCATCGATCTAGAAAGTCTCTTCAAGCTCCCTTATCTTGAGATCTAAATGTTTCTTAAATAGTTTTAAAGTTTCAACACCAAACCAAGAGGCTAATCCATGTATTGTTCAATTTTTTATAAGATAAATACTTTGTGACACAGATGCCAATTTTGTCTTTTACTGGGTTGAAACTACATTTGTACACATTTTTGAATTCCTTCTGCTCTCTTTCAATTGCAACAAAGAAAGGGAGGGATATGGGATTCTGCAAGGTTTTTAGTAACATACATGACTTGAAAGAACGTCTGCATTCAAATTGACTGGTTCTAGAAAAAGTACATAAAAACTGCAGAATTTTCCTGTTCACAATTTCATAGAATCCCTACAGTACAAAAGGAAGCCATTCGGCCCATCAAGTCTGTACCGACCACAATACCACCAAGACCCTATTCCCCTAACCCCACACATTTACCCTGCTAATCCCCCTGACACTAGGACTTAGCATGGCCAATCAACCTAACCTACACATCTTTGGAAATGTGGGAGGAAACCGGAGCACCCAGAGGAAACCCACACAGACATGGGGAGAATGTGCAAATTCCACACAGATAGTGACCCAAGGCCGGAATTGAACTTGGGATCCTGGCGCAGTGAGGCAGCAATGCTAACCACTGTGTCACCATGCTGCCCAATTTGCAATGAAAGCTTCCAGTATAATGTGTGGGTTGAGGGAATTTGACCAGAAGTCAAAATAAATCAAACTTCAAATCAGTGAGGCTGAATCAATGTTAGAAATAATGCATACAGTTTGGGCAGCTAATCAAAATGAATTGGAAGGGATTCAAACAGCAATATTAACTATAATTTTGTGACTTGGGTCTTGAAGTTAAAAGAAATAGATTTGCCAGCCTTAACTCTGGAAAGTGAAAAACCAAGAGGTGCTTGAAATGCTGAGGGAACAATATTGACGTAGACACAAGACGGCAACCTTAACTAACTCGGACTAAACAGCACTTGGCATTTGAGGATAGAAACACAAAATTCACAAGCTCTCGCGTAAGAGAAAAATGATCCTCTCTTAAAGTAATGCACATGTGGAAGTGTCCCAGCAAGAACGGTGTTAACAATTTACCCATATGTCAATGTGCCTCAAAATACTAGATCAATTAAAACGTAAGCACCCATCTGGACATTCAATATGTCTAAGTATAAACGCATGAGGATCTTGATGTATCTTCTATATTTTATAATGAACCCTGACAGCACCAAATAACAAGTTGCACTTAGATTGGCCATCTTTGCACTCAGAGAATTTCACTGTCGCTCCTAAGCATGTCATACACAAGGACAAGCTTAAATTATTCAATGAGTGTGCTTTCCTGAAAGGAATAGAGTACACTCCAGATGGCAGGAGTAAGACTTGGGCGCCGGGTAAAGGAATCACTTTTGGTGTAAAGCTGCTAACAAAGTACTGGGAATGCTCATCATCGAAAAGCTGTCACACAACAGGGGAATCTCTCGAGAGATGGAAAGTGATATGTTTTTGACTCAAAACTGCACACACAACGGAATTGCTGTAAGGCCATTGAGCTTCAGACAGGAATGCTGCAACAGCAGCTGGGATTGACAGCTGGACTGAGATTTTCCCCATCTAACCAATTCAAAAGGAAAAGAAAACTCTGAAGTAATTTTGTCCCCTAAAATCGTCAGAAATTATCAAAAACAGTCAGTTTTTTTACCGCCAGGCCATCACCGGATTTACTTATTCAGCTGTAAGCACATAAATGTAATTTTCCCGTTTCTGATTAATTACACTCAGTTCTGAACCGCTGTGATTTTATTTTACAGATGAAAGCGCAAGCCTGTATCTGCACTGACAGCACATTTTTTCTTTATTTTTTCATGGGATGTGGGCACTGCTGACGAGCCATTTGTTGTCCATCCCTAATTGCCTTTGAACGAAGCAACTTGCTTGGCCATTTCAGAGGACAGTTAAGAGTTGACCACATTGATATGACCCTGGAGTCTCACACGTAGGGAAAACCAGGTGAGGATGGCAGTTTTCCTTTCCTTTCCTAAATTCATTTGACAAGTAGTTTCAATTCTTGAATTATCAGTTTGAATTTAAAATTCACCAACTGATGCAGTGAGATTTAACCTGCGTCCCCACAACATTACCCTAGGTCTCTGAATTAATAGTCCAGTGACTTTACCACTATGCCACTTTCCTCCTAATTACAGCAAAGAGTTTGCCATTGTAGTCACAGATATTACTGAAGTTCAGATCCAACATCATGGATTGTTTTCTTAACACTGTAGGGAAACATTTGGAAACTATAATTCCAGACAAAATCAATAGTCACTTTGACAAGCACTGGATAATTATGGAAAGTCATCTTGGATTAATTGAGGGAAAATCAGGTTTGGATTTTTTGGGGCTCTAACAGTGAAGGTTGATAAGGGCAATGCTGTTGATATGATTTATGTGGATTTTCAAAACTTGAAAAACCTAATACAGTTTTACACAACAGATTTGAGAGCAAAATTCTAGCTCATGAAACAAAAAGTGAAGGAGGCACTTGGGTCAGAAATTGGCTGAGTGACAGGACACAGACAGTAGCCACAAATGGTTGTGTTCAAATGGGAGGAAGGTTTATAGTAGAGTTTCAGAGGGATCAGTGTTGGGATCCTTGCTTCTCCTGGTATTTATTAATGATCTAGACTGAGCTGTTCAGGACATGATTGCAAAATTTGCAGATGATACAGAAAGTGGAGACATTGTCAAACGTGATGATGATAGCCTCGACCTTCAAAAAGACATGGACATGTTGGTGGATTGGGCAGAGAGTGTCAGATGAAGTTCAATGTAGAGAAGTGTGAGGTGATTCACTTTGACAGGAAGAATATGGGGAGATTGTGTAAAATAAAGGTGTAAATGTACATAAGTCATTGAAGATGACAGGGCATGTTAAGAAAGCAGTTAGTAAAGTGTATGGTATCCTGGACTTTATTAATAGGGGCAATGAGTACAAGAATAAGTTGAACTTGTATATAACACAAGTTAGGCTTCATCTAGAGCACTGCCACAATTCTTGTGCCATACTAGAGGAAGGATGTGAAGGCATTGGAGAGGGAACAGAGGTGAATCACAAGAATGATTCCAGGATTAAAGAACTGTAGCCATGAGGATAGGTTCAGAGAGATTGGGACAATGTTCCTTAGAGAAAAAAGGGCTGACAGTAGATAAAGGTATTCAAGATCCTGAGGGGTATGGACAGGGTAAATAGTGAAAAACTGTTTCCACTCAAGAGAGCATCAAGAGCTACAGGGCACAAATTCAAAATAATTGGCAAAAGGGGTAAAAGTGACGTCATAGAGTCATAGAGGTTTCCTGCATGGAAACAGGCCCTTCGGCCCAACTTGTCCATGCCGCCCCCTTTTTTTAAAGCCCTAAGCTAGTCCCTATTGACTGCATTTGGCCCATATCCCTCTCCACCCATCTTACCCATGTAACTGTCTATAGTCTGTATATGCGAGGAACAAAGATTCACTCAGAAGGTGACAGGATGGTGGAGGCAGGTTTGATTGAGGTATTTGAAAGGGCATTATACCGCTCTCTGAGAAGAATGCTATGAGGATAAGGCAGGAGAGTGGGACTGGGTAGTGTGTGCTTTCAGAGAGCCCATGTAGACTCGAAGGGCTGAATGGCTTCCTTCTGCACCATGACGATTCTGCACGCCTTTTTGAAAATGTAAGGGACTTGCCCGAGGCAGCATCAATATCAGCAGTGTGAATCAGATGAAACAATGAGTGCGCATATACTACATTTAAATAAAAGCAGAAGCACTGCACTTCAGTCTCAGCAGAAATCCAATTTTCACACTTTATAGACATGCAATGTGATGGTGATTTGTCTTCTGCCTTTTTCACTACTGAAGAATACCCCTCAATGTATACAGATTTATTTTGTTCCAAAACAGCAGCCTTGCTCATTCCGTGGCTAATTTGCTAGTTATAGTAAATGCAAGCCAGACAAACAGACTGAATGAAGCTGGTTAAATAAAACACACGTTCTTGGCTGCACAGCCATTAGCATGCACAAGATGCAAATCTGACTTTGTTTTCCCACCATTTTCAGAAAGCACATAGGGAGCCGCTTAACTAATTGACACACTTCTCACTGGGAAGGTATCAACTGAAAGAGGATGTATGAAGAACAAAGAGAACAAAGAACAGTAGCACAGGAACAGGCCCTTCAGCCCTCCAGGCCTCCACTGATCATGATGCCTGTCTAAACTAAAACTGTATATACACTTACAGAGTCCATACCTTTCCATTCCTATTCTATTCATGTATTCGTCCAGATGCCGCATAAATGACACTATCGTACCTGCTCCCACCACCTCTCCAGGCAGCACATTCCAGACATTCACCACTCTCTGTGAAAAACATTTGCCTCACACATCTCCTCTAAACTTTTCCCCACACACCTCAAACCTATGTCCCCTAGTATTTGACTTTTCTACCCTAGGAAAGAGCATCTGACTATCCACTCTGTCCATGCCACTCATAACCTTGTAAACCTCTATCAAGTCACCTCTCAACCGCCGTCGTTCTAGTGAGATCAAACAGGGTGTATCTAACCGCTCCTCGTAACTAATATCCTCCAGACCAGGCTACATCCTGGTAAACCTCTTCTATACTCTCTCCAAAGTGTCCACATCCTTCTGGTAGTGTGGCATCCAGAATTGTACACAATATTCTAAATGACACCGAACGAAGGTTCTGTACAGCTGCACCATGATCTGCCAATTTTTATACTCAATGTCCTGACCGATGACGGCAAGCATGTCTTATGCCTTCTTGACCACCTGCGTTGCCATTTTCAGTAATCGGTGGAGATGTACACCCAGATCTCTCTGCCTGTCAATAATCCTAAGGGTTCTACCATTTACCATATAAATACTACATGTGTTGGACCTTCCAAAATGCATTACCTCACATTTGTCCATGTTAAACTCCATCTGCCACTTCTCCACCCAAGTCTCCAACTGGTCTATATCTTGCTGTATTCTCTGACAATCCTCTTCACTATCCGCAACTCCACCAATTTTTGTATCATCTGCAAAATTACGAACCACACCAGCTACATTTTTCTCCAAATCATTTATATATACTACGAACAACAAAGCTCCCACAACTGATCCCTGTGGAACATCACTAGTCACAGCCTTCTATTCAAAAAGCATCCCTTTACTGCTACCCACTGTCTTCTATGACAAAGCCAGTTCTGTATCCACCTTGCCACCTCTCCCCTGATCCTGTGTGACTTCACCTTTTGTACCAGTCTACCATAAGGTACCTTGTCAAAAGCTTTACTGAAGTCCATGTATACAACATCTCCTGCCTTTCCCTCACCTATCATCTTTGTCACTCCCTCAAAAAACTCGATTAAGTTAGTGAGGCACAACCTCCCATTCACAAAACCATGCTATCACTAATAAGTCTATTTGTTTCCAAATGTGAGTAAATCCTGTCCCTAGAATTTTCCTACCACTAACGTAAGGCTCAATGGCCTATAATTTCCCAGATTATTTCTGCTGCCTTTCTTAAACAGTGGAACAACATCGGCTATCCTTCAGTCCTCTGGAACTTCACCAATGAGCAAAGATTTCTGTCAAGGCCCCAACAATTTCCACCCTTTCCTCCCTCAGTATTCTGGGGTAGATCTCATCAGGCCCTGGGGACTTATCTACTTTAATAATGCTTTGTGGGCACCAAAGCAAAATTGTTTACTGTCATGATTAAGAGTTTGACAGTCAGCAGTAAATTTTGCAAGATTTCGCTCAAACACTGTAGCTTTTGCTGAATAGAGAATTGGCCAGAATACTTGGCTATCCGATTCATGATGTTCCTGATTTCACCGTGATGACCAAAGGACCCGGACTGCTAATGGTGCCACATGATATCAACTTCCTAATCTGAACTCCAGTCAAGCACGGCTCAAACTCAGGGGCAAAGCTGTAAAATCTTAATTATTACACACCCACTTATGATAGATTGACAGTTCTATAAAACAGTAAAATGGGAACATACCAGTAAATACGTGAACATATGAGTTGGAAGCAGGAGTAGGCCATTTGCCCCATGAGCCTGCTCTGCCATTCAATAAGATCATGGCCAATCGGTTTGTAGTCTCAACTCCACATTTTAACTATCCCTGCTAACCTTTGACTCCCTGGTTAGTCAATCATCTATCTGCCCCGCCTCAAAAATATTCATTGTCCCTGCCTCCCACCATTCTCTGGGCAATAAAGTTCGGCCCTCCAAGAGAAAGCTCTTCTCATTTCCATCTAAAATGGGAGACCTCTTAGTTTTAACCATGTCCCCTAGTACTCCCTCACAAGGGGAAACATTCTTTTAGCATTCATCCTGTAAAAGTAATACAATCCTAATTCTCACCATTGCTGGAGTTATTTGATGTTCTATCAATTGAGTACCCAGGTTTGTGCAGATTTTCGTATTGTCATTTACCACAATTTCAGGGTAAAATATTTCTCCCTCTTTGGGTGATTAATTTATACTAGTCAAGATGTTGTAGCACTGCCAATGAGCAATAATCTACATTATTCTTACCTCCAGCCTGAGCACATCCTGTTGTAGTTTACGCTGAAATTCTAGGAAATGTTTAATAGTCAGTTTTCCCTTTAGATCTGCACCAAAGAAGTAAGTGGTGAGTGCTGAACTAACTCCAGATTTTAGTGTGTTCCCTGTTGTCGAACGGTCTCTGTGACGCATTCCTATACTGGTCTGTGATCGAATAATACTCTGAACCTGAAAAATGCAGTCAGAAAGAAATCAAGTGTAAAATTCATAGCGTGTTTTCTGATCGCAACTTCTTAATTATCAGCAAGATACAATAAAGAAATGTTTAATGCTACACAAGAGAACTTCAATGAGTGAGGCCCTTCAGCCTGTCTCATTTTAATCTTTAAGGATTGCCATTATATGGAGATGTCAGCGTTGTACTGTGGTGGACACAATAAGAAGTCTCTCAACATCAGATTAAAGTCCAACAGGTTTACCTGGAACACTGCTCCTTCATTTAATCTGGTGTTGAGAGACTTCCTACTGTACCTTCCTATTCCAGTATTTACTGTTTTTTTTAATGAAGCTGGTGTCCTGGCTTTTGCCACTCTCATCTTTGAATGACCATATCGGCACAAATGACAGTCATGTAAACCAGCACAAAACTTACAATCTAACAAAAAAGACCAGTTATGAAAAGAAGTTGAAAACTTTGAAATGCTTGTGCAAGAAGAGAAGGTTTAAAGATATAATACAAAATATTCAAGATCATAAAGGGAATAAATTGAACTCTGATAATAAGAGAAAAAGTCTTATATTTATGTGGTGCCTTTAATCATCTCAGGCCATCCCTCAAGAACTCTGTAGCCAATAAAATGCTTTTGAAGTGTAGTTACTTTAATAACGTAGGAAACCTGACGACCAATTTACTCCCACAAACAACAGTGCGATAATGACCAGATAATCTGATTTAGTTCTGTCAATTGATGCCCAGGACATTGGGGATAACTCCCCACTCTTCTCTGAAACAGCGCAATGGGATCTTTCATGTCCACCTGAGTGTGCAAATGGGACCTTGATTTAAAGTCTTATCTGAAAGACAGCACTTCTAAAAATGCAGCACTCCATCAGTGTTACACTGCAGCGTCAGCCAAGAATCTTGTGCTCAGGTCTCTGGGAGTTGGGACTTGAACCCACAATATTCTCACTCAAAAGCCTGCTGAGCTGCAGCTGACAAACAAATAATGCTTTGGATTACCACAAATTCAAGAGATAGGTGTCACATCTGAAAGGGAAAGTGCATTGACAACACGGGTTTAACTACTTCAGACAGGGTGGTGAACTGAATGCCCTTTGAGGGTGTGGAGTCAGATGATGTGTAAAAATTGAAGGAAATATATTTATTGCTGTCATAAGTAAGTTAACATTAACACTGCAATGAAGTTATTGTGAAAATCCCCTTGTCGTCACACTCCGGCACCTGTTTGGGTATGTGAAGGGAGAATTTAGCGTGGCCAACGCACCTAACCAGCACATCTTTCGGACTGTGGGAGGAAACCCGAGCATCCGGGGGAAATCCAAAATGGTTGTGAGAGTGGAGTTGAAAAATTATTACTTTCTCGTACCAAAACGTTCTTTCTCTGACCCTATACTTCATGTTCCTCATTTGTTTTTGATATTATAATAATCTTATCTGACGTCACTACCTTGCTTCAGAGGCCACACACACTCTAGAACTAAACATTTACAATGAACATACAGAAACCCGAATAGAATTTCTACAAGGCTTTTCTCAAGTTTGCCCTGCTGTGACTTAGGTGGAAATCCCAGAGAAATTGCATAAGCGGCAGTACATGTTGTGTCGCTGAGACTTTCACTCACCTTCCTCCGAAGTTACCAAAGGCAGTCAAGTGAGTACCGACAGAAAATATACCTATTACTGCAGCTGGCAGAGTCATCCTGTGTGTAAATGCTTCATTAATCATTACCTGTTCAAACTCCTCCAGATCCACTTCACCATCACCATTGAGGTCAAACATTTTAAAGGCGATTTCAAAATTCCTGTGTGGAGCTAATTGGAGAAGAAATCATTAATTTCACTGTCCCTGTTGCAAATGTACAGAATCTTTCAGTAGCTTCAGGTAAATGACAGCCTCCACCATAATGTAGATTGTTCATGGCTTCTATAGCAATAAAAACACTATATGCAGGTAGAGTTGTAAAAGACAAAGCTCATTAACTCCTACTTTTATGGATCCGCAGGCTGTTACAAAAGTGTGTTTTTGAACTCCAGAACATCAAGAAATGATTAAACCTCTCCTAGATGGCAAAGTTGGAGTCTCTTTTCAGAATGCTTCAAATTCAAATTGTAATTATTTCTGCAGAAAGTTCATTCCAGTAATTACATGGCACTTTGATGAATCTCAGAAACATTCCAATGCTCTTTACATATAATGAATAAAGTTGAGGTTCATTGGTGCGCTATGTAAGCAGCCACTTTATGCACATCAGATTCCCACAAACAAGTGACTGACTTTGATGATACAGAGTAAAAGGAGAAATGCTTGGCCAGACACTGCCAACTCCCAGAGCGCCCGTGCAATTTTAAACGTCCATCTAAACTCACAGATGGGACTGCAATTAAAACGTCTCGGCTGAAGGACAGTAATTCCAATAATGCAGCATACCCTCAGTAATGTACTGAAACGTGACTAACAGTCTTCTGGTTCTAACTGTAGGGTGGCACAGTGGCAACAGTGGTTAGCACTGCTGCCTCACAGCACCAGGGACCCGGGTTCAATTCCAGCTTTGGGTCAATGTCTGTGTGAAGTTGCACGTTCTCCCCATGTCTGTGTGGATTTCCTCCGGGTGCTCCGGTTTCCTCCCACAGTCCAAAAAAATCGCAGATCAGGTGGACTGGCCATGCTAAATCGCTCCTTAGTGTACCAAGAGGTGTGGGTTAGGGGGATTACAGGGTAAAGAAGTAGGGTTACAGGAATAGGGCCTGGGTAAGTTGCACTCTCGGAGAGTTAGTGCAGACTCAAAGGGCCAAATGGCCTCCTTGTGCACTGGAGGGATTCTATTATTCAAACTGAGTCTATCAAAGGTCTGTACTTACTAAAGCCAGTCACTGACCATGTACAAGAGCAGGATTCTAAAGTGAGTTCTGGGATGACTCAAGAGATATGTTCACAATTTTAGAAAGATTACTGGAAACAGACATTAAGTTATCACTTGACTAAATAACTATCTTTCAATGATTAGACACATTCCAATTTCTTTGCAGAATGTAGAACATAGGCGCATGCTGTTCTGTAGGCCACATGATGAGGCAAGCCAAGGTTCCTACACAATCTTACATCTCTTGGGCAAGGTTACTCATCACAGGGCAGGATTTTACTTCTCACGAGGTGCAGACTACACAGGTTGGGAATGGGAAAGGGTACCTCAGTACACTGACAACCTCTCTTTAAAACGCTAGGCTCCAGTTGCTTCAGTTTTGCTGCTCTGCTGTTTCATACATGGGTGATTCTGACTCACTGAATCTCCCATTAGCAATTCACCAATTGTAGTGTTCATCTTTAATTTTAACAGCCCATAAAAATGCAAATATCCACAACTCCTCCCTGTAGAGCTGAATGCATTTGAATTGCATCCTCTATGATTTACACTCTTTCCTAACTGCGTGCAATAAAAACGTCCCTGTAACATTGAACATTTTGCAGTTACTTTCCTTGTCTCCCAAAGAGTAGAATCTCTTTTCCTCGTCCTCTCTGCACCACAGCCACAACCAGAGTATAGTCAGGTAATCTGCCCTTTACATCTACGAACATAACAACTAGGAGCAGGAGTAGGTCATCTGGCCCCTCAAGCCTGCTCCACCATTCAATAAGATCACGGCTGATCTTTTCGTAGACTCAGCTCCACTTAACCGCCTGCTCACCGTAACCCTTAATTCCTTTACTGTTCAACAATTTATCTATCCTTGCCTTAAAAACATTCAATGAGGTAGCCTCAACTGCTTCACTGGGCAGGGAATTCTATAGATTCACAACCCTTTGGATGAAGAAGTTCGTCTTCAAGTCAGTCCTAAATCTGCTTCTTCCTCGTGGACCTATCTGGTTCACCAATGTCCTTTAGGGAAGGAAATCTGCTGTCCTTACCTGGGTCTGACCTACATATGACTGCAGAGCTACAGCACTGTGGTTGACTCTCAACTGCCCTCTGAAATGGCCTAGCAAGCCACTCAATTCAAGGACAATTAGGGATGGGCAATAGATGATGGCCTAGCCAAGTCTCACGAATAAATAAAAAAAGAAAGATCCTAAGGCAGTACCTGAGAATTAGCTGGTGTGAATATACTCGCACTTTCTCCTCCATCTTTGTGCGAACATGCCTAACAACTGCTCATTTGCTGCACAGCTAAGTTTGGGAACTCACTTTGCAGAAGATCATGGTCACAAACCAGCATTATCCTGACAAATCTCAGTGCTGCAGTCTTAGGAAACATAGAAGCAGGAGTTGGCCATTCAGCCCATCAAGCCTGTTCTGCCATTTAATGAGATGATGACTGATCCATGACCTAAATCCGTATACCTACCTTTGGCCCCATATCCCTTAATAACTTTACTTAAAAACTTATCTACCTCAGATTTAAAGAACTGATCCCTCATTAACTGCCATTTGTGGAAGAAAGTTCCAACCTCCACCACCCTTTGTGTGTAGAAACACCTGCTAACATCTCTCCCAAACAGTCTGGCCCTAACTTTTAGACGCTGTCCTCCTACTTCTAGAATCTCCAACCAGTGGAAAGAGTTATCTCTATCCACCCAGTCTTTTTCTGTTAGTAGCTCAGAGAATTCAATCAGATTACCCCTTAATCTTCTTATTTCTGGAGAAAGCAGGTTTAATTTGTATAATCTCTCCCCATAATTGAGCCCTGAAGTCCAGGTATCATCCTTGTAAATCTATGCTGCTCCCCTCCAAGGCCTTCCTAAGGTGTGGTGCCCGGATCTGCTCGCAGTGACTCCAACTGGGGTCTAACCAGGATTCTGTATAGCTGCAGCATAAGCTGTGTGTTTTATACTGCACATCTCTAGATAGAAAGGACAGCATTTCATTTGTCGTCTTGATTATTTTCTGCACCTGTATGTGACATCATAAAGATCTATGCACCTGGACCCCCAAGAGTCTTTGGACATCTAGTGTACTTAACTTCATACCACCTGGAAACTATGATTTTTTTTGGTCCAAAATGAATAACCTCACATGTGCTCAGATTGAAATTCATCTGCCGCAGTTTTGCCTGATCACCTGGACTATCAATATCCCATTATAATTTTATGTTACGTTGCCCTTATGTTGCACAGCTTCTAAGTTCAATTTGCCTGCTCCACCATATGGGGTACATCACTAAAAGCCACGTAGAGTTATGATAAATAATTACTAAAATAGCTGTTAAACACCAAGGGCGTCTTTCCACACCAACAACACTGATAAGCTCCTTTTTTTTAAAAATAGAATCCCTACAGTTCAGAAGGAGGCCATTCAGCCCATCGAGTCTGCACTGACACCAATCCCACCCTCACTTGGCTACCCTGCTAATCCTTCTAACTGATCATTGCACCAGTGACCGGGTTCGATTCCTGGCTTTGATCATTGTCTGTCTGGTGACATTAAGGGTTAATTTAGCATGTCCAAGTAACCTAATCTGCACATCTTTGGATTGTG
The DNA here is from genome assembly GCF_965287045.1 of Carcharhinus amblyrhynchos. NCBI lineage: Eukaryota > Metazoa > Chordata > Chondrichthyes > Carcharhiniformes > Carcharhinidae > Carcharhinus > Carcharhinus amblyrhynchos. Next base: position 6,621,163 of record NC_137354.1, read on the forward strand.
GGAGGACACCAGAACACCCAGAGGATACCCACGCAGACACAGGGAGAATGTGCAAGATCCACATAGACAGTGACTCAAGCCCGGAATAGAATCCAAGGTCCCTGGAGCTGTGAGGCAGCAGTGCTAACCACTGTGCCATCTTCTGTGTCCACTTTGCTCACAAGTCATTTGCAACCTGACATCTCAGATATTTACTTTGTTGTAAGTAGCTACTTCTTCAAAAGTGAGGGTCTATTGCAACAGTTTGGCATGGATGGCTAAACATACATGGCTGTGAAAGTTGTTAACCTTGGAACAATTCACATTTCTGCCTTATTTGGATGTATTCTCCTCCAATACCAAAAAAGGAACGTTTATTTGTTAGTCACAAGTAGACTTACATTAACATTGCAATGAAGTTACTGTGAAAATCTCCTAGTTGCCACACTCCGGTACCTGTTTGGGTACACGGAGGGAGAATTTAGCATGGCCAATGCACCTAACCAGCACATCTTTGGACGGTGGGAGGAAACGGGAGCACCTGGAGGAAACCCACACAGACACGGGGAGAACGTGCAAACTCCACACCCGGTCCCTGGCGCAGTGAGGCAGCAGTTCTAACCACTGTACCATACAAACTGATTAATTTGCAGTATAAATGTCATCATATATAATGTGCAATCAATGTTCATGGAATTAAAATGCCAATATAAGCAGGTGGAAGCCCTCCAACTGTTGGAACAGAACTGGCAGCATTTAACTGCAGAAGAAAGATCAAGATATTCTCACAGGACCAACAATCTGCAGTTCCTCAATTTGGAGCAATTTATTCTGACTTTGGGATTTTTGGTCAGCAAGGAAACTGAAGTATGGAAAAGGATTTAAGAGCCTCTGAAATAAGGCGTGGGGAAATCAAGGCTACAGAATTTCACACGCTTCCTCCTTAAGTATGTACCCAAGTCCAGAGAGCTTAGACCAGTTTGGAGAGTCAAAGTGTAGGTAGTTCCAAGTCTGCGCACAAGTACTGCTGCAGTGTAACAAGCTACAAGTACTTGGCTTTTCAGCATTAGTAATATTTGACACAACAACTTAAATAATCAAATTAGCATGAGCAGTGAGATTCCTTGAATGTTCTTGGGAATGTCACTTCTTGCAAAACCAAAGAGCAATAGGGTTAAATCCATGAACCACCTGGCTACAGTAAATCTCAGGTCACATCTCTGAACTTTATGGGGTCTTTGATGGGGACTACAGGTGTCTAATTTAACATTTCTCTGATCTGCCAAGTATCTGCTGACTTAGAATAGAATACTACAGTGCAGAAAGAGGCCACTCAGCCCATCAAGTCTGCACTGACCATAATCCCAACCAGGCCCTATCCCCATAACTACTAGCATCTACTCTATTCTGCAGTTCTGGAAATATCCCCCAACACTAAGGGGCAATTTAGCACGGACAATCCACCTAACCCGCACAGCTTTGGACTATGGGAGGAAACCGGAGCACCCGGAGGAAACCCAGGCAGACACGGAGGGGGAACGTGCAAACTACACACAGACACTGACCCAAGTCGAGAATCAAACCCAGGTCCCTGGCGCTGTGAGGCAGCAGCGTTAACCACAGTGCCACCACACTGCCCTATATTTTATTAGGTGATGTCTCAAATAATAATACCACTCTTTTCCTTTGGCGGTTTAGACGGGGAAACCTGCAGGGAGATTGAGTGACTGAATATTTGCGGGTATTTGCATATGACCACAGAAACCACTTCCTCTGATTGCAGCGATTAAGAGCGGGTTGCACCACCCTGATCACCACTTTGGTGGCCTACCCAAATTTGTGACGATGCAGCAAGCAAAATAAATTTTCATGTGCAGACCTAATTAGATTTTCTTAACTAGGAGCAAAGATAACAAAGAATTATGGAAATGCCAATAAGGTATTTGAAACGACATGCCTTATTGATTTCTTCCCTGTAATCTTAGAGTTCCATGAATAGCATTTGCTGAATCAGGCCATAAATTAGCATCAATAAATAATTAGCAAAATTGCAGTAATCAGCCAGCGGAGAATAAGATTTTCTTTTAGAGTTCAGGAACTCTTCTGCATTTCTGCATTAACTCCCAATTTAGTTCTCTGAACAAACCTGCTGTGAAACAAGATGGTATTCATTATGCTGTATATAAGAGTTGTGCATCTAATAATAATCGCATAAATTAGGAACAAATTCTAAATGCAAGACATTACAGATACAAGTAGTTTTTCTGTTTTAGTACTCTAAAGTTAAAACCAAACTGTGTATTCATTTTAAACATCCTCAAGCTGCAACCTTGAATTCAGCTTCACTCATCCTAACCACTGATTGAGGCAATATGGTTGGCAAATTATGGTTTGTAGGAATGGAGCAGAGGTTCCTAGAATCACCACAGTGTGGAAAGAGGCCATTCGGCCCACTGAATCGGTACCAACAACAATCCTACTCAAACTCTATCCCCACTGATCCCTCTCATTTACGCATCCGAGACACTAAGGGGCAATTTAGCATGGCCCTTGCACCTAACCCGCACATCTTTGGATCTTGGGTGGACACCGGAGCACCCAGAGGAAACCCATGCAGACACGGGGAGAGCGTGCAAACTCCACACAGACAGTAAGCCAAGCAGGAATCGGACCTGGGTCTCTGACGCTGTGAGGCAGCAGTGCTAACCACTGTGCCACCGTGATGCCCATCCAGGTTATTCTAAGAAGAGTAAGAAAACAGCATTGCTGGAGGTAAACCGGCTGCATCATGCCTTATTGATAGCTGTTAAATGGAAAATGCAAAAGTCAGTAGATTGGTGAGGAACCATTTAGCTCTTCTTTCCATGGTGAGCTAAATATCCCTAACAGAACGTCTACTTTCATCTTAAATAATTCTACATTTTTGCTTCAACTACCTCACCTGGACAACTATTTCAGACACTGATCATTGAATTAAGTGCTTCCATACATATGCTCTGTTCTATTCTTTTTTAATTGAGTCATAACTTAAAAATACTGTTCAGGATGAATGTTTGCCATTCCACTTGACATCTCTATAATGCTCCTCTCAAGACAGGCACTTTACACACACTGTATGGTGCCTGTGATTTTCAAGGCTAGCGCTAATTTTCATCCCTGCTCCTCTTCCTCTACACACCCCAATAAACCAAAGTAAAATTAAACATTACAGACCAAAAATTCAAGAGTTAAATTATCACAAAGCATTTCCATTTGTGTATGGAAATCCAAAACAAAAACAAACCTACTTCAGCAATATTGCAATATTAATAAAAGGCAGCTTTGAATCATGTTCTGTTTTGATGCTTCTGATGTGAAATATAGTTTATTGATCTATTTCTTTAGTTATAGATTGTTCCTAGGAGAGTTGTGTGTCACAATGCGTCAATAAATACTTACTGGACAGAACGGTGGTGAGAAAAATGTAATCAGAGAAGGAAATCAATCCACATTCGCCAAGTGTGTAAAATATGCTGTCCTCATCAGCAAACTTCTCCCGTCCATGGGAAAGTTTCTAGCAAAGAAGATGGAAAAGTAGTCAGAATAGCGACGCCAACCGCGAGATTGTTGGGCCATTAAATACAGGCCTGGGATCAAACTGCAGGAGACGCAGAGCACAAGCAAAGATGATAAGAAATGCCAATTGAATAGAATTGACTTTATTTCATTATACAAATAATGCAAAAGCTGAGGCCAAAGGATTGGGTTGAGGGGACGCAACATGCAAGAGCCACAATATCAGACACACAATAAACACTGTGATGTTTAAAACAGGAAAGACTGTTGCAGACAGGTTCACATATCTAATGCAGCAAAATATCACGCCAAAGTCCGACTGATCACTGCTATAAGGATATCATTTACCTTGTCTGTCATAGAATCAGAATCCTACAATGCAGAAGGCGGCTGTTCGGCCCATTGAGTCTTCATTGATCACAATCCCCACCCAGGCTCTATCTCCATAACCCCGTGCATTTGCCTGAGATAGACATCTTACGCTAAGGGGCAATTAAATGGCCAATCCACCTAACCGATACATTTTTGGACAATGGGAGAAAACCAGAGCACCTGGAGGGAACCCACGCAGACATGGACAGAACATGCACACTCCACACAGGCAGTGACCCAAGCTAGGAATCGAACCCAGTCCTTGGCACTGTGAGGTAGCAGTGCTAACCACTGTGCTATTGTGCCGCCAAAGGTTCTTAACATTGAGGGATGCCTCAATGCCAAAAAAAAGGAAACTCCATTACAAACAGAGATTTGAAACATCATGTTCATACCAAGGGAGTGGGCCATTCAGCCCTCATGTCTGTTGCACCATTCAATAAGGTCATATCTAATTCTGTACCTCAACTCACATTCAACCAATTTTGTTCAAGATCCCTTGAAATGCTCACCTAACAAAAATTAGTCTTGAAAATTTCAATTGATCCATCATCCACAACTTGGTATGAACATTCCTGATTTCTAATTGTGTTTGGGGGGAGGGGAGATGCGGCGGGGTGAGGGTAATAAAAAGGTGCTTCCTGGTTTCACTTCCACACGGCCTGATTCTAATTTTAAAATTCTGCCCTCTTGTTCTGGATCTCCTCACTAGACAAAGCACTTTCTTTAATTTACTCTACTGAAATCCTTTTACCATTTCAAACTCCTCAGTTAAGTTACCCCTCAACCTCCTAAACTCAACGGAATACAACCAGGTTGATAATAGTTTGTCCTCATTACTTGATCCTTTCAACTCTTGATATAATTCTGATGATGCGGCACTGTGCCTTCTCCAGGATAAATCTATCTTTCCTGAGGGTCAATGCTCAATTCTGAATGCAGTGTTACACATGCTACGTAATCAAGGTTCCATACAACCATAGCAAAACATTCTCTCCTACACATTTCAACCTCCTTTGAAAACAACCATTCCATTACCCATTCTGGTTACTTTCTGTGTTAAAACGCTTGATCATAGTTTCTGTAAGCAATGCACGTTCTTTTCAACCTAAAATTCTGTGTCTTCCACTTTTCAAAGATATAACTGGAGTTTAACGATTAATCCTTTAAATTCAATATTGGAAGTTGTCAGATTCAATCTGCAGATATTGGGTAAGATCGTCCATTAGGTCAGATCTGTACAAGTTAAAACTAATCCAGCTCAAAGATTCCAGCACCCAGAGTATTTTGCCTTACCTTTTTTCACATTCAGCCTTTCCTCATAGACAATCTGTCCTTTGCAGGTATTAATTTAGAAAAATTTTGAACTGCTTCCAATGTATTTACATCTTTCCTCCCTACTCTTGCATTTGGTTCCCTTAGCAATAAACAACAATATTCTATTAACTTTGCTAATTACTGCTGCACCTGTACACTAACCTTTTGTGATTCTGAAATTAGGAGACCCAGATCCCTCTGCATTTCAGAGCTCTGCAATCTCTCACCATTTAGATAATATTCAGACCCAAATTTGTCATCCTACAGACATGTTTCTATAATGGATATTGGACTGCGCTGTCAGTTTGTCTGTTTCGTATCAAAGGCTATGTGCATTCAGATACAGAACCTTAAGTTTTGTCCTTTAGTATTTTTGTAACCTCTCATCTTATCTATTGGTTTCCCTCACATTTTTCCATATTGAGTATAATGTGCCTGATCTTTGCCCATCCAGATAATCTGTCCACATCATTTTGTACCCTTATGTCCTCTTCAAAACTTACTTTCCTACTTTGCGTTATCAGCAAATTTAGCAACGATACCATGGGTTCCTTCATCCAAATTATTTATATAAATTATAAGGTGTTGAGGTCCCAGAACCGATTCCCACATGTGGTTTATTCTTAGACTTGTATTATCTGGCCCTTCCTGCCATGATCTATCATTTGCATATTAGTGTCTTCTTCCCTTACCTTGTCTCTACTCTTTGATATACCACATCTTCCCACATTTGATTCCTTACCCCCAGTATTTAGTTTAAAACCCTTTCTACTCCTCTAGTAATGTAATTCGCAAGAACACTCATCCCAACATAGCTCAGGTGTAGACCGTCCCAATGGTACGGCCCCCACTTTCCACAGGACTGCTGCCAGTGCCCCATGAACTGGGCCAGTCTTTGAGCCAGGCATTCATTGCTCTAATCTTATTTGCCCTAAGAGAAAAATAGGAGGAAAAATTTAGTTTAAGAGAGAGAGAACGTCTCTCAGAACAGAAAGCAAGAAAATCATTGCATTTCAAAATTAACATTGTAAAATGTCTAACAACCATTTCAAACCTGTAGAAATAGAAATATAGAAACATAGAAGAGCAGGAGGAGGCCATTTGGCCCTTCAAGCCTGCTCTGCCATTTATTACGATCATGACTGATCATCCAACTCAATAGCCTAATCCTGCTTTCTCCCCATAACCTTTGATCCCATTCGCCCCAAGTGCTATATCCAGCCGGCTCTTGAATACATTCAAAGTTTTGGCACATCTACTTCCTGTGGTAATGAATTTCACAGGCTCACCACTCTTTGCTTGAAGAAATGTCTCCTTAGCTCCGTCCTAAATGATCTACCCTGACTGTGATCCCTGGTTCTGGACTCCCCCACCATTGGGAATATTCCCCCTGCATCTACCCTGTCTAGTCCTGTTAGAATTTTACAAGTCTCTATGAGATTCCCCCCCCATCATTCGTCTGAACTCCAGCAAAAACAATCCTAACCTAGTCAATCTCTCCTCACACATCAGTACCGCCATCCCTGGAATCAGACTCCACCATCCCTTTCCAGGCCGAACAGCATGAGTGGCATTTCAGGATTATAAATCTCATCATTAAAAAGGTACGTACATAACGTACAAGTCCCAACTTTTGGAGGTGAGTTTTGTTGGCAATTAATATGCAAATACAGCAATTTCTGGAAACTCATGGGAAGGTGAGAGCAAACTGCTGTTTTACGATGAGGCATTCAGGATGGAGAACTAGTTGATATAAATTGCTAATTGCTAAATGTTTTCCAGAAGCAATACTGCACACCTCCAATGGTGTGGGAGACATAAATTATACTCGAAGATGCTGTAATTTCTTATGCGAGGGTCGTGAAGTGGGTTAGCTGAAAAACTCAATTAATTATATTGCAGATTGATACGGAGCTCCTGGGCTACATTTTCCAATGACAATTTAGCACAGCAAATCATTAAAATATAACTATTTTTATCTTCAGCTAATTCTCCACAGAAGCTGTGCCTTCAACATCTTGATCTCCAATACCATAAAAAAAGCTTTCCAGTTCCCTAAACAAATATTGAAAATTAATTGTGGCTTTCCAGTATTTTGAAAACTTAATAAGTACCAGCTCTGTGAACTCCTTCCTTTGGCACTTATTTCCTAACCCCCTACAATTCATAGTAGCCATGCGAAATAAGAAGCAAAGAATATATTTAATTAATAAATGTAGCTTCAGCCTCAACATAACATTGAAATGATCCTTTACAGTGCTCATCATAAGAACATAAGAAATAGGAGCAGGAGTAGACCATTTGGTTCAATCAGTCTGCTCAGCCATTCAGTAACATCATGGTTGATCTGATCTTTTAAAAATGAATTTATGGAACATGGGCTTCACTGGCTGGGTTAGCATTTATTGCCCATCTCTAGCTGCCCTTCAACTGAGTAGCATGCCAGGCAATTTCAGAGGACAGTTGAGAGTCAACCACATTGCTGTGGCTCTGGAGTCACATGTAGGCCAGACCAGATAGGAACCGCAGATTTCCTTCCCTAAAGGACATTAGTGACCCAGATGGGTTTTTACAGCAATTGACAATGGTTTCATGGTCATCAGTAGATTCTTAATTCCAGATATTTTTTATTGAATTCAAAATCCACCATCTGCTTTGGCAGGATTTGAACTTGGGTCCCCAGAACATTAGTTGAGTTTCTGGATTGATAGTCCTGGGATAATACCACCAAGTCATCACTTCCCCATTATGGTCTTTACTCCACTTTCTTGCCTATCCCCGCTACCTCTCGTCTCCCTCGTTGATCAAAAATCTGTGGAACTGCCTCACATGGACTACAGAGGTTGAAGAAGGTGGCTTACCACCACTTTCTCAAAGGCAATTAGGAATGGACAATAAATACTGACCTAGCCAGTGACGCCCACATTCCATGAAAAAATAAAAGTTCAGCCTTGAAACTCAATGACCCAGCCTTCACTGCTTTCTACGGAAGAGAATCCTATAGACCAAAGGCTCTCTGAGAAAAAAATCCTCATCACCTTTGATTGTAAATGCAAGATCCTTATTTTTAAACTATGCCCCCTAGTTCTAGAGTCCCCACGAGTGGAAACATTTTCTAAGCATCTACCTGCCAAGCTCCCTCACAATGTTATATCTTTCAATAAGATCAACTCTCGTTCTTCTAAACTGCAATAAGTAAAAATCCAGGCTGCTTAACTGTTCCTCATGATCCGGATTCCCCTTAATCCCAGGAATTAGCCTAGTGAACCTTCTCTGAACCACTCCAATGCAATTAAGTTTTCCTTATGGAGGAAGGCCAAAACTGTAAACAGTACTCCAGGTGCAGTCTCACCAATGGCCTGTAGTTGTAGCAAGACTTCCCTACTTTTATACTCCATCCCCTTGTAGTAAAGGCCAACTTTCCATTTGCCTTCCTAGTTCTTGCTGTACCTGCATGCCAACCATTAGGGGTTCATATCCAAGGACACACAGAACCCTCTGAATTCAGCATTCCGCTGTCTCTCACCATTTGAATAAGGAATACAATTGGGAGGCCACTCTGTTGGTGGTCAACCTTCTTGGTGCTGCAGTCAAGTTTGCACTACAGTCAGTTGCAAAGTAGAGTTATGAATCTTGGAACCAGTGAAATTTTACAATTACAAATTTGATCACTTGAAGGTGATGATCACGTAGTTTCACCTCCAATGGAATGCAGATTACAACAGTTTTGGTTCACTCAAAATATGGTCGAGGATGCAATCTAAAGCCAGCCATGTACAAATTTAACATGGCAATATGTCACTGTAAACAGAAACTAGAAGAGGGTAGTGCTTGCTAGGCATAAGCAAAACGACTGCAGGATTTTTCATGCATCATCTGATGTCATTAATCGTTCCAATTTAACTGAAAATATTCTGTATTCTGTGTTGCTGCTCCTGCTGACTCCTTCAAGGAACGTTCAGATTTTAAACGGTTCCCTTGATTTGTTTGTATCTCTTTTCTGTTCTCCAGGGACATTTTTATTCTGTTTTATGAATCTTTAGCTCTGACAGTTTTCTACCGTTGAACTGCAGAGTCCACAGACATAAAAGTTTGCTTCTGTTTTCTAAAGGCTTACTGCTGTTATAGTTATAGCATTGTAAATAATAGAGGGGGACAGAAGGGCACTGATTAAACCTTGAGGCTCCCAGAAAAAGTGCAAAACTGCTTTAGTTTTATCCGTGCAGTATATGATTTTGTAGCGACCTTTTACTGGATTGGAGAGAGTGCTAGCAATAAATTTATATGCCTTCATTTCCAGGATTTCACTGACACCCTTGAGCAGTTTGTCTGCCAAATCTTGGATGTAGATTACAGCCTGGACTTCAAAGAAAAGCCACTTCTGTCCAACAAGTCCTCTGGGTCAGAGCAGCACAAGGTCCCCTGGTGAAGACAGACTTATATCACTTGAGTTTGACAGAGCGTGGATTTTTCAGTGTTCATCTGCAATCTACCCTATCATAACTCCTAACACTTCACTTGGTCGGAGGGAAAGCATCAATATTCCCCAATCTCCAAATGTTATCAAAGTAAACGGAAATAGCAAAACTAATTTCCTGCACACAGGCCTCACACCATATACATGTGCAAGTCTCCTCTTCCTTGGTAGCAGCTTCATGCAACGTTTGGCAATCTTATTCCACGTTAAGAAAGGGTTATACATATGTTAGTCAGATATTTTTTCCAGGTATTAATTTCAACAGCGGACTGCTGCAAAGATGTACAGGTTAGGTGGACTGGCAATGCTAGATTGCCCCTTAGTGTCCCAGAGATTAGCAGGGTAAATATGTGGGGCTACGCAGATAGGGCCTGGGTGGGATTGTTGTCAGTGCAGGCTTAATGGGCCAATTAGTCTCCTTTCGCATTGTAGGGATTCTATAATTCTAGGTCCTTCCTAGTAGTTCCCATTAAGAGTTTGAGTCAGTTAGAGCAAGGCATGTGGCCAACATCTTTACCATTGTGGACAAACCTTTAACAGCTTCCTCTTCCTCTATCCTCAAGTGTTTTGTTACCCTGAAATGGTTATGACTAACTTACCTCAAAAAAAAATTCCACTATCTCCCTGCTACTCTGAGCTTGCTAACTGGGACCAGGGTTCTCAGGATTCCCTTGCTACCATAATTTCTATTCTACATAAAAAGAATCCGAAGTTATCTTCATCCTCTCTATGTCTGACATTATGCTGAAGTGCAGTTTGTTCTGAAGCAATACAGCAGGATATAGATAGGCTGGAAAATAGTGCCAAGAAATGGCAGATGGAATTTAATTCAGACAAATGCGAGGTGATGCATTTTGTTAAGTCCAATTCAGGTGGGAGCTAAAACACAAATGGCAGAACCATCAGGAGCGTAGAGACACAGAGAGATCTGGGAGTACAGTTCCACAGATCCTTAAAAGTGGCAGTACAAGGAGAAAAGGTGGTGAAGAAAGCATATGGCGTGCCTGCCTTCATTGGCCAGGGTATTAAGTATAAAAATTGGCAAATTAAGTTAGTTATATAAAAAGTTTGTTAGGCCACATTTGGAATACTGTGTCCAAGGCTGGTCGCTACACTATCGGAAGAATGTGGAGGTTTTGGACAGAGTATAGAAAAGGTTTACCAGGATGTTGCCTGGTATGGAGGGTATTAGTTATGAGGAGAAGTTGAATAAACTGGGATTGATCTACCTGGAAAGATGGAGGTTGAGGGGGTGATAGAAGTTTATAAAATTATGAGGGGCATAGATAGGGTGAACAGTTGGAAGTTTTTCCCAGGGCAGAAATGACATTACAAGCGGACACAAGTCCAAGGTAGGTGGGGAGAAAGGTTCAGTGGAGATGTACGAGAAAAGTTTTTTTACTCAGAGGATGGTGGGGGCCTGGAATGCACTGCCAAGTGAGGTGGTTGTGGCAGACAAATTAGCAATATTTAAGATTTATCTGGATAGACACATGGACAGACAGGGAATAGTGGAATACAGGTGGTTGGTTTAGATAGGACAACGTGATTGGCGAAGGTTTGGTGGGCCGAAGGGTCCATTCCTGTGCTGCACTGTTCTTTGTTCTCTGAAATTCTTCAGTTAAATCCCAAAGGTAAACAGAGTAAAAAAACTCAAATAGAGACTGAGATTCTAACATTAACCCTGGAATTTACTTTTGCAGCAGCACTGCAGCAACCATAGACATATCAATACTTTGCTCCTGAGATACAAACATTTACTGCAAGTATTTCAAATATATTAGGTATGCAATTTGCATTCAGCACCTTAATAAAAGGTAGAGTGTGTCCCATAACACCTGACCATGGGCGTCATGGCGGCACAGTGATTAGTACTGCTGCCTCACAGTGCCAGGGACCAGGGTTTGATTCCAGCCTTGGGTGACTGTGTGGAGTTTGCACATTCTCCCCCATCTCTGTGTGGATTTCCTCTGGGTGCTCCGGTTTCCTCCCACACTCCAAAGATGTGCAGGTTAGGTGAATTAGCCATGCGACATTGCCACTTAATGTCCAAAGATGTGTAGGTTTGGTAGGTTGGCCATGCTGCACTGCCACTTAGTGTCCAAAGATGTGTAGGTTAGGTGGATTAGCCATGGTAAATGCAACGGTTACAGGAATAGGGCTGGGGGTGGGACTGGGTAAGGTGCACTTGAGTGTCAGTGGAGACTCAATGGACAGAATGAGCTCCTTCTGCACTGTAGGGATTCTATGTTTCCATGGTGCTACAGTTTCTTCCCTGGCTCTACGTAAGATCCTGAAAAACAGACCCCAATTAGTGCCCTGGGCAACAATTTTCCCTGAACCACACAAAACAAAGTGACATTGTAAGTTTATCTAATTCACTGAGTCACTCCCACTCTGTCCTCAACCTTCACTGTTCCAATGAGGCTCAACGACAGCACCTCACCTTTTGATTAACCGCTTTAAACACTGAGTGCAACAATTTCAAATTTTAATCATTCCATTCTTTTCCTTGGATAGCTGCTTCTGGTATTGATCCTGCTGCGCTTTGCCTCTTCCCCTAGACCCCATCTTCTGTCCCATTACCACCTACTTTCACCTTGCTCAACTATCCCTTTTTGTCACTTAAATCAACCCAGCTTCTCCTCCTGTTCTTTCCTGCTTTCCCTGCACCTTGCTGAAGATCTGTCGTATACATAACATTTTCCAGTTTTGATGAAGGGTCGCAGACTTGAAACATTAATTCTGTTTTTCCTTCTCCATGGATGCTGCCTGACCTGCTGAATATTTCCAGCATTTCTTGCATACATTATCTGATGAGTTATCTCATTGACATTGGTGCAGAACTTGCTGTGCATAAAATGGTCCTGTAATCACCTGCATAACTGATTAGTTTGGGAAATTTCTGAGCAGCATGACAAAGTAACATGCAAATTAAACTTATCTTTCTCTCTGCAATCAGTGTACTTGTTACATTCATACCCTAAATTTTCTACTAAACAAAAAGCACAAAGATTGGCCATTATGCAGATAACCTTTGGAACCACTGAGCGAGATTATGCTGCTGAGCAAGGAGGTAATTAGAATTCCCACAGAGTATTAAGTTTATTTATTAGAGTCAGAAATAGGCTTCCATTAACACTGCAACGAAGTTACTGTGAAAATCCCCTAGTTGCCACACTCCAGCGCCTGTACAACCAGCATACCTTTCCATCGATGGGAAGAGACCAGAACACTTAGAGGAAACTCATGCAGACATGGGGAGAACGTGCAAACTCCACACGGACACTGACCCAAGCTGGGGATTGAACCTGGGTTCCTGGCCCTGTGAGGCAGTAGTGCTAACCACTGTGCCACCATGTCACTCCCTATTCATAATATTCATTATAGATGTGCATTCATAATGAAGAGCAGTGTGAAAATCATTTTAATTTAATCGATCAGTCTTTCCTGGCGTCTCAGGCACTTGCAACATAGCATGCTAGGACAATCCAGTCAGGAATAAGGGGGCGAGGGATGGGGAGATGGTGATTGAAGGGAGGTGGACATCCTACGGAAGAGAGCATGGTAAACGCTGAGGTGCATACTGGGTTATGCACATGCTCAGACACCTCATACCTGCCAGAAATCCTGACGAGTGGGGAGTGTGGTTCAGAATGTGGTGAGGAGGGAAGAAAATGGGGGTCTGGTTACATCACAAAATTACAGTACATTGAATGATTATTAAGCAACACAGCAGACAGAAAATAAGAAACGGTTAATGGCTACATCAACACTTAAGCTGACAGCAGGTTGGTTGAGATGGTTAGGCTCCTGACCTGGTAAGCTGACAATGTTAAAACTTTGGCAGATGAAACACACAAGGACTCACAGAACGTTAACAAATATTAGTCAAAACATTTTAGTGTTAGAGTGCAGGCAGCAGCCAATATGCTTCTTGTTTAAAATGTATCACCCACAATATTCCTGTCCAGGAAAATGTTCATAATTAGAAAATACACCTGCAGAAGTGACCCAAGCACATGCACAGTGTGCTTTATATGAGATCTTACTGTTATTTTTACAACTCTCTAGTAAATGCAATGCAGTCTAACAGACTACATTGCACCTATAGAGCAGCAGCAATAAGATGGCAGTGTACCTGTAGAGAAACAACAGCCATATGGAGACTGCCACACATCTGTAGGGAAAAAAAAACAGCCACAGTGAAACTATAGTATACCTGTAAAGATAAAAGTTAACCTGTGGTTAAACTCAATCCACCTGCGGATGAAAAGAACAGGGAATGTGAGACTGCAGCAAACTCCGAGTGATGGGAAGGCCAGTGAGACTGCAATACAAGTGTCCAGAGAGAACGCGTAGCCATGAGGTTGTAGCATAACAAAGAATTGTCAGAGTAGAGCCAGCAGTCGATTATAATTGCAACTGTTGGTTTGTGAAAATACAACAGTGCTGTTTTTTTTTTCCAATCAGTTCAGGAGAGGGTGAACATTGCTGAAAAGAGTGAAAAGAGTGAAAAAAGGAAAGGTTGATCAGGATGCAGCAATGGGAGTGAGGGTAGCTAGACTGAGGTTGGATGAGTTTCCCTACCAATGAGAGTAGTATTCAGGTCCAAGACTGATTTGGGTTTTACAGAGAAAAGACATTGACACACCTTCTCCCCATGTCTACGTGGGTTTATTCCGGGTGCTCCGGTTTCCTCCCACAGTCCAAAGATGTGTGGGTGAGGTGGATTGGCCATGCTAAATTACCTCTTAGTGTTAGGGGGACTAGCTAGGGTAAAGACATGGGGTTATGTGGATAGGGTCTGGATAGAATTGTGGTCAGTGCAGACTTGATGGGCCAAATGGCCTCTTTCTGTACTGTAGGATTCTATGAAAAGAGAAGAACTTGGCATCGAAGGGAAAACAGAGCTTCTGGGAGGGAGTATCAATGAGAACAAATCCGAAAGATCTGTTTGAAATCAGACCAGATATAGTGACACCAAGGAAGTCGAGGGATAAACTCTGTGCGTAGCCAAAGACAAGAGATTGTAGCTGCCGTGAGACTCTTTCAGACCAGACTGGGTAGTCATGGCACACTGCTTTTCCTGGAACGCACTGCTGAAACAGTTGGGTTTTTATGGCAAGTCTAGTTCTGATTTGTCCTCACCAGCTTTGTCGAGGGAAGGATACAAGTTATAAAAGCTGCTAAAGTTCTTCTCTAATCACGTTCACTTTTAGATAACAGGTTGCTTTCGGAATAAAGCAGGCAATCTGTGTTTTCTTTATTTCGTTAACATTGCCAAATAGAAGAAATGATACCACCACATAGCCACAGATCTCTAGTTTTAAGCCTTTGAGCATGAGTGATGTTGTTATACAATTGGTTTAAAAAAAAAATCCTGTGCAATGTGAAATAGTGGACTTTGCTAATTCTGCCTCAAAATACTCAGCATAAAAACTGGAGTAAATTATTCCCTGAGGGGTTATCAAAATACATTTTGAAAACTTAGAGAGAGCCCAAGTGACTGGATAGCTCCTGCAGGAAGAATAAACAAAGGATAACATTAATACCAAAAGACCGGTGACACTGCCATACATGCATAGAGAGAGAACACATCCATCAAACTTCAACACAATATAAAACAGCGATTCATCTGTTTGCAAAAGATAAAATATTAGGCCATTACAACACATCCATCACTGCAGGTACAACTGGGCTAGCGTCAACAAATACATGAATGCACTGGTGGGTAAAATTAATTTGTGATGTACACATTAACAATATACACAGATAAATTATAGCACATACAGGAAAAACGTCAAGGGGAACTACTTCCTAATTGCTGTTGTTCCTGGAAAATGCTCAACAATCAACTTAAAACAAACATATTAAACAGCCAGTATTTGTTTAGGAATTGTGGGCCAGCCTAAGTGAACAATGCCAGTCGCAAAATAAACTTTAAATTGTCGAGGCTACCTTTTGAAAAAATTTGTTAAAAGACATGTTGCTAAAATGTGGTGGGCTACATATTACAATTGCATCAAATATCCTATTCTCAAATAATTACTTTTAAGATATTAATCAAGATCTTTAGAGAGGGTGCATTTGACATGGACTCGAATTGAAGTTTCTCA
Source organism: Carcharhinus amblyrhynchos (assembly GCF_965287045.1). Classification (NCBI taxonomy): domain Eukaryota; kingdom Metazoa; phylum Chordata; class Chondrichthyes; order Carcharhiniformes; family Carcharhinidae; genus Carcharhinus; species Carcharhinus amblyrhynchos. The sequence goes on from NC_137354.1 coordinate 6,636,982, forward strand.
TTTACCATTTTACACTGGAGTCTTTGCACCTTCCAATGTCAGCTCCAGCAGGGATGTACACAGTCAGAGGCAAATTCCCAGATGTAGAGCCAGGTCCTCCTTTCTCATCATCACCTGAAGACATACCTCTGAGGTCTGTCAGCTTTGACAAAGGATCACCTGGACTTCAAACATCAGCCCTTTTCTCTCCTTACAGACGCTGCCAGGCCTGCTGAGCTTTTGCAGCATTTTCTCTTTCGGCCCCTGAGATCTGTGTCCAGTTCACTGACTTGCTTTGTTTTACATGGAGCTCTCAACCTCCGAAACTGCACAGCATCACCTCACCGATGGTGCTACTCCCCTCACACCCCAACAATGTTCACCCCACTCCTCTCTCGCCTCCTAAATTGCTCAGCCCCCTCGCTCCTGACAAACATTGGCCCCCTTCCTTTATCCTCTCAACAATGGGCACAAACCCTCCCTCGCCATCCATAATAGTCATGTCCTCACCTAACTCCATGAAAAGCTCAACCCCCAACTGCCTTCATGTACTGTCCACATATGTTGATTCTTCTGACATTGGCCAGACAGGAACCAGGAATTCTGGAGAGCAAGTTAAGAGAGGGGGTGCAGGAGGGGATAAGCACCATTCCAGGGACCACACACGAATAGTCTGTTGACCAGAGGGGCATAAATGCAATATTAGAAACAAGAGCCAAACAATGTCATGTTACCCTCTAATAATTACCATTCAGAGGACACCTGGTACACAGAAAACTTAATTCCAGTAAAGAGTCAATACCGTCCAGGGAAGGAGGGAGAGAACTTTTGGGAATAAAAATATTAGTAAAAAAGTAGGATATTGAAAAATTAAGAGAAAATGTTTCCTCAGTTTATCCAGTCTCTGTGACATTAATGAGTCACCAGGCCCCTGTTCGTAACTGAGGAGAGAATGCAACCTGAAGGAAATAAAGTGGATGTCAACAATATCTGTTGACCTGGTCTTAGGACTGAAAAAGACTCCACCAATCTATCTGCTGTCTCTTTCCATCTCCTGCAGCGTTCCAGTCGTTTATTTGGTGATTTAGCCTAATCTTGCGTCATAACAAATAAGATAGTACAACTTTTGGGCTGATTATTTCAGAAGAATGGAAACAGAAGGGAGAGAAGTTAAATTTCATTTTATATTGTCCTGCAATGAGGCCATGTGCTCTCTTCTGCAGCTATATTCCAGATCTCAACAGTCTCCCTCAGTCATGCACTTGGGCCCCAGAAGATAACAATGGGATGGTTGACAGCTTGCTAGCAGGCTTGTTCCTAGCCGTGTGCTAAGATGCCTTCCTATGCTGTGATCATGAATACAGTGGAGGATTGAATTACACATTATTGTACTGCTCGACAAAGAGTGTGAATGGCTGTTGATAAAGCAATGAAGAACTTTGCCTGCTGAAGAAACAGTGTTAGTTACATCAAATAAACAGAAACATTAGAATCACAACAGGTTTATCTGGAAATGGACTTTACTTGATCACTGGGATATTTCATCTACTATATATTATACACAGATCGTGCACAAGGTATTGCAAGTAAACCTCAATATGATTCATCCTCATTTTCCTTTGCTTACATAAGATGCGCACTAGGCCAGTGCAGTAACTACTTTTGCTATGAACCCAGAGCCAAACACCTAGATGACAGCTACGTAACATGCGAGGCAATATGGTGACACTAACCTTCCCATCGTATCGTTTCACAATGAACTGGTCCAGTCCCTGATCTGTGAGAGAGAGAGAGAGAGAGAGAGTGGGTTATGATTAAAAATCACTATGCAATTCTCCATCAGCTTGCTGTTGATTTATTAATTCAGATCCTCAGCTAATCATACATCTGTTGACTACCCTGGAGACATTATAATTGTAATTGAAAACTCATTTCAAACCTTTCACTTTACAACAAATGATTTTCAAAAAGTGGTTCTAACTTGTCAGGTGATATTGATATAGTTTTCAGAACATACACTGCTGGGAGATCTCTCATGTGTTGCTCCTGGCATGTTAGATGATACACTGTTTTGAGGATAGAAGTGTTTTTGCCATACAATGCACAATGTATTCTCCCAGTGAAATGGAACAGTGTGCTTTAACATCACAAAGTCAAAGATGTTGTTAAGCAAACAAAGGCTAAGTTTAATCACTATTTAGGGCAGCAATAATGAACAACAGCATAGACTCAGATGAGTGGAGTGTGAAAAGTGGGAGATAAAATTGTGGGAGACTGCAATGGTAGTGCACAGCAAAGTCACTGTTCGATTGCCAACAGGACAAGGGCTTGAAGTCTATGCACTGGGGACTGGTATGTCAGTGGATGGGTGGGGGTCAGAAACCAGGGCCATGATTCTCCCATCGCGACCTGCAACTGTTCTGACAGGTCGAGGTGGGAGATGCATTTCGCCGGCCTTGAACCGGGATTTGCGCATACGCTGGGAATGCACATGCATCTCCCAGAACTGGCAAACAGTTGCCAGTCAGACCACGCAGGAAACCAGCAGCAAGGCAGGTAAGTAATTTAAATATTTTTAAAATGCACTTTAAATATGTTTATTAGTTCATTATCGGGAACTTTCAGGTCCCAACTGTATCTCCCATCCCCGCCAAGAGTACTTCATTCCGGCAGGATTCAGACTAGCTCCCCACGTTCAGGGAACTCGCGGAAGACCCTGCCGCAATGAAATGGGGACAACTGGAGTCTAAGAGCAGGGGGTGGTGCCCCCTGGACATGGGCAACCTGGTAATGCCATCCTGTGCGCCCAGCACTGCCCGAAGGGCAAAGTGCCTGTGACCAGGGGACACTTTAGCACTGTCCACTGGGCAGTGCCAAGGGGGTGGGGCCTATTGTGGATGGGGCCAGGGTGAGGGTCCCGCTGCCCCTCTGCAGACAGGATCGGTCTGGGACAGAATAAGGGTGGCGATTGGGGCGGCATGAACTGCCTCCTTGTTTTGGGGTGTTCGGTGGGGGGGGGGAGTGGTCTGATGGGGTGAGGAGGATCACCACTGCTGGGGGAGCTGAGGGGCAACACTGCGGGGGGCTCCCAGTCTGGCCAATTATTGAGCTGGCCAGCAGACAGGGAGACTGACAGATCGGGGCCACTGCACATGCGCAGAGTTCCAGAATTGTCAAACTCTGGCGCGAATAGGCCCCACCCCCCCGGGATTGGGACCTCTGCAGTGCACAGAGTGTGGAGATTCAGGTGAGAAGCTGAACTGACAAAAGTTGGGATTAGAACAGTTTTCCTGCCAATTCAACATTTTTGGGACAGAATGTGTGTGGAGGCAGTTAAGTCCTGGATGAATTGTAGCATACAGTGGTTAGCACTGCTGCCTCACTGCGCCAGGGACCCAAGTTCCATTCTGACCTTGCGTGACTGTGTAGAGTTTGCACATCCTCCCCATGTCTGTTTGGGTTTCCTCCGGGTGCTCCAGTTTCCTCTCACACTTCAAAGATGTGAGAGTTAGGTGAATTGGCCATGCTAAGTTGCCCCTTAGTATCCTAAAATGTGTAGGTTAGGTGTATTAGCCATGGTAAATGCACAGAGTTACGAGGATAGGGCAGTGGGGGGAGATGTGCCTTGGTAAAATGCTGTGTCAGTGCAGACTCGATGGACTGAAGGGTCTCCTTCTGTACTGTAGCGATTCTATGATTCTAGTATTTAATTGTAAAAGGCAGGCATGTTTCAGTGCAACTACACTACAAATAAAGATTACATTCTAGCCAGTGCTTTAATAATGACAGCTTACAAGTGCACTTGTAAGCTGAAGAATTTAGCAGATATCAGAAGAGGTTTACTGAGAGTTCTAATTTAATAAGATCACATCAAGTAGGTACTTGTGAACCCTCAGTGGTGCTAGTAAACCAGTCAGTTGCTTTAGCCAAATCTAAATGCTCATTGCCTTGGCCATGCCAATGCCACATTTCCTGGCAAGCTGGGTGGCAATAATGCATTAAAAAGCAAAGCTCTTAAAACTGACACTGATACCTCCATCAATGCAGGTGCAATCATAATGAAGGGCAATGTCACAAAAGCAGTAACAACGTACAAAATATGCCAGAGTCTCAGAAAACCAACATAACCCAACAACAATCATGTGTTTGTAAGGAATAGTGAGAAATTCTTACACTGAGGTAAGCTGAAAGCACTTTTGAGCTGTAATACTTAAACATGACAGATGATCAAGTTACTCTGACTTCCTCTTGTGCTGTACGAATAATTCAGGGGCAGAAAATTTACATACCAAACTTGTCCATTTTACTTGCATAACTTTTTCAGAAGCTTGTGTATTTGTAGATCCATTACTTAAAGCAAGATAATGGCAGAGGGAGTACGCTCAATATTAGAAACTAAGAATTTTTACACTCCATTCCAAGACTTAAAGCCGAGGAGAAAGGCTAAGAGATTTGAGGTATTTAAAATCATGAAAGGTTTAAAATTATTTTCAACGGCGAAGGGTTCATTCACTGAGGGCACAGATTTAAGGATGATTGACAAAAGCAATATAGGAGGAGGATTTTTTAAGCAATGAGTGGTTCATAGAATCCCTACAGTGCAGAAGAAAGCCATTCAGCCCATCGAGCCTGCACCAACTTACCCAGGTCCTCTCCCCCATCTTATTCCTGTAACCCCACACATTTACCATGGCCAATCCATCTAATCTACACACCTTGGGACACTAAGGAGCAATTTACCATGGCCAATCCACCTAACTTGCACATCCTTGGACTCTGGGAGGAAACCTGAGCACCTGTGGGAAATCCACACAGACATGAGGAGAACATGCAGACTCCACACAGACAGCCACCCAAGGCCAGAATTGAACCCGAGTCCCTGGTGCTGTGAGGCAGCAGTGCTAACCATTGTGCCACCGTGCTGCTCAAGTTTGGATCTAGAAACCCAGCCACTGGTTCAGGCAAGCCAGGATATATCCGTGCTGGTTTCCAGCCTGGGTAAATGGAGAGGTTTAGCAGGAGGAAGGGTATTTGGCTATGACACCACTGGCCAAATACAGAGAAAAAAAAATGATGGTTGATACAAAAGAGTAATGAGCATTGCGGCTACACCATTTAACATGGGAAAAGCTAAAAGGCAAAGAAAGGATCGTAAAGATTTGGAACTCCTAAGTTCTGAAGAAGAGTCATATTGGACTTGTTAACTTTATTTCTTTCTGCCCGGATGGTGTCAGACCTGCTGAGTTTTCCAGCTATTTCACTTTAGGATTTAAAATGCCTGTTTGAGTGGTTCAGTAGCCTTCAATACAGTTTCAAAGGAGAAAAGTTGCTGGAACATGAAGAGAGGAAGGGTGAGTAGGACTAGCTGCATTGCACTTCAAAAGAGCCAGTGCAGACTCAGTGGGCTGAATGCCCTCCTCCATATTCTAGACTAGTCTAATACCTGTGCAGTACCAAGGCTGGGCAGTGTTAGGCTGCCAGAGGAGCCACCTTTCAGAAAGGATATTACATTTTCAGAAGGATGAGAGGGGATCTGATCAAAGTATATAAAATTTTAAAGGGGTTTGATAAAGTAAATGTAGACGAAATGTCTCCTCTTATGGGGCAATGTAGAAAAAGAGGCCACAGGTATAGGCTGAGAAGTATAGGTTGATTTAAAACAGAGATGAGGAGGGACGACTTCTTGCAGAGGATGGTGAATTTCCTGCCCCTTAGCGCGGTGGAGTCCGAATGGTTTTGAGAAGGAGACAGATATATCTCTAATAAAAAAGGGATAAAGGGAACAGCTGGAGAGGTGGATTTGAGATCAGGGAGAGATTAGCTAGGATTTAATTGAATAGAGCAGGCTCGAAGGGCTGAATTTGCCTACTTCTGCTCCTCACTCCTATGTTTTGCTAAGGCGTTGTTTACCATTCCTGGATGGACATGTCAAAAAAAAAGCAGAAAGGCCGTTTCTGATAACCTGGCCTCTACCATGAGCAACAGCTGGGATTTATAAATAGCTGCAAATCTTCAAAATCTTCCAGAATCAATAAATCTCCAATTTCAGGATGTGGCAACCTTTGACCATTTCCCTGCAGGGAATTCCTGAGCAGCAACTAGTGCAAATAGAGCTCTACCAGAGCAGCGTAACCATAAAATCTGTTCTCCACACCCAGGCTAGCCATCAGTAAAACAGGAAATACACTGAACTTAAGACTCACCTGATGAAGGAGCAGTGCTCCAAAAGCCCATGATCCCAAATAAATCTGTTGGACTTTAACCTGGTGTTGTGAGACTGCTTACTGAACTTAAGAGTGCTTTTATAATGCCTAACATGGACTGCAAGTAGAATTCAAATGAAAAATTGGAATCAAACCATGATTTCTCAGAATTCCACAGCCTGAAGAATCAAATAAGTAGCAAGATCCAAGATGAACAGAATCCTCTGATAATTATCACTACATTCTAAATAAAGTTTATTTCACCTTACTGCTCATTAGTCTAAAGAGCCTATGAATATGCTTGAATAGCTCCTTCTGCTGTGCCAGGGTAAAAAGCTGTGTAAGATATTTTGTTCTGCAGCAAACGTACATCATCACTCACCTACAGACTAATTCCCCAAGGTATTAGCATGAGAGTAACTGAGCACATCCCATATTAAATTGGATTTTGACTGCTAGGCAATAGGATCTCGATGTAATTTTCCATTTCACTATACTTGACTGAAGAACTTGAATCTTACTCGTGATTTCCAAGGACAGAAGTTTAAAGGGACTTTAAAAAAAAAGTTGTTGTTGCAATTTGTTGCTCTGCAGAGATGGTGGGAAGTACGTATCTATGCCCTATTCATTCACTCCTAGGTGTTCAAAAGTACAAAGGGCACCTGGACTAAATATTGTTGTATGAAAAGTGAATGAAGGATGCATCCTTACATTTAACTGCCAAGATTTATATCAGCTTCCAGCTGGTGCACAAAGTGAAGTACAGGCAGTAAGAAAAGACACTGCCTATACTGCTAATCCGATAACAGATCGAGAGCAGGGAGAGATACTTTGAATTTCTTTCCACAACTGCATTGACAAGGTTATCAGTTTCTGCCCCCCACCCCCGCCCCCATTCTACAGGTGACCAACTCAGACACAGCTCTCTGTAATCTGAGTGCTAAAGGCAAAATTAGAATTCAAACTATGTTGCCTGAAGACTGGGCGGTAGACGATGTAGAAGTTTTATCACCACGTGAAGAACCTTTAACTAAAAGTTAATTAACTGAGTTGAATGCTAAAATTGCCTTGCAATTTTCACTCACTCTCTGGCTGCTTTTCATTTGGTGTAATCGACCGAACAAAATCTTGGGGTGTCATGAAGACTTCGGAATCTCCGTTCTCATTGATGATCTTCAGTGTTGCGAAGTATCGGAAGATTTTGTCTGGAGTGGAGTAAGCCCGAATTCGATTCTCATATTCCATCACCTGAAAAGGAAGGCAAGGTGAATTGTAATCGAGAGCTTCTCTCATGGGTCACTGCAGGGAAAGTTCATTGTTGAACATGAAAGCGCATTGCTCCAACAAAATCTCAAAACAAAACACTTCATCCTTTGGTTTGAACATTGCTTCATAGAGAAGGAACATGTTCCCCGATATCCGGAATGCCAAACGACTAAAAATATCCCTATGATTTTATACTGATGTGGTACTTTCTTTGTTTATTAATGTCACAAGTATGCTTACCTTAACACTGCAATGAAGTTACAGTGAAAATCCCCTAGTTGCCGCACTCTGGCATCTGTCCGGGTACACTGAGGGAGAATTTAGCACGGTCAATGCGCCTAACCAGCAAGTCTTTCGGACTGTGGGAGGAAACCAGAGCAGCCGGAGGAAACCCATGCAGACACGGGGAGAATGTGCAAACTCCACACTGACTCAAGCTGGGAATTGAACCCGGGTCCCTGGCGCTGAGAATCAGCAAAGCTAACCACTGTGCCACCCTTGCTTATACATTTTTCAGTTGGCACTGCTGCTGTACAAATGCTTACACCACCTGTCCTCTTAATTACAATAACTTCAACAACAATGCAAGTTTTAACCCATTTATTTTAAACTACCCACCATAACAACTGATTTCTTTGCCTTACAAGAAACTATTTATTTTCACCTCAAAAATATTCAATGTTCCCATCTTCACTGCCTTCTTCCAAAATTGCACAAACAACTTCTTATTTCATCCAGAAAAGGGTGACCCCTAATTTTAAAACAGGGCTCCCTTGTATTGGACTCATCCACAAAAGGAAAGATCTTTCCACATCAACCTTCTTATATACTTCAATCAGGTAACCCCTCAATAAACTCTAGTGGAAATAAGTGAGTTCCTGCAGTAGTTCTGTACATTTGTTGCAGCAGAGACATAGAGATTTACAACATGGAAATAGGCCCTTCGGCCCAACTTGTCCATGCCGCCCCTTTTTTTAAACCCCCTAATTGCCTGCATTTGCCCATATCCCTCTATACCCATCTTACTCATGTAAATCCAGTAAATGTAATACTTATGTTAAGGGTTAGTACAGCATTTGTGTTAATGTTAACATCTACTATGGATTTGTCACACTTCAAAATGTCAAGTTTTTAAAAATATTCCAGTCCATCTCATACCATTGCTTTCTTGCTGCCTAGAGCTACAGATTCACAACCATCCTTCAATGTGCAAACTTCGATCAGCAACAGTAATTAATCTGATGCCCTCGCATCAGCGTACAGTCTTTGTAGCTTTCAAGAAAATGGTTACATTAAATATAACATCACCTGAGCAACAGAATAATGCATGGGAACACTACATGACTCCTGTCATTGCAAACACCATACACACTGACTTGTGAGCAATTTGCTATTATAATGCAATCCTTTAAGAGAATTCTTGAAGTATTCCGCAGAAACATCACAGTTTCAATGCTATTGCTTATTCAACAAATGCTGCTTTAAAGCACTTTTTTCCTTCACTTTTACTTTCAAATCAAAGCTGCATAAACTCGCAATGTTAGAAGCACTGTTTCTCCCTCACTGCAACATATTTTGCCAATTAAAATTTGATTTAATTTTCCACATTATTTCTAATGTTATGATCCCAGCTGACGTTACTCCTGGACAAGTCGAATCCCAGAGTGGTACTCGGCTTGATAAATCCTAATTTTTATTTTTTGTTTAGATAGGTAGAGGGCAGCTCGGTAATCTAGATCATTGCAAATTCTGATAGTCCAAATTTACCACAATGATCTGACCAGATAGATGTACCTTCCGATCTCTGAAGCCTCTCCTCTTCTTCTTCTTTTCAGTCGGTGCTTCCTCCTCCTGTGACTTCACGGCGTTCTCAGGACCCTGTTCCTTCTTATCCGTGAAATAATCAGATCTGGGTGTGCGTTTCACTGAGGGAGCTTCCTCTGCATGTACTCTGTCACGGAAAGGCAAAAAAAGTGAAACGTTGAAGCATTTTTGTACAGAATATATTATCTATTTCTGGATCAACATTAGGGGAAATAGATCAAACAAAAAGCTGCTTCATCTTTAAACTTTCAGTCCTGGACCATTACAATTCCATCACCACTTTTGGAAACATGCCCACATCATCATTCTCCTGATGTATAAAGAAAATTGTGTTGGGTTTATAAATTTTGCACCAACTCTGCGAGCTATAACGAGCAGGGGCCTTTGAACACTCCTATTTTTAAATGGAGTCCAGTTTCTCTTGAAAGCTACTGGCAAGGGCTGTTTTCATATTGCATTGGCTTGATCTTGGATTCTGGGAGACAATGTGCCGGTGAAAATGTTCAAATTCAAAGTCCTTGCGAGCCTCCAACCTTCCTTCCTCTGTAACCTTCTCCAAATCTTGTAATCCCTTCTAATCTCAGACTCTGCCCTATGCACCACCCTTCCCTCTGCTCCATCAGTGCTGGCAAAGCCTTCAGCTGTTCAGGCCCACTCTCTTTAATTCCGTCACTAACCAATTTGCTGTTATTTTATTTCCATCTCTAGACACCTTGTTTAAACATCCATTTTCAACCCAAGACATTGGCAACCTCTCTTAATTCCCCCACCACTGCATGCCATTTATTTCTTTTTCATTTACATATAGTAATGCTGTTTGGGACATTTCTCTACATTGGAGCCCATGAAGTAATCCATTGCTGTTCGAATCTACCATTCTCCATCAGACATTAACTTTACTCTTGCAGGTACATAAATTTGTGTGTTATATTTTGCTGAAAAAACTCAGTGCTGAAGGCTGAAAATATTGAAATGTTTGTAATGTTCTCATTGCTGAGTGGAAGTATCTGAGAATGCACCCTCATCTTTGGGGAAAATGTGAATATCACTGCATTTTCTTGTTCTGACAATTTGAAATGTTTTGTAGCGTCTCTTTCAGATATTTTATGAATAAAGTATATTTTTTCTAAAAAAAATCCATTATTCAATAAGTTGGTAAATCAAAGGCACAATCAGTTTATTACCAAAAAGATAAAAGGGATGGATTAAAATAATTTTGTTTTAAACAGAGTGGTTGCTGGAATGTAGATGACCTTGGTTTAAAAAAGTGGAAGCAGAGCCAAAATTAAAGCTTAAAACAGAAAATGAATAAGTAGGAAGTGTGACAAGAGGCAGAAACAGAAGTTGTTAGCACTTTCGGCTAGTGACAATAGGCACGATGGGTGATGAATGGCTTCCTTCTGTATTGCAAGAACATGTAACAAGTAATCAGGTAAACCAAAGTAAAGCCAGGCAAAGAAAGCAGTGACCATCGCACTCTGTCTTTGCACTTTCTGCTTCCAGCGTTCCCGCAGTTGTTGCCTGCAACATGGGAATTAGGAGCAGCGATAGGCAAATTCAGCCCTTTCAGTCTGCTCCGCCATTCAATCAGATCATAGCTGGTCTCAAATGTTGACATCACCCAGAAAGATTCACTGCTACTTGGAGATTGTGGCAAGTGGTGTAGATATTTTGTCATTCTACCATGTGCTTTGCATTAAAATGTCATTCTATCGTGTACTTTGCATTCAAATGTGTACTGCCACTACAAATTTAGCTGCTGGAGGAAGGTGTCTCACTCCATTTTGCATGTGGCTCTACAGTTGTATTATAATATAAATACAGTCTCAAACCCACCCCCTGAGCCAGTCTGGGAGTGTAAATGGAAAGCAAATATTACACAAAGAAACTGAATAATGAAAATTAGCAGACGGCATAAAAAAGGTGGCAGTCAGAAAGCTGTTCAAAAACTCATTACTTCTCATTGCTCAGTGGCTGTCTCAATGTGGCAAAAATTACTGAATTCACAAATATGAAAATAAGGCTTCTTTCAGGAGCTAAGCAACAATTTTCTCTTTTAATAAGTCTGACTCATAAAACAAACAACACGGTGTTTCTTCCCAACATCTCTCTGTCAATATTAGTTAAATCAAAGTGAATCTGAGCCAGAAGATTAATGATATACCTTTCCCTCTTCAAATTAACTAAGAGACAAGTCTTATTGCTACCCTCTCATGTGTTGAATCATTGCTCTTCACAATTCTGTGTTTGTCTATAAAATCTGACCCTGAAGGACTATAATGGTGCTGTTTTATGATAATTGAATGCAGATACATAAGCAGAGCTAAGCATAAAATAAATCATTAACTCGGGCAATTTTACAATTCAAACGAATACCATGGAAATACATGGTCAACATTTAGTAGAGAGTTACTGAAAATCATAAGATTTAAAGTTCCTGAAAAAGGCCACGCTGATCTATCTGAAGAATGCAGAGCATCAACAGATAGAATACTTACGTATAAATGCAAGGACAGACCAACTGTGATAGGAAAAATAAAAACAGACTTGTGTCATTAATTGTACGCACTTTTGCACTAACTAGTGGGGTACCAGAACCATCCCAGGCAGCAGAGGCACACTGGTCAAAGCCTCCCTCTACGTGGATGACGTGGCTGTTTTCTGCTCGGACCCATCATCTGTTTGCAGGCTCCTCCACGTCTGTGCGCAGCTCAAACTGGCCTCGGGAGCCAAAGTCAACCGGGGCAAGAGCGAAACTACATTCTTCGGGAACTGGGCTGACCGACCCTTTGTCCTGTTCGCTGTCAGGGCAGACTACTTTAAGGTGCTGAGGATATGGTTTGGAGCGGTGGGGGCGTTACCAAAAACTGGGAAGAGCGCATCACCAAAGTAAGGCTGAAGTTGGGCATATGGGAGCAACACTCCCTCTCTATCACCAGTAAAATCCTGGTCATCCAGCGTGAGGTACTGTCCGTTTTATTCTATGTAGCGCAGGTCTGGCCTATCCTCAAATCTTGCACAGCAGCAGTGACCCAGGCCATTTTCAAATTTATCTGGAGATCCAAGGTGGATCATGTCCTGACGGAAACAATGCATAAATCTCTGTAGAATGGAGGGAAACATGTTCCCAACGTCATTCTCATCCGGATGGCCACCTTTGTGTGCGGCTACATCAAGCTGTGCATAGATCCTTGGTACACTAACATCAAGTGCCACTGCTTTTTGAGGTTCTACCTGTCCCAAGTGTTGCGGAGGATGGCTCTGGCCACACTGCCATAGAATGCTCCGAGTAGTTGGACCGCAGCACCTATCCTTCGTGGAGTAATTTTTCCAGAAACACACCTTTGACCACATGGCGATCAAGCAGCGGTCAGCACGTAATGTCCTTAAGGCCCTGAGGAAAAGGGAGATGATGGGTCTTGTTGGATGGTTCCCTGAGCAGGCTGTCAGTGTCATCTGGCAGAACGCCTCATCACCAGAACTTTCAAATAAGACCTGGCTTGGCTGGGGGTGAGCAGGGCACTTCCCATTAGATCCTTCATGTAAGCCCAAGGTCTCAACACCACCGCACGCTGCCCTCGAAGTGGCTGCAGGGTCGATGGAATGTGGAACGTACCTTTGCAAAGAAGGTCTGAAGTGAAGATGCAGTGGTATTTGTTGAGGTTCATCCCAAGCAGCTCCATGACGCAGGACAGGCTGTTCCCAGGGACACAGGACTCTGTGCTCTACGGGCTGTCTCCAGGGACGCACACCGAGACAAATATCAACTGCTGCTGGAGGGTCATCAACTCGGTGAAGGACGCACTTTGGTCTGCCCGAAACTTGCTGATTTTCCGGTGTGAAGATTTGTTGTCGACTGAGTGTTGCAGACTGGCACATTCCAAGGTCCAGGACTACGTGCTGAGGGATGCTCTCAAGCTTGGGGCAGCCGCCGCAAAGGCACAATGTGGAAAGGTCACTGTTTAAAGCCTTTCAGCCAAGACAGACTGAGGGGCCAGCAACTGTAAAAAACCCTCAGACTGCCTAACTGTGTACAACTCCGTAAAAACAACAGCACCCAGTGAAATGTGACAGATGTATATAGTTTGTTGGAGAACTGAACTGTAATGAATGTGATGTCTTGGAACTGAGCACCGTTTTTTTCACTGTTTGTAATTATTGGAAATGTTGTTTCTGCAATGGTTTATTTCAGAGTATTTATGTTTTTGAAATAAAAACTATTGGGGTACCAGAGTCCCTTACAGACAGTTACTGGAAACACCAAAGATTAGTCAAATTCGCTGCACCTTATGCAATGGGTTTCATGCAAGATATTTGATACTTCTGTGAAGCCTAAAGTCAAGAATAACAGAATTATTATGATGCAGAGGAGGCCATCTGGCCCATCGTACCTGCGCTGGCTTTTCAAATGAGCGTTATGACTTAGTGCCATTCCCCTGCCTTTTTCCCATATTCCTGCACAAGGTCTCTATTCAAATCATCACCCAATGCCCTCTTGAATGTCTCGACTGAACTTCCCAACACACTTCCAGGCAGAGCATTCCACAGCCCAACCACTCATTGGATTTAAAGGTTTCTCTCACATCATACTTGCATCTTTTGCAAATCACTTTAATCTGACCCTTTTACAAACAGGAGCAGTTTCTCCCCACCTACATGTCCAGTCCCCTTATCAAATCCCTCCTTAGTTTCTTCTCTCAAAGGAGAACAGTCCCAAGTTTATAGCGTTGGTATTGATGGCATTATTGTATGATCCACATGTTATGAGCCAACATTAGAGCAATACAAATGCTGTTATAAATTGTAATTAGGGCAGAGCAGAAATGTGTCGGTTGAAACAAAGCTTCATGTATTAAATTGGAAATTGCTTCTGTCAGATGCCTTGGTGGTTAGATTCAGTGCTTTGATTTTGTGCAAAGAAAACACAATTACACTTGCTCAACAAAAGGGTTCGATGTTATGCAAAGCAGGGGAAATAATTTAAATCTGATTTATCATATTAAACAATGTCAGCTCAATTTCTATCCTTCCTTAAGGAATACACAGGACAAAAAATCTCTCCTCTCAGGTCATTCAGCGTATAGGAGTGTCACAATGCTGCAACAGTTCAGTGCAGGGGCTTGCGTTTTACCAGCCAGCCTTATCCACCCTACTCAGTACCATTCCGCACTTCTGAGCCAAACCATTGTTTTTCTCCATTAAGTTTTGCTACAAAATATAAAAATTAAATGTAAAAACAGCAGTCAGAAGAAACCTCTCACTCATTAGAATACAGAATGTTTTTCTTTAATGAGTGTTATCATAGAAGTTACAATTTCAAATAGTCTAGGTCGGTGTTTATTCTCCACATGAGCAGTAGGGCTAATCCCACCACCCTGGTCCATGTCACTTTGACTCCCCTACTAGTCACCACCCAACTTAAGCTTTAGGGTTAACATGGAACAGTACACTACAGGGGGCTGGTAGAGGTGGGAGGAAGGGAACCGGAGCACCCGGAGAAAACCCATGCGGACGGGGCAGAATGTGCAAACTCCACACAGGCAGGTCAGAATTGAACACAGGTCCCTGGCGTTGTGAGGCTGCAGTGCTAACCACTGTGTCGCCCATATTTCAGGTCGGTGCTCCTTCTGGCTGCATTTCCTATTGCCAGCATCTATAGTGCTTTGCTCTGGTTTTAGATTTAATGCTAATCAAGTTAAATAAAATGTTTATTAGGTTACAACCAGAAGCAAGTTGTTAATGAAAGGCTGTCTTTATTTACTGTCAATGGATATGTCCCTGTTGAACATTAGGTTACCTAGATGCAGTTCTGAAGGGCTCATAAGCAACACAATCTCCCAACCAGTCGTCTAGGGAACCCAGGATTTCAAAGAAATCTCTTAGTGATTTGCAATAGCAATGCTCATCACTAAAACACTTAACTAGTTTATGTTTTTGTGTACATGGGAGGAGAGATATGAGTATTATAGAAAAAGGCAAATTCGAACAAGAATTTTTCAATGCAGTATCTTTAATAACTCTCTAAATCAAATGCAGAATAATTGTTTGGAGAATTTAATTAAGATAAATGGTAGGAAGCACAGAGTTTCAAGTTTTTTAAAATGCTGGATCAAATGGAAATTGCTCCATGACTGCTTGGGCGGCATGGTAGCACAGTGACTAGCGCTGCTGCCTCACAGCGCCAGGGAACTGGGTTCAATTTCCCTCGCATTGTAATCAGTATTCTGTAAACTGAGTGTGCGTCTTTATAATGCCCTGTTTGTGATCAGAACTCACCACTCACGCGACAAAGGAGCAGCACTCTGAAAGCTAGTGGTGTTTGCTACCAAAGAAATCGGTTGGACTTTAACCTGGTGTTGTGAGATTTCTTACTGAGAGTGAAGTTTGCACGTTCTCCTCGTGTCACCACGGGTTTCCTCCAGGTGTTCCAGTTTCCTTCCACACTCCAAAGATGTGCCAGTTAGATGGATTGGCCATGCTAAATTGCCCCTTAGTGTGCCAAGATGTGTGGGTTAGGGAGATCAGCGGGGTAAATACATTGAGCTACAGGAGTAGAGCCTGGGTAAAATGAACTGTCGGAGAGTCAGTGCACATTCAAAGGGCCAAATGGACTCCTTCTGCACTGCAAGGATTCTATGATTCAAACTGAGCCTATCGAAGATCTGTATTTATGCCTAAAGCCAGTCACTGACCGTGTACAACAGCATGATTAAGTGGATTGGCCATACTGAATTGCCCCTTAGTGTCCCAAAACATGTAGGTCAGATGGATTAGCCATTGGAAATGAGTGAGGTTATGGGGATAGGCTGGGGGAAAGGGTAAGACGCTCTGTCAGAGAGTCGGTGCAGACTTGCTGGACCAAATGGCCTCTTCTGTACTGTAGGGATTTTATAAACTGAAGAGTTTCTTTTGTAGGTATTAAAAAAATGCAATCATTACTTACATAAGTATCAAGTGAACATCAACACATTCCTTAATTCATAGTAGTACTGAGAATACATGTCACATTTGTAGAGGAAAATGCAGAAGCTATTCTATGCTCAGTGAGGAGATGATAGTTCAGCTCATCTTTCTATGATATGGGTTCAGGAGGTTTTTATTTTGTTTATACATTTTTGCCATGTCCCCATGACTGAGTCTTAACAACTCAGAACAGCACTTCTGCTATCTTAATGTGGAGTTTCCTCTAACATTCTGCAGATATGGGGAATCCTATTTTGCATGGTCCAATGCTTGACATTTATTTTAATTTTTTTTATTGTCAGTCAGCAAAATCCTTCATGAATTGCCAGCTGCTTGGGGAAGGGATGTAACGACACAATGGCACCGTGGTTAGCATTGCTGCCTCACAGTGCCAGGGACCTGGGTTTGATTCCCAGCTTAGGTCACTATCTGTGTGGAGTCTGCATATTCTCCCCATGACTGTGTGGGTTTCCTCCATGTGCTCCAGTTTCCTCCCACAGTCTGAAAGACGTGCTGATTAGGTGCGTTGACCCAAATAGGCGCCTGAGTATAGTGACTAGGGGACTTTCACAGCAACTTCATTGCAGTGTTAACGTAAGCCTACTTGTGACACTAATAAATAAACTTTAAACTTTAGTACTTCAAGGGAAACAGTTAAGTCTAAATAAAATGCCTTCTTTTAAACGTCTGCTTTGGCTTTCAACACTTCTGTTTAAGCTGCTAATAGTTCAGAACAAAATGCCAACACTGGTCTTGCAATGTATCATCAGCTGAGAAAGATCCGACTCTGTGAACACAGGCTTCTTTTGCACAAGCTCACGTCTACCTTAATGAATGAATGAGCTTTACCTCTCAATGTACTGGGAGGAATCAATCATGACAGTGTGTGCAAATGCTTTAAGGGAAAAGTTAGATAAATACATGAAGAAAAATGGAGTAGAAGAATATATTGATAGGACAAGATGAAGCAGAGCGGAAGGAGGCCTGTTTCTGTGCTATAAGATTCTACGCAAAAAAGTATTGTTAATTTGCCCCTTCCTTTGGACACTTTGCCAATCTTTATCCTAACATATTTCCTTATCAGTGCATGTCATATGGGAACACTGCAGAAGAAAGACTGCACTTTGTCTTTCAAAGGCAGCCTATTAATGCTAAATTGCTCCTTAGTGTCCCAAGATGTGAAGGTTAGATGGATTGACCATGGGAAATGCCTGAGGTTAAAGGGATAGGGTAGAGAGGGCCTGGGAAAGGCTTGATGGGCTGAATGCCCTCCTTCTGCACTATAGGGATTCTATATTTGTACAATTCAATAAACTCAAAGGATGTCTTTATTCAATGCACATACCACAAATCAGAATTAATCTTAATTCAAGCTGAAGAAACATCTGAACACCTTGTTCCAAAGCTTTCCCTCTAAAGCACTTTGAACCTCTTTCCAGCATACATTCAATCCACAAAGTGATCAAAATCATTTTTATACATAAGACATAGGAACAGAATTAGGCCACTCGGCCCATCGAGTCTGCTCCATCATTCAATCATGGCTGATATTTTTCTCATCCTTATTCTTTTGCCTTTTCCCAGAACACCTCACCCTCTTATTAATCAAGAACCTATCCATCTCTGTCTTAAAAACACTCAATGACCTGGCTTCTACAGCCTTTTGCAGCAAAGAGTTCCACAGATTTGCCACTCTCTGGCTGAAGAAATTCCTCCTCATCTCTGTTTTAAAGGATCATCCCTTTAGCCTGAGATTGTGCTCTCTGGTTCTAGTTTTTCCTACTTTTCTTTGAGAAGATGACTAAAGAGGTGGATGAGGGTAAAGCAGTTGATGTGGTGTATATGGATTTCAGTAAAACATTTGATAAGCTTCCCCATGGTAAGCTATTGCAGAAAATACGGAAGCATGGGATTGAGGGTGATTTAGCGGTTTGGATATGAATTGGCTGGCTGTAAGAAGATAGAGGGTGGTGGTTGATAGGAAATGTTCATCCTAGAATTCAGTTACTAGTGGTGTACCGCAAGGATCTGTTTTGGGGCCACTGCTGTTTGTCATTTTTATAAATGACCTGGATAAGGGTGTAGAAGGGTGGATTAATAAATTTGCAGATGACACTAAAGTCAGTGGAGTTGTGGACAGTGCAGAAGAATGCTGCAGGTTACAGAGGGACATAGATAAGCTGCAGGGCTGGGCTGAGAGGTGGCAAATGGAGTTTAATGTGGAAAAGTGTGAAGTGATTCACTTTGGAAGGAATAACATGAATACGAAGTACAGGGCTAATGGTAAGATACTTGGTAGTGTGGATGAGCAGAGAGATCTCAGTGTCCATGTGCATAGATCCCTGAAAGTTGGCACCCAGGTTGATAGGAATGTTAAGAAGGTGTATGGTGTGTCAGCTTTTATTGGTAGAGGGATTGAGTTTTGGAGCCATGAGGTCATGTTGCAGCTGTACAAAACTCTGGTGTGGCCGCACTTGGAGTATCGTGTACAGTTCTGGTCGCCGCATTATAGGATGTGGAAGCATTGGAAAGGGTGCAGAGGAGATTTATCAGGATGTTGCCTGGTACGGTGGGAAGGTCTTATGAAGAAAGGCTGAGGGACTTGAGGCTGTTTTTGTTAGAGAGAAGAAGGTTAAGACCTGACTTAATACAGGCATATAAGATGATCAGAGGATTAGATAGGTTGGACAGTGAGAGCCTTTTACCTTGGAAGGAGAAGGCCAGCACGAGGGGCCATAGCTTTAAATTGAGGGGTGATAAATATAGGGCAGATGTCAGAAGTAGGTTCTTTACTCAAGAGAGTAGTAAGGGTGTGGAATCCCTGTTGCAACAGCAGTGGACTCGCCAACATTAAGAGCATTTAAATGGTCATTGGATAAACATATGGATGATATTGGAATACTGTAGGTTAGATGGGCTTTAGATTGGTTTCACAGGTCGGCGCAACATCGAGGGTTGAAGGGCCTCTACTGCGCTGTAATGTTCTGTACCTATACTAGTGGAAACATCCTCTCCACGTCCATGGAGTGTGTTTGCCAGTATGATCAGTCTCACACGCTGGTTTGAAACATTGCTCAAGTACCAGCTTGCCCAAGTTGGTGTCTCCATGACAAAATGTTGCGAGCTCTAACCCCACTCCAGGGCTTGACCACATGACGGGCATTAACATGTCTGTGCATTTACAGACAATTCAAGACCGACCAATATGGTGCCAGACAAATATGAAGTTAAGATGATCAAAAAAAGAAGTTTATGCATGCCAATATTTTCTTCGATCTACATACTGTGGCCTTGTATTGTTGCACTCGGGCCTGTCACATTTGTTCCTTGTTCACTCTGCTTTGCTTCAATATCATTAATCTGTGAAAGTCTGAGCTACCAATGTCACAGGATTAAACTTATCGAACTGAATTGCATAGAAGGTAGAACAATGGTTATACCATCAATTGACTAGCAAATCAATCAGGAAGAACATGGGAGTTCAAATGATTTAAGGCCTTCAATTTAATTTTTAAAAGTCTGTAAATAAAAAGCTGCAATCAGTAAAAATGGTCACAAACTTTCTGGATTGTCATAAAACCCTAATTGCTCACTGGTGACTATAAGGAATCAAAATCTTACCTGATCTCATCTAAATGTGATTCATATCCCACATTCACACCAATGTGATCAAATCTAAACTGTCATCTGATGAAGCCTTGCAAGCTGCTCACCCAAAATCATTTCAAGGTAACTAGTTTTGGGCTATAAATGGCAGCTTCGCCAGCAATGCTCATCACCTGAGGATTATTAACCAGCAATGCTCATGTCCTGAGAGCAGCAGACTGGCACAGTGTTTAGCACTGCTGCCCCACAGCGCCAGGGACCTGGGTTTGATTCCCGGCTCGAGTCACTGTCCGTGTGGAGTTCACACATCCTCTCCATGTCTGGTGTGGGTTTCCTCCGGGTACTCTGGTTTCCTCCCAAAGTCCAAAGATGTGTGGGTTAGGTGAATTGGCCATGCTAAATTCTCCCTCAGTATTCACAAAGAGGCCCTGGAGGGTGGTGACTTGGGAATTTTCACAGTAACTTCATTGCAGTGTTAGTGTAAGGCTACTTGTGACTAATAAATAAAATAACTTTTAACAAGGCTTATTTACCAGCATGTTATTTCAACTGCTCTACAAAATCAACAGCACCACCCAAGCACATGATCTCCATGACCTAGAAGGACATGGGGACATTACTTCCCAGTCCACATCCCCATTCAGATATACACTGCTGCTCCTCTTTCGTCATGAATTCAAAATCGTGAAACTCCCCATCCAACAGCACTGTGGGAGTACTTCCATCATAAGGGTCCAAGAAGATGGACCACTATCTCTTTCTTAAAGGCAACAGAGATGGACAATAAATACCAGCTTTCCCAAAGATATCCACACCCAGAAAATGATTACGAAAAACATCATCTCTTCTCTTCCAAATTAGTGTTCATTATCTAAAGTTAGGACAGAATCTCTTGGTAATTTGCCAATGGGTTCAAGTAGCCCCACAGACAAAATTCTGAAAACCAGTGGTTAAAAAGAACCGCCAGCAGCAGAATTTTCGGAATTTGATTATTTATATAGACATAGATTATACAGAGTGAAACTGTTCCCGTCACAAAAACTGCTAACCTCCAACAAGGTTGATGAAGCAGCTTCTGAAGAAATGAAGTGATAATTCATTAAAATATTTAAAATATTTGCACTGACAATTTAACGTAGTGTTCCAAACAGATAAGTTGTGAAATATCAAACAGACGTCACAGAAACTTCAAAGCATTTTGAACAGAATCTGAAATCTAATCCTGACTGAGCAAATCAATATGCTTCCATTGCAATTTACCATGGACGGTTATTATAAAATATAACCTCACCAAGTTGCTTCAAAGGCAATCAGCACTTGCCTCGGTCACCCTGTGGTGCTTGAATCCTATAAAGCTGAAATTGATAATGGAGTTCCACTCTATGGGCAATAGTACAAATCCCAATTCCCTCGCCACCATCCAAACGCATTGCAGAACACATCTGTCAGCTTCCCAGATATTAATAATCTTCATAAAGGAAGTAACATTGAAGTCCTTTTCAACAGGACATCTGCAGCTCCAACATGTGAACACAGCTTCTACTGGGCCTGGTAATCCATAGAATCTTACAATGCAGAAGGAGGCCATACAGCCCATCGAGTCTGCACCGAACACAATCCCACCCAGACGTTATTCCAGTAGCCCCTCATATTTACCCTGCCAATCCCCCTGACATTAAGTGGCAATTCAGCACGGCCTAACCCCCACATCTTTGGACTCTGGGAAGAAACCAGAACACCTGGAAGAAACCCACGCAGACACGGGGAGAATGTGCAAACTCTACACACACAGTGACCCGAGGCCGGAATTGAACCCAGGTCCCTGGTGTTGTGAGGCAGCAGTGCTAATTGCTGTCACCGTGCTCCCCCTTTAAGGTAATGCAGTGAATTAGGATACATGCCTCTTGCCTCTAGATTCATAACAGACCTGGATTAACGAACTGAGTTCTCTCTGCTGACTGACGGAGGACGTCTGAAAATATGTTGGGCTATCGTCATTGATCGCAGAGAAACACAGCACAAGAGGAAATATGACAGAGAGAGATAGTGACAGAAACACATGCCCACATCAACATGCACACCCAAACAGAGACAGCATCAGTCTTTTTCTCAGCTAACTCTCAGCACTCTTTGTTAGAAGGGCAATAGCAGTCAGTTTTGCTTGACAAACTCAACTGTTGAAAAACCTTTGCAAATTACTGAAATAAATGCTTTGGTTCTCCAAAAGCATCAACAATAAAACTGTTTAAAAGTAACTACAACTTTGGTTGAGAGGTTAAAGATTTACTCTAACATGAGATGTGCCACTCCTGGTCAGAGCGCTGCAAAAACGCAGAACTTCACCCCAGATGCAAGAATGGGGTGACACAGTGGTTAGCACTGCTGCTTCACAGCACCAGGGACCCGGGTTCAATTCCCGGCTTAAGTCACTGTCTGCGTGGAGTTTGCACATTCTCCCCTTGTCTGTGTGGGTTTCCTCCAGGTCCTCTGGTTTCCTCCCACTGTCCAAAGATGTGCGGGTTAAGTTGATTGGGTATGCTAAATTGCCCCTTAGCGTCAGGGGGATTAGTAGGGTAAATGTGTGGGGCTAAGGAAATAGGAGCTGGGTGGGATTGTGGTCGGTGCAGACTCAATGGGCCAAATGGCCTCATTCTGCACTGTAGGGATTCTATGGACAAAGTGACCAAAACCATAACCCAAGCTCCTGTGAGAACTGAAATGTGAAAGCACGTATTTTTCAGACAGCAGGGGAAGAATATATCTAATTGAGTAGATATAAATATCTAGTCAATGCATTATTATTGACGGATTTTGCTCTATTCTCTTTAGGGTCCTTTTCTTACTATCTCACCCTAGATGCAGCACTCCTTTAGCATTCCTTTGCTTCTCAGGCTGCTAACAGTAAGGAGTCTCGCATCACCATGTTAAATTCCAACAGGTTTATTTGCAATCATGAGCCTTCAGAGCACTGCTCCTTCATTAAGTGAGTCTACCTGATGAAGGAACAGTGCTCCAAAAGCTCATGATTCCAAATAAACCCGTTGGACTTTAACCTGGTATTGCAATACTTCTTACTGTGCCCACCCCAGTTCAATGCAGGCATCTCCATATCAAACAGAAATCTAATGAGCTTGAAGAATCCCTTTCTGAGTTCTGCTTTGGAAGTCTAAGCTTAATTATGGCATGTCCTGCTTAGAAATATGAAGGGCCTCTGCTTCTGTCTTAGTTTTTTGATTTATAATTTTTTTGATGTGATTTTTGTTTCTGTTGTGGATTTATTCGTAATATAGTTATGAAAGACTTCTTGAATGTCAAGATTGTCATACTTAGCTAGTAGAAAACGTTTGAGACCAAACTAGGGGCGGCATGGTGGGACAGTAGTTAGCACTGCTGACTCAGAGTGCCAGTTGCCTGGGTTCGATTCCAGCTTGGATCATTCTCTATGGAGTCTGCATGCTCTCCCCATGTCTGCGTGGGTTTTCTCCAGGTGCTCTAGTTTCCTCCCACAGTCCAAAGATGTGCCGGTTGGGTGGATTGGCCATGCTAAATTCCCCCTTAGTGTCAGGGGCACTAGCTAAGATAAATGCATGGGATTATGGGGACAGGGCCTGGGTGGGCAGACTCGATGGGCCGAATGGCCTCCTTGTGCACTGTAGGATTCTATGATTCTAATATCCTATTAAATAAAATAAGTATGGTTTGCGAACTTATAAACACATGTTTTCAATGGAGGCCAGAGTGAATAGGCCTTTTATAAATGTGTATTTAAATCTAAATCACAAGAGACCCCCAGATGAGTGAAGCAATTGTTCATCTATAACTGTGATTGTTTTTACGACATCACATTGAATGCCAGCTGAGTTATTTGACACAACACAGTGTAACTCATTTGCTCACAATTTCCAAACTGTTACTACACTGGAGGGCTGAAATTTTTGCAGTCTCCAGAATTAGCAATTGCATAAATTGCCCTTTACCTACATAACAAATGTGACTGAATGTTAAAGGTAATCTTCTCATTATAAAGCTCTTTGCTCCATCATCAATTTCCAGTAGCACTGCGCCCTGAGCTAAGTGGATTACCACAAAAAATATCTATTGTTAGGACACTCCAACTACATATTTGCACAAAAATAACACACAAGCGTGACCATCAGCGATGTTTGCGCAGTTCCAGAAGCCTGGCTACATATCCGCAACTAGCTAAAAGCCTCGTTTTAAGTTTATATAAATAAAGATAAAACAAGACTTTAAAAAAACATGGATTGATGAGGACCTGTGAAACAAAAAAGTGATCTTAATCAGCATTGGATTTACTGGTAACCAGAGAAGGTCAAAAAAATTAGCATAATCATAACCTTACTCCCTTCATGCCCAGTATTGTAATCGTGAATGTCAACAGTTACTGTACAGATTAGTGGAAAGCAATGGTTTAAAAACAATTTGAGGTCCATGAAGAAATGAGATTGAAACAATGGTTATGACCAAATTAACCAACTATTTGTCACCCATCACTAGGTTCACTAGATTCATTCCAGAGATGAGGGATTTGAGATGAAGAGATATTGAATGGCTTAGGCCTATACTCTCTGGAATTTAGAAGAATGAGGGAAGATCAAATTGAGGTATTCAAGATGATAAACGGTATGGATAAAGTAGATGTGGAGCGAATGCTTCCACTGGTGGGGCATTCTAGGACGAGAGGACATAGTCTTAGGATAAGGGTAGCAAATTTAAAATAGAGTTGAGAAGAAACTACTTCTCCCAAAGTGTTGTAAATCTGTGGAATTCCAAAGTATGGTGGATGCTGGGACGGTGAGTAAATTTAAGGAGGAGTTAGATTTTTAATTGGTATTGGGTTGAAAGGTTACGGGGAGAAGGCAGGAAAATGTGGATGAGGGGCATTTCAGCCATGGTCGAATAGCTGAGTGGACCCAACGGGCCGAATGGCCTAATTCTGCCCTTATAACATATGAACTTATCACTGAATTAATCTTTAGTCAATTTCCAGCAGCAGTACACATTTCACTGAGCATGAAGATGACAAAAAAGAATAATTACCCTCCCAATCATTCTTTGGAGGGGAGGCAGAACATTTTCGAAGTCCTAATTCCATTAACTGTTTAGTATGAAACAAGCTGACTAGTTCTTGATCCTCTATTGATACCATGCAATCTGGGCACCAGGTGGTTTCATAGTGATGTAAATTAACACTGCAATTTCTCTTCACCATTGTAAGGATTATTTAGATTTGTCAGCCCCTCAGGGTTTCCAATGAAACTGGGAAATAACTATATGAAATATTACATTCAAGAGAGCGCAATCATTCACACAAAGAACATGCATGTCCCCTACCTTTTCCATAATAAACTTGTTGTAGCTGAAACAGCTGCGACTCCGGCAAATGTCATCATCATCAATTTGTGCCGATGTCTGTTTGGGGCTGCTGCCCTGTAGTACTGCCTGGAAAAGTTGCCAACTACTGCCATGGCAGGCAGCATCCTGAAGTGAAACATCCTGTGAGAGGAACCAAAGGAATAGCATTAATGTTCAAGACTGTATAAGTAGAATGTAACTGGTGATAACATTGGATTAGATGTAATGGGACCAATGGCAATAAGCTGTAAGGGTCAGCTGACCCAGTAAACTTCGGAACCAATGACAAAATGATGTGGCAATCAGCTGACTCAGTAGAAATTAGAACAGGTTCGGAACTGTGGAGAGCTTGGAATGGCCGAGGGAGAGGCCTTAAGTTTGGAGTAATGAAGTTTCTTTGATTCATAAGTTGGAGTAAGTTTGTTATATTTTCGTTGTCTACACTTGAAGAGTTCTTTCTGGGTGAACAACCCTTTCCCAGGGCTGCCTGGATATATGCTTTATATTGCCGTTGGCTACATTGTTTGCATTCTTGCCCGTGAATCAGACAGTTGTAGGCTTAAACCCTATTACAGAATTTGAACACAAAGTAGACTGAAGTTACAGTACAGCTCTAAGGGAGTGAACATAGAACATAGAACATAGAGCATTACAGCGCAGAACAGGCCCTTCGGCCCACGATGTTGCGCCGACCAGTTACAAAAACAATGACCCACTAGCCTATACCAATCCCTTTTCGTCCATAAACCTATCCAGAGATCTCTTAAACGCCCCCAAACTAGACGCATTTACAACTGCAGCAGGCAGGGCATTCCAATCCCTCACCACCCGCTGGGTAAAGAACCTACCCCTGACATCCGTCCTGTAGCTACCCCCCCTTAATTTAAAGCCATGCCCCCTCGTGCTAGCTTTCTCCATCCGAGGAAAAAGGCTATCACTATCCACCCTATCTAAACCTCTAATCATCTTATATGTTTCAATAAGATCCCCTCTTAGCCGCCTTCTTTCCAACGAAAACAACCCTAGATCCCTCAGTCTCTCCTCATAGGACCTCCCCACCATACCAGGCAACATCCTAGTAAACCTCCTCTGCACCCTCTCCAACGCCTCCACATCCTTCTTGTAATGCGGGGACCAGAACTGCACACAGTACTCCAAGTGCGGCCGCACTAGAGTAGTGTACAGTTGCAACATTACACTGCGACTCCTAAATTCAATCCCCCTACCAATAAACGCCAAGACACCGTACGCCTTCTTGACAACCTTATCTACTTGATTCCCAACTTTCAGGGATCTATGTACACACACACCTAGATCCCTCTGTTCATCCACACTATTCAAAGTCCTCCTGTTAGCCCTATACTCGACACATCTGTTGCTCCTACCAAAGTGAATTACCTCACACTTCTCCGCATTAAATTCCATCCGCCACCTCTCGGCCCAGCTCTGCAACCTATCTAAGTCTCCCTGCAGACTATGACACCCTTCCTCACAATCTACCACACCTCCAACTTTGGTGTCATCAGCAAATTTACTAATCCACCCAACTATACCCTCATCCAGATCATTAATAAAAATTACAAACAACAGTGGCCCCAAAACAGATCCCTGAGGCACACCACTCGTAACTGTACTCCATGATGAATATTTACCATCCACCACCACCCTCTGTCTCCTATCTGATAGCCAATTCCTGATCCAACTTCCTAGATTACCCACAATCCCATACATCTGCATTTTCTGCAGAAGCCTACCATGGTGAACCTTATCGAATGCCTTACTAAAATCCATGTATACCACGTCAACTGCCTTACCCCCATCCACCTCTTTGGTCACCTTCTCAAAAAACTCAATAAGGTTAGTAAGGCACGACCTACCCGCTACAAAACCATGCTGACTATTTCTAATCAATTCATTACACTCCAAATAACTATAAATCCTATCCCTAATAATTTTTTCTAAAACCTTGCCCACAACAGAAGTAAGACTCACCGGTCTATAATTCCCGGCAAAGTCTCTGTTCCCCTTCTTAAACAATGGGACAACATTCGCTATCCTCCAATCCTCTGGGACTACACCAGAGACCAATGACGACCTGAAGATCTGAGCCAGAGGCTCTGCAATCACCTCTCTAGCCTCCCAGAGAATCCTAGGGTAGATCCCATCCGGACCAGGGGACTTATCTATTTTCAGCCCCTCAAGAATTTCCAGCACATCCTCTTTATCAACCGTAATACTGTCTATTTTACACCCCTGCAACCCAATGTCCTCCTCAGCTATATTCATGTCCCCCTGCGTGAACACCGAAGAGAAATATTGGTTCAATACTTCTCCAATCTCCTCCGGTTCCACACACAACTTCCCCCTGCTGTCTGTAACTGGCCCTAATCTTGCCCTGACCAACCTTCTGTTCTTGACATACCTATAGAACGCCTTAGGATTCTCCTTAATCCTATCAGCCAAAGTCTTCTCATGTCCTCTTTTAGCCCTTCTCAACTCACTCTTCAACTCCCTCCTAGCCAATCTAAAGCTTTCTAGTGCACTATCTGAGCCCTCCAATCTCATCCGAACATAAGCCTCCTTTTTCTTTTTAACCATCGACTCAACTCTTTTAGTGCACCACGGTTCCCTAGATCTACCAAATCCACCATGCCTGACAGGGACATACCTATCAAGGACTCGCAGTAGCTGCTCCTTGAAAAAACTCCACATTTCAGACGTTCCCAGTCCCTGTAATCCCCTAATCCAATCCATGCTTCCTAATTCACTCCTGATAGCCTCATAATCGCCCTTACCCCAGCTAAAATTGCTGACCCGAGGTTCATGCCTATCTCTTCCCATCACTAAGGTGAACGTAACCGAATTGTGGTCACTATCACCAAAATGCACACCAACTTCCAAGTCTAGCACCTGGTCTGGCTCATTTCCCAGCACCAAATCCAATATAGCCTCACCTCTAGTTGGCCTGTCTACATACTGAGACAAAAAACCTTCCTGCACGCTTTGTACAAACACTGACCCCTCTAGCGAGCTAGAACTATAGCAACTCCAATCAATATTCGTAAAGTTAAAGTCCCCCATAACAATTACCCTATTACTTTCACTCCTAACCAGGATTGTCTCCGCAATCCTTTCCTCAACCTCTCTAGAACTTTTAGGAGGTCTATAAAAGACTCCCAACAGGGTGACCTCTCCTCTCCTATTTCTAATCTCCGCCCATACTACCTCAACTGACAAGTCCTCATCAAACTTTCTCTCCGACACTGTGATACAGTCCTTGACTAGCAATGCTACCCCACCCCCCCTTCTACCTTCTTCTCTACTCCGACTAAAGCATTTGTACCCCGGAACCTGCAACATCCATTCCTGACCCTGCTCTATCCATGTCTCAGAAATGGCCACAACATCAAAGTCCCAGGTACTGATCCACGCTGCAAGTTCATCCACTTTATTGCGAATACTCCTCGCATTAAAGTACACGCATTTCAAACCCTGCTCCGCCCCACCCCCACTATGCCGTGCCTTGCATTCCCCAACTATGCCCCCCTCACTTTCACCCCCTTTCCTCACTATCCCTCCCCCCCTCCGAATCAGTTTAAACCTTCCTGCATCGCTTTTGCAAATTTACCCCCCAGGATATTGATTCAATCCAATAAGGATTGTTGGAAGCAACATCTTTGAAATGAGACACTAACCAGAGGCTGCATACATCTATTCACACAGATCACACTAATTCAGAAAGACTAAGAATGTTGTCCAGTGTCTTGGCTAACATTCCTACTTTAACGAACACCAACCGAAAAACTGCTTTTACTATATAAAGAAATTTGTTGCATGTAGATTAGCTTCCATTTCTGTCAACAGAACAACATTAAATGAACATCAAAAACAAATGAATTGATTACACATGTTTTGAAGGAACATTAAACGAATGTCAAAAGCAGATTAATTGATTGCATATGCTTTGGAGGATGCCTTTCCATTGACGTTTCTCATGCTGTGCTTAAATCATCTACTTGTTCTCTTCTACACAGGAAGTTGCAGGGATTAATTAATACAATACTTATAAACATAATGCATCAAGCTAAGGCAGTTCCATGTAAGGACAGATATTTACCAGGCAGTGTACAATGTTTGTTAAATAAATTGTTT
Source organism: Carcharhinus amblyrhynchos (assembly GCF_965287045.1). NCBI lineage: Eukaryota > Metazoa > Chordata > Chondrichthyes > Carcharhiniformes > Carcharhinidae > Carcharhinus > Carcharhinus amblyrhynchos. Next base: position 6,666,351 of record NC_137354.1, read on the forward strand.
GGTGAGGGAATTGTGAAGTTGGAAAATGCTTGCTCAGCTATGATGAAACAACTATTTTCCAAATCACCAAATTGAAGCAGAGAAAGCCAACAAACTAGTAGTTGTTAGGAAATAGAAATAATTTAAATGATCTATATTTATATTTTGTGTACTAAATTAAGATTTAGGTTTTCTGTATTTGTGTGCTAAGAAAGCAATAAAACTTCAGATTAGTTTCATGTTAAACAAAGGTGCCTGTATGTCCATAGGTTTTAGTTTCACTTTAAACCTTGTCTATATTGTAATTAAAGGTTTACAGCGTTAAAAAGAATTACAGATTTTTAAAAATGAAGCTGTTGCTCAGAATCAGAAGTCCACAATGAAAAGCAGAACCAGCTATAGTTTATGTGGAACCAGGTATCTGAGAAGAGAGCAGCTCTCACAGAAATTGCCAGCACAGGCAGAAGAGTAAAATAAAGGCAGAAAGCAAGTCCTAGGTGCTAAAGAATAGAAAATTCCAGAAACCAAAGAATGAAGAGTCCCATGAAGACTGTTGTCAGAAGGGCAAAGAACAGGAAGCTAGACAAGAAAGAGGCAAAGAGAGACTTCCACTTAAAGAAGAATTGCACGGTGCAGATCTTGAACATCAGAGGGCAAGAAGCCAGACATTCAAAGTAATCCTAAGGCTGGTGACACCTTAATGCAGCCTTTGAAGCAGTGGTGTTAGCGTGGTTGGGTACCTAAGAGAATGTGTCGAAGTTTGGATGTGCATGTGTTCCAAGGCAAAGGAATACTGAAAGGAGAAGGTGAAATCCTGGCTGTGGATCCTTGGTGAAGGCACACAAGAGAAAGCATTGTATGTGAGAAGATTCCTAGCACATTATTCGAGAGCAGAGTTTGAAGGTGCTCGTCCTTTATTTGGAAGTTAGAGTTCCAGTGGGACCAGTTGGTTCATAATGTGGCAAGCATCTTGGGGTGGCAAAGGTGAAATTTGATGAGAAATCCATAAAAGTTATTTTGAATAGCAAATGGTGTGTCTGACCACATTTTACCTTTTGGTTTACAAGGACAGCGTACTTACTGAGAACATTGGTGGATAATATTTTTTGACTTGTAAATCCTTATAAATCTTTGTACATCTGTGAACTTATAGCTGGGGTGAAGGAGTAGTGTATTATAATTAACCTTTTCTTGTTTAATTTACTTTTATTCTTTTGTTAAAAATTAATTGCAGTCTTGTGACTTTGTTCATCCACATCTCTAAACAAAAAATAAAAGTTATGATGTATTGGGCTGTGTCCTGCTCTGAAACCCAGCTTCCCTGTGGTAACCTCAACTAGGATTGTAAAAAAATACAAACGTAAGAACTCAGTTTGCTGCACTTTCATGAACCAGAGCACCAGAGCTCATATGCCCCATGTGGCAAAAAGCCATAATTCAGACATTGCTAATGTACAGCAGTACACCCTGACTTTGTAGATTTGATCCCGGGGTTAATTGTTTGCTAAGCTGCTGAAGTACAAGTTTTGGAATCAGTGCAGCACCAATCTCATACTTCAGTTTTTCCTTCCTGTGGGGTTTTATTTTTCTCTGCCTTCCTTGGAACATAGGCTTTTTATTAACTAAATAATTTGTTCATCTTATTTATTCATTTATTAGTGTCACAAGTAGGTATACATTGACACTGCAATGAAACTACTGTGAAAATCCCCTAGTCGCCACACTCCGCTACCTCTTCAGGTTCACTGAGGGAGAATTTAGCATGGGCAATGCAGCTAACCGGCATATTTTTCGGACAGTGAGAAGAAACCCGCACGGACATTGGGAGAACATGCAGACTCCACACAGACAGTGACCTGAGGCTGGAATTGGGTCCCTGGCGCTGTGAGGCAGCAGTGCTAACCACTGTGCTGCCCTGGGAAATTTTAGTAGCATAACGAGCAGCTTGGATGCACGCAAGTGCCACCATTGACTGATTCCTTTACCTCTTCTCCTTCTTGCGAGAGTTTATCGCGTCATGTCACTGTCATCCTTCACCCCTTCCCTCAGGCCCAGCAACCCTCAGTTTCTTGTTGGTGAAGAATTATGTGAAATGTAGCATAATATCACACACTTGTCTCTGTTACGATTTTACTACATGGGGCGTAATGAAGAAACCTTCCCATCTGAGAAAGTACACATAATCCATGTCTTATTATCCACAGTGGCACAGTGGTTAGCGCTGCTGCCTCAACACCAGGGGCCCGGATTCAATTCAGGTCTTGGATGACTATGTGGGGTTTGCACCTTATCCCATTATCTGCATAGATTTCCTCCGGGTGCTCCAGTTTCTGTCCACCCTCCAAAGATGTGCGGGTTAGGTGGATTGGCTGTACTAAATTGACCCTTAATGTCAGGGGATTAGCAGGGATAGGGCCTGGGTGGAATTGTCATCAAAGCAGGCTCAGTGGGCCAAATGGCCTCTTTCTGCATTGTAAGAATTCTATGATTCTATTCTATGATTAATTTGTGCACAGATGTACAATTAAATATCTAGATACTGAAGGGAACAATGTTTGAAATGTTTACAAACTAATGTGATAATGACGTGGAGTTTCTGAATGTTCATGATATAGCTTCCTTGAAAATGTTTCGTTTATTATCTGATAAAAAATCATACATATCACCTGGATCTCTGATTTTTATGGCTAAATCAACCAAATTCCATTGTAAACATGTGCAGTTCTAATATTTTGGCAATCATTTTTCATTATTTTACTTTATTTTCTGTGAATCCATCAATCTTGATTAATGCTGGGTGCCTGAATTTTATTTTGTGTTAGAAATGCGCTGGTTTTGTGTGCTTCTCTGGACTCCTGTACACAGTCTCAATTTTCATCATCAGTTCAAATAGACAATCTGGGCAAGGGAATCGGGGGGCGTACTTCTTCCACATCTCTGACAATTGTTCAGAGGTGACATATGTGTAAGGAAATACTCAAATCTACAGGAAATGAAATGGACAGAATTGTGGAAAAGAAATAGTGGGAGGTGCGTGTGGGGGGGGGAGCAGGAATAAAATATCTTATTCTTACATTATTATTTCAATCACCAACAAACAGACTGCCACCCTGAATGTTTTGGGACAGCACAGTGGTTAGCACTGCTGCCTCACAGCACCAGGGACCCGGGTTCGATTCCCAGCTTGGGTCACTGTCTTGCAGAGTTTGCACATTCTCCCTGCGTCAGTGTGGGTTTCCTCCAGGTGCTCCAGTTTCCCCCCACAGTCCAAAGATGTGCAGGTTAGGTGGATTGCCATGCTAAATTGCCCCTTAGTGTCGGGGTACAAGCTGGGGTAAATGCATAGGGATATGGGGATAGGGCCTCGGTGGGATTGTGGTCAGTGTAGATGTGATGGGCCGAATGGCCTCCTTCTGCACTGTAGGATTCTATGATACCTGCAAATTGGACATTTCTCTCCAAATGGATGAAGCAAATCAAACCTTGCACTGAAGTATAGTGCAAGTCCTCATATTAAAACAATGTTTCACTTCAAATTGGCTTGTCAAATGTTTTTAGAGGAAGACTGCACGATATTCAAGCAAAATAAGGTCAATGTTATTTCACACTTACTGTCAGGTAATCTCACTGGAGTGTTGGAAAGGAGGAAACTGCTGAACTTACCAAGACACTTGAAGAGCACAAGTTCAAAAAATAATACTGTAAAGTTTCACTTATATTGCAGTGATCTGTTTACCTTCTGACGCACTGGGACTGCTCATGTTTTTCCACCGTCGCTATAAAATCAAAACGAATGACTGAGGGACCCTGTGGTTTTTCCCCAATTGCAAACCAGCCAATGAAATTTATAAGCAGAATGCAGTCTTTCAGAGGACAGGAAATAAGTAAGGAGATTAAATGATTCTTAGACCAGCTAACACAAACAGTTTTGCACATATATGAATGCAGTAAGACAATCCAAACAGTAGTTACGATTTCAAAATCTATACGCTGATATTTTATAAGTAATGTTCACTTTAGCCAAGCAAGGGTATGGAAAAGCATGTTGTTGAAAGTCATTAGTTTAAAGCCAAAGGTATGGGAACTTGTTAGTCAGTAGCAGCGATAGTGGAATGATTGCATAAGGAAACAAATGTTGCAACTAATGAATACATGCATTCATTGCCCAGAAACAAAGAGAGATATGTCTCTGGATGCAGGAACACATGTCTATTTAACTCGGCAATGAGCAGGTGGGAATGTCTACTTTGACCTGACAGTAGTGTCGCCATTACCAGGGAACAGGGATGAGTTAATGCCAAGAGGGGAGATTACATCCAGATTTAGAAGGACAAACAAAATATCAACATGCTATTAAGTACCATGGTTGGCTGAGGTACTTGACAGAGATTTGTATTTATGTATCATTGTTAAATGAAATTGATTTTAAGCTAATGAAAGATGGAATTATTGATTAGAAAGTACTATAACTGATCTGTTTTTGACTATGTACATCAGATTTTTCGGAAAGATTCTGTCGCTCTTTTCCAGAGCTATTTAACCCTTCATGAGACTCCTGTCAGCTGTACATTTATACTTTCTTGTTCTATGTTTAATAAACTATGCTATGTCTTTGTACAGAGCTATTCGCCTTGCGAGTTTTGAATTGTTTTAGTTTAAGACACAATTGGCCACCTTTTAATATTTCCCACAACAGTCATCCCATCCTCGTCACCAAAAAGAGACTGTTGCAATGACGTGTGCCCATGTATGCAATATCATTCTGCTCTCCAACTGAGCTTCTCACTGCTATATGGGTCAGTTAGTAACATTCTCACCTCTAGCTCAGATGGATATAGGTTCAAATCCCAGTCCAGAACTTGAACACAAACGTACACTGATGTTACAATCATACGGAGGGAGTATTGCACTGCTGGAGGTGTGGACCCCAGGTCTCTGCCTATCCTTTGAGATGGATGTAAGATCCTTCCTGAGGGATGCACCCAACATTCACCTTACCACAACTAGAGAACAGGAAGCCATCTAACTCTGCATCTCTTGTCTTGTTCTTCATCAACTTCCTACCAAGTGATCTCTCTGACCCAACATTTGGCATGGTGGTTGTACCTACACTATATCGACTGCAGTCATTCGAGAAGACAACTCATACTCTCAAGGGCAATTAGTTCTGCCAGTGACGCTCATATCCCAAGGACAAATAAAGAAAATTGCTGACAACCAACTATAAAGCACAAGGGATACCTTAAAATCAAAGTTACAAACTGCAGACGCTGGAAATCTGAAATTTGAAAAAAAAAGCACAGGAAATGCTCAGTGGGTCTAGCAGCAACTGTGAAGAGAGGAATGATTCTTTTTGAAAACCTGAAGCACCTTATTTAAGTTGAACGAGGTTCCTCTCTCCATAGATACTGCCAGATCTGCTGAGTATTGACTGCACTTTATGTTTTTATACCAAGTATGCCATACCTGGTTAAAAGGCAATAGATAATTTAAAATTGCCTATGTTCAGGACAGCAATCATTCTCCAACAGGGGTCCCAAGAGACTTTCCAAGGAGTTCACAAAATAATGTGTGCGTGTTTACTAATTATTTAAACTAATGAGTGTCGCTGGAGGGGGACGTGACGCAAGCTGTGAGGCAGGTCCCGAGAGTGGTCGCCACATGTTTAGCACAGAGTGGGCTGCCTGTCCCTTCAGGAGAGGATATTCAACGCAAAGCACACACACCCAACTTCTTACATGCAACACTTCCATGCCGAGTGGAGAGGATATTTCTAATCTATTTGAAAAGAGAACTAATTAAGTTTGAGAGCCGTTGTGTCTGCTAACTCCCAAGCAAGATTGTAATGGAGAAACAGCAACTAGCTTAGTTAGAGAACATTTATTGATCATAGGAGTGCTAACCTCTCCCCTCTAACACACCAGACAACCTGTGCTGGCTTATTGCACCTTATATACAATTGAGTATAATTAGTAAATCAATCTACTCTTCTTATTACCTTCAAGCGCTAAACACTTAACTTCCATTAAACAGAAACTTATTGAATGTTAAAAGATTATCCTATTTTCCTCAAGTTATATTGATATGCAAAAAAACATACAAAATGAAAATACATACTACCTTTTTGTATAATCCGTCTTTGACACAATCCAAATTCCCCTTTCTTCTTCAGAAAAAGAACAGAAGTTTTTAGAAACAGGATTGCAACATGAACATTTTTGTGTCGTCACAATCCATTACGATACAAGGTATCCCTCTTCGAGAATATTTAACAATTTCTTTGGACAAGCAGTTCTTTTTATAAAGCAATCAAATAACTGGTGACTTGCGTCAACCCATTTAGATTTAGAAATTTCTGTTCTTCTCAACATCTCTTTTATACTCGCGAGATTAATCCTTAACCCCCTCTCGTGACACACTTTGTCGAATGGACATTAACCCAAAGCAAACAACTATCTAGGTCCATATCCTGCTAACATGAGTTCCTTTAAAACACTCAAAAAGAGGCTGCACGGTGCACAGCAATCAGCATTGCTGCCTTACAGCGCCAGGGACCCAGGTTCGATTCCTGGCTTGGGTCACTGTCTGTGTGGAGTTTGCACGTTCTCCCTGAATGTCTGTGTGGGTTTCCTCCCATAGTCCAGAGGTATGAGGGTTAGGTGGATTGGCCATAGTAAATTGCCCCTTAGTGTCTGGGGTACTAGCTAGGGTAAATGTGTGGGGTCATGGGGATAGGGCCTGGGTTGGATTGTGGTCGTCGCAGACTCGATGGGCCGAAGGGTCTCCTTCTGCACGCTGGATTCTATGATTCTAAGTAAACAGCCGTATCTATCACTTGTACCAGTGCAAGCGTCTCCGCAGCTACGGTGATTTAAACTGTTCACTTTCATCTTCTTTGACTCCCACCCCCAAGTTAATGGGCAACATTGGTCATTTTCCCCATTAAAAATACAATAAAGCCAACTGTACTTGAATAACCATCGAGGAGGTTCGTATGTGGTATCACTAAAAATTACTCATATCAGCCTTTCTGAATCACCCAGGTCAGGAAATCTGAGTGTACATTCTTCTGAACTTAATGTCCTACTTGCTTTTAGTACTTCCCCATATTTCAGCATGATGCTCAATTCAAATACATCTAAGCATGCATCCGCTCTAGTTTATATGCATAACCAGTTTCATTGCTCAATGAAGCTGCTTAACTGATCTGTTTCTTCCTGAGTTATACAGAGGACTTGGCTCAATTTCTCAGGATCTTATTAACATTCTATAGGTAAAACTGCTGAAGCAGGGTCATTCCCAACTTAGTATGTCGCAAATCCAACCAAGTGTACTTAAAAGCTCCAGAAACCCAAATTCCAATTCTGAATTCCTTTTATAATTCTATGTTACAAATTTCTCGAATGCTGCAGATCCTCCCCACAGAAAATTATCTAAGTACATTATGAAAATGCCTGCTGGTTTTTTTTTTAATTCATTCGTGGGGCAAGGGGAATTTTTGGCCCACCCCTAGTTGACCTTGAAATGGCTGGGCCATTTCAGAGGACAGTTGAGAATCAACCACATTGCTGTGTCTCTGGAGTCACATGTAAACCAGACCAGATAAGGACAGCAGATTTCTTTCCCTAAAGGACATTAATGAATTAGAGGGGATTTTTCCAACAATCGACAATGATCTCATGGCCAAGAGTGGATTCTTAATTCTGGGTATTTTTTATTGAATTCAAATTCCATCATCTGTTGTGGCAGAATTCAAACCCGGGTCTGCAGAACAATAGCTGAGTTTCTGGATTAATAGTCAAACGATAATACCACTAGGCCATTGCCATCACATTCCTTCATCGTACGCATAGAACATTGCTGGATCTACTTTTAGCTTTTATGAAGATGGACCACACTTGTTTCCCTCTATATCTCCAACTTCTTCTGGAGACTTTTAAAAATACTTCTCTTTGAAGCTGTTCCCCCTGCTTCAATGGACATGGATTTACAGTCCCTGATTATGTTCATATTATCACCTTTCTCCCTAATATCCTCAACAAAGCTCATGTGTTCCTCACCCAGCACATCTGCATTCTTTCACAGAATCTTTAACCTATGGCCAGAGGAATTTGCATATTATCAATGCAGTTCTATAATAATTTGTTTCTTTTCTCTTAAATTCTTTCTCGAGCTGTCATTAATCCCTCTTTGACATTCTATCTGGAGACAACAGGTCTTAAAGGAAGCCAATAATCTCGCAACTGTGTGAACTGCAAATCTACAGATTTTCCAAAGACTGGCTTTATCATGCTCCATGTCTAACTTCATTTGGCCCTTTTTCATTGAAGGCTTACTTAACAGTAAAGGTACTTCACCCGATGCAACATCAGCACTGAAAGTGATTTACCCCTTCAATTTCACAGGGAATTATTACTTTTTTCAACAGGTTCGATGTACTACCATCACTGAATCTGAAACAAGTTGGACCGTCATATCCTTTGACTTTACTCCAGTCATCCTTGCTTGAAGAATCCATCTATCAGTTTAGCCAGTCCAATGCACATACAGTGGGCCTACGCTTGTATCTAGATCTGTTCCACTGAATGAATCTGTGACTAGGATACTCATTACTACACTGAAGTCTCTGATATCTAAAATGATTCCTTCTGTTCATAGCTCCTTGATAGAGTCATAGGTGGGCAAAGTGGTGAAGAAGGCATTCAGCATGCTTGGTTTCATTGGTCAGAACATTGAATACAGGAGTTGGGATGTCTTGTTGAAGTTGCACAAGACATTGGGAAGGCCACACTTGGAATACTGGATAGAGTTCTGGTCACCCTATTATAGAAAAGATATTATTAAACTAAAAAAAGAGTGCAGAAAAGATTTACTAAAACGCTACTGGGACTTGATGATTTGAGTTATAAGGAGAGGCTGGATAGACTGGGACTCTTTTCTCGAGTGTAGGAAGCTGAGGGGTGATCTTATAGAGGCCTATAAAATAATGAGGGGCATAGATCAGCTGGATAGTCAGTATCTTTTCCTAAAAGTAGGTGAGTCTAAAACTAGAGGGCATAGGTTTAAGATGAGAGGGAAAGGATACAAAAGTGTCACACAGTGGGTAGTGAGTATCTGGAACGAGCTGCCAGGTGTAGTAGTAGAGGCGGGTACAAATTTGTCTTTTAAAAAGCATTTGGACGGTCACATGGTAAGATGGATATAGAGAGATACGGGCCAAATGCGGGCAATTGGGACTAGCTTTGGGGTTTAAAAAAAAAAGGGCAGCATGAACAAGTTGAGCAGAAGGGCCTGTTTCCATTCTGTAAAAGTCTATGATTGGTCGGTATCATCCTTCTCAGTGTCCATGTCATGAGTTGTCTCAAAAGCTCTGCCTTTCATTTCCCGGTAATTCAACACATAATGAAAGTTACGTCTGCATCAAAAGCATTTGTTGACCACCGTTGGTTGTTTCTGGGGTTCATCCTCCTTCCATAATTGCCCGATTTCCATCTTTTGTTGTAGTGCTCATTAGGGTCTCTGTCCTCATGTTCATTGTTTGCAATTCTTCTGTAGCACAGTCATTTAGACCTTATGGTGCCGAAATGCTGCAAACATAATATCCTCCCTCATTGTTGTTACTGCCCCTGGGAAGGGCGGGGAGGGCTATTCACACCCAAAAAGTGGCCACAGATGAATGCTTTCCCAAAAAATTGTTTTTTTAAGACTTCAGACCTTGATCCATAAGCTTTTCTTACTCTTTGAATTTAACTCTGGTTAAAACCAAGAACCTGTTCACGTTTGACACCCCAGCACAGTCCAATAAGTTAAAGGAAAGTACTGCTTTAATTATTTCCATGTGGAGTCGCTGCAATCTTGCATACATTTGGTTTAGCTTCATGATGAATTCTTCAATGGGAGAATCATCCATGTTTCTAAATTTATCGAAGTTCGGCTTAAGCCTCATAGGCATTCAATGTCACCTTTCATATAAATTTTGTCCATGAATTTTAAGAGGGTGTCCAAAGTGTCTAGTTCAGAGAACACTTCGCAGCGGATCTTGCTCCTGGCATGAAGCAAAAGTGCCAGACTCATCCCTTACTTTCTCTTCAGCAGGGATGTGATCCATGTCTATGCCTTGACCTCATATTTCCACTGATCATAAGATTCTGTTTTACAAAACAGTGTTGGAAAATCCTGCCATCTTCTAACTGTCATCTTCCAAAGATTCTTCGTTCAAAAAATCACCTGCAATTAATTTTCTGTCTGGAAGCAAAGCATTGTCTCTAATTTTCACTTTGAAGCAGCCATCCTCTGCCACCAATGTCTGCTAACTGCTCTGACGCAGGGTCATCCAAACTCGAAATGATGCCTCTATTCTTTCTCCACAGATGCTGTCACATCTATTGAGATTTTCCAGCATTTTCTGTTTTTGTCTTCTAACTAATGTCTAAGACACAGAGACTAGGCTGCTTGGGTTGAGAATGTTCGTTGCACATTGCAGAAATAATTTCTCTTTTACACACCAGACAGCCACTGCTGGCCTGACTCCATACAATTGACAAATCAACACCAGTACCTGTCACCTTATTAACTTCAGGTACTGTTAAACAGAACCTATTGGATGCTAACACACATCACACTGCAGTACCAAATTTAAGGCCTTAATAACAGCTTCATAAATAATAAATACTTTTTGCTATTGGTCTTAACAGTGCAAGGAAATGAACTACTACAGTAGAACGGTGACACAGTGGTTAGCACTGCTGCCTCACAGCGCCAGGGACACAGGTTCAATTCCCTACGTGGGTCGTTGTCTGTGCAGAGTCTGCACGTTCCCCCTGTGGATGCATGGATTTCCTCTGGGTACTCCGGTTTCCTCCCACAGTCCAAAAGACCTGCTGGTTAGGTGCATTGGCCATAAAAAATTCTTCCTCAGCGTACCCGAACAAGCACTGGAGTGTGGCATAGGGAATTTTCACAACAACTTCATTTCAGTGTTAATGTAGGCCTACTTGTGACTAATAAACAAACTCAAAAAAAATTTTCATCCCTGTCATAACTGTGGTCAACAATTACTCAGGATGTAGTTTAAATCAAGTTTGAGAAATATTTTGTAACATTAGGTATATCATTCAAGAGGAAAACATACGGTGTCAGTTACAATGAAAACAAATTAAATAAAAAGTGGGACTTTATGATTCTGACAAAATACAGGTCACGTAGAACAGCATGCCCTAAATTGTTAACTAAATATTGCACTTTATTGAGATGATTTCACAATTCCCTATCTACTGACAATAATTGGATTTATAAGGATTAACTAAGCATTATTTGTGAATGCAGGAGGCGGATAAGCTTCATTTTTTTTCCAAAATAAGAGCATTATGATGTTGCATTTACATCCCATGTTAACCTTATTTTAGAAAAGATTAGATCTGGCTGATAGCTATTCAATAAAAATGCAAATTCAGAAATGTTCTCTGCATGGTGCTCTTCTCAAATTCTACTTCATTAACATCTGCAGAAAAGGTGACCACAGTATGCTGGCAGTGCAGTTAGGGGAGCGTGGTGTACTGCATTTTGGCTGTAATCCCCAACAGATTTGAGTTCCCAACCTCAGTCTTGCTGTCTGACAGAGCTCCAGACACAGCTGAATAAATCTCCGTGGAGGAAGACAAATTTATGCACAAATCGAAGGGCACTTCCACCTTGCAATGATCCTGAGGCGGCAGGCTGTTGAAGGGTACAACTCTATGTCCTCCTCTACTGGAGGAAGTTGCATGAAAGAGAAAGATCCAACCAGAGGGACAGGCAAACAACTCTGCGTTCCAGACTTCTGTCCTCAGTTGTGTATTCTGCTTTAACAGTTTGGAGTCTTCCAGTGCCTTACATGGGTCTGCATAACATTTTAAACACCCAAGGATATTGCGTCGTGGAAGTGTCCTGGTCATAGTGCACACTAAATCTACTGTCAGTAATTTGCTGAGGCTAAAATTTCTGGGTATCAATGTTAAAAGAAGCCTTAGCTTATTTCCCGGGTTAGCAAACTAACACAATCCTATATAAACTCCTGCAACTATATCTCAATTTTCAGCTATCAGCATTCAGAGTGTGGAACTGTATTACAATGTTTCAGAAATAACTTAAGAAATAATAAAATCAAAGATTATGATAAATTCACAGACTTGCTCAGCTTAGTGCAATTATCTACAACTCTGCAATTTTAAACATGACTAGAAATATACTGCCATAGCTGGTAATATCCATTTATTGTTATGTTGCGACATATCAACTTAAGAGCCTAGTTAACAATCTTCAAAATGAAAAGGAACCAATAATCCAGCCCATCAAGAGTCTTGCCAGTTTTAAGACCTTAATTGCTCAAATGGATTATTGTTGAAAACAATAATTTGATACTTCAAAAATGGATACATCAAAAACCACAGAAAACATGCCACCAAAATATTCAACACTCAATAACTACTGCATTGAATCAAAATCACCATACATCAACTTACACTTGGTAAAACCAAAAGAGAAAGTGCTGGAAAATCTCAGCAGGTTTGGCAGCATCTGTAAGGAGAGAAAAGAGCTGATGTTTCAAGTCCAGATGACCCTTTGTCAAATCTCAGTCCAGTTTACACAATAGCTGGTAAAGCTATTGCATAACAGGCTGGTCAATTTCCCGACACAGCCAGGAACATCAAGTCAGTACAAATAAGCACTGACAGCATTCAAAGAGTCCTTAAACTCCAGGTTTTGCGGTTGCTGGAACCTACTAAGTACACAATATTACCAATTTTAATATCATCTGCAACCTTTTGAAATTATGCCCCAGTATACCCAAGTTTAGAGCATTTTGAGGAACTACAAAAGGTTGGAAACAAAGCCCAATCCATCACGCAAACCAGCCTCCCATCCACCGACTCTGTCTACACTTACCGCTGCCTCGGCAAAGCAACCAGCATAACTAAGGATCCCACACACCCCGGACACACTCTCTTCCACTTTCTTCCATCAGGAAAAAGATACAAAAGTCTGAGGTCATGTACCAACCAACTCAAGAGTACCTTCTTCCCTGCTGCTGTCAAGACTTTTGAACAGACTTACTTTGCATTAAGTTGATCCTTCTCTACACCCTAGCTATGACTGTAACACTACATTCTGCACTGTCTCTTTCTTTCTCTGCAAACGGTACACTTAGACTGTATAGCGAACAAGAAACAGTACTTTTCCCTGTATACCAATACACGTGACAATGATAAATCAGATCAAATCAAATCAATATCCGTCAGAAGGAACAGTGGTTTGAATACCAACTCCAAGGGAACATCAGTGTATACTTTCCACCTGTCTAAAAACAATCATTCATCATCACTCCCCATTTTCTATCCCTTAACCAATTTGGTCCATCCTGCCACTTACCCTTTAATCCTAGTAGTTTTAATTTTGCTAGTTAGCAAATATATTCACATGGCATATAGGAAGATCAACTCAGAAAATACTCAAGAGTAAGAGGCAAATTGCTATTGGTCCTGTTGTTTAAATATTTAAAATGGAATTTGTAAATGCTGCTCAACTTGAGAACAATAATATACAAATGGAAAAAGCACTTCTGACCGCAGATATTGTACTGATTTAGGAGATCACCTCCGTATTGGTAGTGCAAAGCTATGCTGTAAAACCAGAGTTCTTCCTTTAGCAATATTGATTATGAAAGAGCCTGGGACACACTTGCATCATTTCTTTAAATTCCATGCTATCATTTTCTAATTGGTCAAAACAAGGTCCCACCTTGACTACCAGTTTGATGTGATTCGCTCAGTCGCAATGGAAGAATATATTTGCTAACTAGCAAAATTAAAACTACTGGGATTAAAGGGTAAGTGGCAGAATGGACCAAATTGGTTAAGGGATAGAAAATGGGGAGTAATGATGAATGATTATTTTTAGACAGGTGGAAAGTATACACTAATGTTTCCTTGGAGTTGGTATTCAAACCACTGCTTCTTCTGATGGATATCGATCAGATTTGATTTGATTTATTGTTGTCACATGTATTGGTATACAGGGAAAAGTATTGTTTCTTGTCCGCTATACAGTCTAAGCATACCGTTCATAGAGAAAGAAAGCCATGTGGCAAGTGGCATTTATACATGGAAACTGGAAAGCATGTTTTACAAACAGAACACATTTATCAGGAGTGATCAGATAATTTTATCCTATGATTACACAACATTTTATGGATTACAACAGCTTAGCGACTATACTAATATCCACTGCAGCAGACTGGTTTATTTGCTTGAGAATAAGTCACATAAAATTGTACACCTTACATTAACAATCAAGCATCATGGTAAAGGTTTCATCGTAATCCACTGTTTCTCTCATTGGCTTTTATTAGGAGGCATTTGAGCCGTCATCTCAGTCTACTCACTTGACTATCTGTTGTGGAGCACCTGTAATAAGACTCATTGCAACAGGAGCCCAATGAAGCAGAGAGAATAAAGAAATCTCTGTGGGAGTTTGCTGCACTTTAGCTCACAGCAAGTTTCCAGTACTCACCTTCTGCGCATCAATATCAGCAAGAAATAAAGCAGCAATGAACACAAAGTATCTATCAACATAACTGGGAGTGCTTACAACTATCAACTTCAATTAAAGTGAATTGCAGAATTGTTATGGTACAGGAGGCCTCCATTTGGCCCATTGTGTTTGCACTTCCCCTCCAAAAGACTATTATAGCTTAGTGTCATTCCACTGCCTTTTTCCTGAACCCCTGCATTTTGTTTCTATTCAGGTAATCATCTAATGCCCTCTTGAATGCCTCCATTGAATGTGCCTCCACCATACATCCAGACAACAGTGCATTCCAGAGCCGAACCACTTGTTGTGTGAAAACGTATTTTCTTGTATCACATTTGCTTCTTTTGCAAATCACCTTAAATCTGCAAAAGTTGAAGTGTAAAAGGCCATGTGAATGGGCAGATAAAAATATAGTAAAGTAATGTTTAAAGTTTATTTATTAGTGTCACAAGTAAGCTTACATTAACGCCATAATGAAGTTACTATGAAAATCCCCTAGTCGCTACACTCCGGCACCTGTTTGGGACATTGAGGGAGAATTTAGCACTGCAAATTCACCTAACCTGCATATCTTTGGGCTGAGAGAGGAAACCAGAGCAACCAGAGGAACCCATGCAGACATGGGTAGGACATGCAAACTCCACACAGACAGTCACCCAATCGAATCCAGGTCCCTGGCACTTGAGGCAGCAGTGCTAACCACTGCGCCACCGTCCTGCCCTGGAAATATAGTGACTGTCGCAAAATGTAGGTTTTAAAATTTCCAGAAGAATGAGGGGGAAAGGAGTTTGTAGTTTTCACTCCTTCAAAAATAATTAATTTAAGGTAGAAGATTATGAGTTCATTCCAATTTAGGCAAATGCAAGGGCACCAATGGAACTTAGATAGAATATGATGAAAGTTCTCAAGATCACTAACATACTGAGACAGATAAATAGCAGTTTGATAATCCAGAACTTGCATGTTGCTGAGAAAAGGAGACATGCTATCAAAGCTTTTCATCCTGCACTCATCAGGACAGCTCACAAGAAATTCCCAACAGTAAAGGGGGAACAACAATTCATATGTTATAGAAAAAAGAGTGCTGATTGGTTGGCAAAAGGACTGGTTGGTGGAGATGTTGCCATGGGGAATACAGCATAGAACAGTTAACTACCCAGCTTTGTTCAAATTCAAACTGGGCAGGTTGATCCTGATTGGTCAAGGCATTGCCCTGAGTGCAAGACAAAAAAGTTTTTTGGCGTATCTCTTTTTGCAGCAATAGTTGTGAGACATAAAGTTAGCAGTAGAGCGTCAGAGAGAGATCTGAGGCTAGAGGCAAAAGAGGGATCATGCAATTTTGAGCTTTTATCTTGTCCCTTACATAGAAACATGACAGTTACTAATGATCTCCCCCAGCAAGAAAGCAACATATAGGGATTTAGGCTTTCAAAGAGTTAAGTGTCATTATGTTAGAAATTGTATTCCATGTGAATTCAGAAATTAAACTTTTTGAATGCAACTTCAGGCGTGGAGAGCTGGGTGCGCCAACTGAGGTCAGAGAAGATAATGAGACCAAAGATCTTGAGGAAAGAAGATGGAGGCAATAAAGGAATGAGTGGGAGTTCTTGATTAGATTTCCAGAAAGTAATTGTATCTTTCAGGAATTGAAAGTAAGTAATTTTTTTCTGCTTCACAGAAGGATACAAAAGAACATTATGATTACAGAACCAGACAGAAAGAACTGTACAAGTCAAGATCTGAGAGATGTGATTGTCATGTCGCCATTGTAGAATCACATCTCACAATGAACAGGCAAGGAAAATAGGGAATCATTCCGCATCAAAAGAAACCTGTGACTTCTCCATCTTAATACCTGCCTTTGAAGGAGCTAATAAAGGATTCCTTCACATATCAATGAGCTGCAATTTAGCGATCAGGTTTTGCTTGCCACCTCCTCAAAGGGATACAGTGCTCTGTACATGACACACTGATTTTCAATTAACATTTAAGCCGTTTTTCATTATTAAAGTGTTGCGTTTAAATTAAGATTTGCATAAACAAAAGTCTTAAATCGTGTTTGAAAATCTATCACAACATTTTCACGTAGAAATCTAATCTAAAGCACAAACGTGTGTAACAAAAAGCAACTGGACTCATAATGAAACTGTCACTGAGTAACAATTATCGGAAGACCAAACATAAAATAATTGTTATGACTGTAGAAGCAATTCTGCATAATAAAATGAATAAATACACTTTGATATCGGTTACAGTATTAAATGGCAAGAAGGGATGGTAGCATAGAGACTATCTTACTGGACTAGTAATGGCTCTGAATTGGCTGCATGAACTTTCAACATGTCATCGATGAAGATGAACATCTTGCCAAGGCCATCCCCACACCCTCACTTCTTGCCTTCAAACAACTGCACAGCCTTCAAACAGACCATTGTCCGCAGCAAACTACCTAGCCTTCAGGAGAACAGTGACCACAACACCACACAACCCTGCCACAGCAACCTCTGATGCCACCATCTCACGTGAGAACACCATCCACCCACTGCATACTCCTGTGACTCAGCCAATGTTGTCTACCTGATATGCTGTAGGAAAAGATGTCCCGAGGCATAGTACATTGGGGAGACCAGACAGACGCTATGACACCAGATGAATGAACACCGCTCAACAATCACCAGGCAGGAGTGTTCTCTTCCTGTCGGGAAACCCTTCAGCAGTCACAGGCATTCAGCCTCTGATCTTCAGGGAAGCATTCTTCAAGGCAATCTTCACAACACAAGACAATGTAGAATTGCTGAGCAGAAACTGATAGCCAAGTTCTGCACACATGAGGACAGCCTCAACCGGGATCTTGGGTTCATGTCACACTATCTGTAACCCCCACGACTTGCATGGCCTTGCAAAATGTCACTAACTGTCTTGGCTGGAGACAATACACATCTCTTTAACCTGTGCCTATCCCTTTATCCACTCACATTACAGAACCATGATCTTATAAATTGAGTTTGTGTATATATATGCCCTGTTTGTGAACACAACTCCTTACTCACCTGAAGAAGCAACACTCCGAAAGCTTGTGTTATCAAATAAACCTATTGGACATTAACCTGGTGTTGTGAGACTTCTTCCTGTGCTCATCCCACTCCAACACCAGCATCTCCACATCATGGCAGAATGAGCCACGTAGTCCTACCCAAGAAGATAGCTCACCACCATTTTCTCAAGGGCAATTAGTTAAAATAAAGTTTAAAGTTTATTTATTAGTCACAAGTAGACTTGCAGTGAAGTTACTTGAAAATCCCCTAGTCGCCACACTCCGGCACCTGTTCAGGTACACTGAGGGAGAAGTTAGCATGGCCAATACACCCAACATGCACTTCCTTAGGACTGTGGGTGGAAACCAGAGCACCCGGAGGAAACCCATACAGACATGGGGAGAATGTGCAAACTCCACACAGACAGTGACCCAAGCTGGGAATCGAACCTGGGTCCCTGGCGCTGTGAGGCAGCAATGCTAACCACTGTGCCATCGGGATGGGACATAATTGCTGGCTTCACCAGTGAGACCCCTGTCCTGTGAATGTTCTTTTAAACACAACAAAATAGATAACATACAAGTCATGGGTAAGCAGAGTTAGACTAAGTTAGTACATGCAGCCAGTTACATTGCCTTCTCAACCTTAGCTAACAAAGTCAAGAAAACAAAAAGTGTACTTTGGAGCAATGTAAGGTTAAACAAGTAGAGTGGTAACAGAAAATGCTACACAAGGAACGGCTTAAACTCAGTCTAGAATCTTGAGAATGTGGACGAAAGAGTGGGGCTTTCACTGCAGCAATGGTTTCACTTTTATTTTTACATACTGAGCACTACCGCTGACTGAATGAGTACAAAGGACGAAGCCTATTTTGTTGGTCACTGGAAGAACAGGACCCTGAACCATTCGAAGCATTCCCATCATGAGTATGCACTTACTTAAAGTTTGTAAGGGAATAGGTGTCATAGTATTAATATCCATATAATACATGGTTCAGTTGGGGTGAAATTTGGACTGACAAATTTACACACAGTCTATGAGTTAATGCAATTAATTAATTAATATGCTGCAGGTACATTCAACAGTCACCAACAAAGGAATAACTGTTCCATTTAGCCAGTCCCAAAATTTTAAAACATGATGACATTTTACGAAATTTCCTACCCATCAATTATCCCGTGTCTGCATGGGTTTCCTCTGGTTTCCTCCCACACTCCAAAAATATGCAGATTAGGTGGACTGGCCATGCTAAATTGCCCTTTATCGTCCTAAATTGTGGAGGTTAGATGGATTACTATGGTAAATGTGTCGGGTTATGGGGATGGCGTGAGGGAGAGGGCCTGGGCAAGACAGACAGTCAGAGAGTCGGTGCCAACTTGATGGACCAAATGGCCTCTTCTGCGCTGCAGGGATTCTATGATTCTATTCCCTTCCACCTTAAAAAAATTCCCAGTTCACTCCTGAATTTTTCCACGAGACCTGCCTCCATTGCATGGTACAATGCTTGCGCTGGTAAGTGATTGCAGAGCCTCTGGCTCTGATCTTCAGGTCGTCGTTGGCCTCTGGTATAGTACCGGAAGATTGGAGGTTAGCGAATGTTGTCCCATTGTCTAAGAAGGGGAACAGAGACTTCCCCGGGAATTATAGACCGGTGAGTCTCACTTCTGTTGTGGGCAAGGTTTTAGAAAAAATTGTTAGGGATAGGATTTATAGTTATTTGGAGAGTAATGAATTGATTGGAGATAGTCAGCATGGTTTTGTAGCGGGTAGGTCGTGCCTTACTAACCTTATTGAGTTTTTTGAAAAAGTGACCAAAGAGGTGGATGGGGGTAAGGCAGTTGACATGGTATATATGGATTTTAGTAAGGCGTTTGATAAGGTTCACCATGGTAGGCTTCTGCAGAAAATGCAGATGTATGGGATTGAGGGTAATCTAGGAAATTGGATCAGGAATTGGCTAGCAGATAGGAGACAGAGGGTGGTGGTTGATGGTAAATATTCGTCATGGAGTTTGGTTACGAGTGGTGTGCCTCAGGGATCTGTTTTGGGGCCACTGCTGTTTGTAATTTTTATTAATGATCTGGATGAGGGTATAGTTGGGTGGATTAGTAAATTTGCTGATGACACCAAAGTCGGAGGTGTGGTAGATTGTGAGGAAGGGTGTCATAGTTTGCAGGAAGACTTGGACAGGTTGCAGAGCTGGGCCGAGAGGTGGCGGATGGAGTTTAATGCGGAGAAGTGTGAGGTAATTCACTTTGGTAGGAATAACAGATGTGTTGAGTATAGGGCTAACGGGAGGACTTTGAATAGTGTGGATGAACAGAGGGATATAGGTGTATGTGTACATAGATCCCTGAAAGTTGGGAATCAAGTAGATAGGGTTGTTAAGAAGGCATACGGTGTCTTGGCGTTTATTGGTAGGGGGATTGAATTTAGGAGTCGCAGCGTCATGTTGCAACTGTACACAACTCTGGTGCGGCCGCACTTGGAGTACTGTGTGCAGTTCTGGTCCCCATATTACAGGAAGGATGTGGAGGCTTTGGATGGGGTGCAGAGGAGGTTTACCAGGATGTTGCCTGGTATGGAGGGGAGGTCCTATGAGGAGAGACTGAGGGATTTGGGGTTGTTTTCGCTGGAAAGAAGGCGGCTGAGAGGGGATCTTATTGAAACATATAAGATGATTAGAGGTTTAGATAGGGTGGACAGTGATAGCCTTTTTCCTCGGATGGAGAAAGCTAGCACGGGGGGGCATGGCTTTAAATTAAGGGGGGGTAGTTATAGGACGGATGTCAGGGGTAGGTTCTTTACCCAGAGGGTGGTGAGGGATTGGAATGCCCTGCCTGCTGCGGTTGTAAATGCGCCTAGTTTGGGGGCGTTTAAGAGATCCGTGGATAGGTTTATGGACGAAAAGGGATTGGTTTAGGTTAGTGGGTCATTGTTTTTTAACTGGTCGGCGCAACATCGTGGGCCGAAGGGCCTGTTCTGCGCTGTAATGTTCTATGTTCTATGTTCTATAAGCTGACAGAAAATATCGTAAAATGCACATACCTCGCTTCACTTTGCTTCCCAATGGAAGTCAAGCTTCTGGTTACACTTGGTGAGCAGCTTTCAGATCGCAATCTGCACACAGAAAATAGACTGAATTTTAACAAGAACAGAAGATACTGGACTAGAAACAATACAAATAGATCAGTTAGCATGGCTGGAGGGAGGTTATCATTTTCTTTTCAAAGTTTAACAACTTGCTAATGGCACATAAGACAGTGGCTATGAAAAGCAGTGACAGTGGTAATCCACAAAGCACATTTGAAGTAAGAGGGAAAAAGAATAAAATATATATAAAATGCTGTAGGAGGCTCTCCAGTCTGTTCTTTGCACCAGCCCATTGCAAACATCGCTGGAACACTGAATAGCAGAGAAAAATACAACAAGCCAAAAGGATTTCCTAAAACAGCACTGGAACACTGTCTCTTATTTGGCAGCTCTTGGGTGATAGTTGATTATTTCTGTATTTCCTCAGTAACTTTTCAGTGGAAATGTATGTCTTTGGTACATTTCCTATCTACCATGTAATTTATTGCTGTTTTCTGCATGAAATTTGAGTCTATCAGATAGCATCACGATTCATACTTGGCATATGAGATGTGACAACACACGAGGCACATGGGTCGGCAAATAAATCAAATTTCACACATTCTTTATTTAAAGAGCAGAGATTTAAAACTACAATAACACACAAGAAACTATCTAGCAAACAATCATTTTTCCAGTGCTAGTTCATAGAATAAATTAACTTTAATTGTTGCTTTTGCATTTTAACAGGCTAGAAAATGAATGTTTTTCACTTTGCAATTCTTCAGAGTAGCTTTAATGGTGCCAGGGCATCCTTCTGTTACTAATTGTGAAAACACCCAGTATTGTTTGCAGAGATACACAGAAATCTAGTTATTTCAGTTTTTCATTTTTTTCGGTTTAACACTGAAAAGCCTCCATCTGCCCAATGGTTACAATGTACACAGCGCTCTTCTTGGAAATGTCCATGGCATTGCACAGAGATACTGGGGAAGGCAGAAAGAAGTAGGGAAGCACATTACAAATGATGGCTGACAGCACGGTGACAAGACTGACTCAGCTGAAGCTTTTGAAGGTGGGAGAAGGGTGGCAAGGAAAATGGCTTTACTGAGATCATTCCATAGTGCAGGGACATAGTGGCAAAGAACGAGGGGCCGGACATTCAGTATTAACCAGAAAGACGTCAAATGTATCTGCCATACAGTTTCTCTTTCTCTTGTCCCATTTTAAAATGATGTCTCTTAGTTAAACAGAAATATCTGAGTGTGTTGCGGTTTCTAGGTTCTTAACAGTTAAAATCACTGTGATAAGAATGTAATTTCTCCATGGCCCTCACAGCAATGAGTAAAAAAGAATGACTTCTAAAGAGGAATTCAATGCGTCAAAAATTAATTTAGGCCACTCAATACCGAAAGAATGTGCTGCAGGTTAGAGGTTAAATAGAACTGATTACAACAACAGTTTCAGAAGAGATTCGGATAAATTCAAGCTATTATTCTAACCTGAAGTGGCAACCCATGTTTTAACACTTCTCAATTAGGCAACAGCAAGCACTGGAAGTCATTCATCACCCATTTGCCTACAGACTATATTGTGTTACTCAGTCTTGTTCCTAAATTATGTGGGAAATGAAAAACACTAGTTATCAAGAAAGCAAGGGGAGGGGGTGGTTATTCTTTGAACTTGGGCCAATTTGTAATAAATCCTTTAAGACTTCACCAGCCATTGCTTCCACTCAATTTTTAATCCTTTATTGAACTCCTTGTAAAGCATCAATTTATCACTCTCCAAAAAACCCCAATAAGAGTTTTCAAACAAGTGGTTACACGTATCAATTTTAAATCAAACGCTCCCACCAATCGCATGTGATTGGTGGGAGCGTTTGATAATTGCGCATGTTCCAAACTAGTATTTATCCGCCTGTGAATCAGTCATTCAAAATAGCCATTTCCTCACCTTCAGGCCCAGAAAATTCCAACTGGAAAAACTAGGAAGCAGGAGGCTAAGGAAATTTGGCATGTCCACTACAACTGTCACCAACTTTTACAGGTGTACCATAGAAAGAATTCTTTCTGTGTTTGGTATGGCTACTGCTCTGATCAAGACCGTAAGAAACTACAAAGGGTCATGAACAAAGCCCAGTCCATCACGCAAACCAGCCTCCCATCCATTGACTCTGTCCACACTTCCTGCTGCCTTGGAAAAGCAGCCAGCACAATCAAGGACCCCAGGCATCCTGGATATACTCTCTTCCACCTTCTTCCATCAGGAGAAAGATACAAGAATCTGAGGACAATTGCCAACAGACTCAAGAGCAGCTTCTTCCCTTCTGCCATCAGACTTTTGAATGGAACTACCTCATACTAAGTTGATCTTTCTCTACACCCTAGATATGACTGTAACACTACATTCTGCACTCTCACCTTTCCTTCTCAATGTACGGTATGCTTTGTCTGTATAGCGTGAAAGAAACACTATTTTTCACTGTACACTAATCTAATATATGTGACAACAATAAATCAAATAGAAGTGAATTTGCTGGACTTGGTAGATTAGATTGCCAGAGTCCACTGGGTATTTCTGAGACACCCTGGGGTGCATAATCATCAAAAACTTAATCTACAATTTCTTAGTTTGCCTCGTTTCCCATTTTTGACTTTGGTGGTGACTTGCACTGAGCCTTGACAAACCCTTACAAGTCTTTCAATACTGAAGAACATTGATTTTTATAACTGTCACCTTTGCTGGAGATCTTTCATCAAGTAAAAACACCAGTTCCCTTGTAATCTTTCAACCACTATCTGAGGATCAACAAAATTTGCTGAGCATGGATCTATTCTGATTCGTGTTTATTAGTTTCAGCTCCCGAGATAAGCCTGAATTCACACTTCTCCAAAAGAATTGTTATCTTATCGACATCAAGCTAATACAACCTTACATTTCAATTTTAAAGGCTGACTCAAATTAGACACTGCACTTTCTGAAAAGTTTTCTTTAGAGAAGTTATTCAAGCTTCTTCTAAGTTTTGTCAACTCTTTAAACGCTTTTTTGTACTCTATCAGGAGCTAGTCAAACCATGAAATTTCAATTGCTCAGTTTTCTCTGTTTTTATTTGTTAATCTCCAGTTCTGATTTCATTTATTATTGTCACATGTATTACCAAGCAGTGAAAGTATTGTTTCTTGCACGCTATATAGACAAAGCAAACCATTCATAGAGAGGGAAACGAGACAAGTGCACAATATAGTTTTACAGTCATAGCTGCAGTGTAGAGAAAGATCAACTTAGTGCAAG
The DNA here is from genome assembly GCF_965287045.1 of Carcharhinus amblyrhynchos. Lineage (NCBI taxonomy): Eukaryota > Metazoa > Chordata > Chondrichthyes > Carcharhiniformes > Carcharhinidae > Carcharhinus > Carcharhinus amblyrhynchos. The sequence goes on from NC_137354.1 coordinate 6,690,299, forward strand.
GTAGGAACATTCAAAAGTCTGATGGCAGCAGGGAAGAAGCTGTTTTTGAGTCATATGGACTTACCTTGCATTAAGCTGATTTTTCTAACACCGTAGCTATAACTTTCTTCTCCATGAACAATATGATTTGTCTGTATAGTGCGCAAACAATACTTTTCACTGTATGTTAATACATGTGACAATAATAAATCAAATCAAGTCGAAAATATGACCTCAGACTTTTGTATCTGTTTCCCAAAGGAAGAAGGCGGAAGAGAGAATATCCGGGGTGTGTGGGATCCTTAATTATGCTGGCTGCTTTGCTGAGACAGCGGGAAGTGTAGACAGAATCAATGGATGGGAGGCTGGTTTGCATGATGGATTGGGCTACATTCACGACCTTCTATAGTTGCTTGCAGTCTTAAAGCAGGATCCATACCAAGCTGTGATACAACCAGAAAGAATGGTGATAATTTCTCTTAATCATTCACATCTTTATTAATGGATGGAGATCTTTCAGAATCTTCCATTGCAATGCTGATGGCTTTGGCCATTTAACCGATTCTGCCAATGCTTCTCCTCACTGATCTCAAGATGATCTCTTTCTTTATTTGATTTCTTCACATCTTTACTCCTTACAATGCGGATGCCTTCTGCTGAATGACTCAAGGTATGACAGCAGATCCATGCTAAGTTGCTGATTGTATCCTCCTTCTGTGAACCACGATGGTGAAAGATAGCAGGCATAGAGAGCGGCTCGATACAAGCACTTTTCAGCAGGGATTACGGGAAAGCAATTTGCAGCCAGAATCTGAGTTGATTTTCCTCTCCCTAACTGCAGCACTCGCAACTGCTGCCTGGATTCACTGCGGCATAATCAGGATACACCAGGAATTGAAGCATGGGTTTTTGTTCCATGCATGGATTACTGACACACCGATGTTTTCAGTCCAGAAATCCATTTGGGGTGGGGAAGGGGATGGGAGTAATTATTACCCTCTTTAAAAGAAATTGTATTCCTTGTTGGAATACAATTTCATGGATAATGGGCATTTTTACTCATTCTTCATTTGGGACTGAACATAGCGCGTTGACAAGCTATTGAACTAAAAGAGATTATCATGGCCAGATTTTCACAGGGTATCTGTTCTTTTGAATGTTTGGAAGGTATAAAGAGCAGGAACAGGAACCCTGGATCATCTTCCCTCTCGTTAACTCAGGGGTGCTGAACTAAATGTAGCTTTGTTATTGCTATTCCAGCTAAGATTACAGAATGTAGAATAAAACAAAGACCTTCCCTATCTTTGTCTTTCTTACTCACTGGATAAACTTGATGCCAACTGTGGCCTCAGTCTTTTTTTTAAATGTTTAATCCCTACAAAGGTGCTTGCATTCTGTGCATTAAGTCCACTCTACTGAACTTATTTTTGTCTCTCCTTTGTATGCACTTCCCTCATTTCTTCATACCTTTTTTGCCCCACAGCATATACAAGGAAAATAACTATGATCCATAAATCTAACTTCTGTGGTGTGCAAACCTGGGAATACAAAACGAGTAACTGCAAGCAAGTGGCACATTTCAGACCAGCTCGATGCTCCATGTACGTTTACAGCAATGAGATACTGACTGCACAGTAATTAATTTGTATCCTTTACAGATGGTCCTTTGTTGCAAAGCCTTCTTCCCCTCTATTACAACCTTCTGATTAGTAATACCAACTCCCAGCATGTAGAATAGAATATGATTATAAAATAGCAATTATTGAATTTCTAACAGAAGTAAACAAAGCAAGATATGGGAGAAATAGGAAATGTCAACTGCAAATTAGAGAACTCAACACCACTGTGCCACAAATTAAATGGAATTCTGAATGTCACACATCAGATTAAACTTTCATGGACAAATTGGTGAAACATCAATGAATGTATTTTCACCCTACAAGATTTGGGGTTTGACCTTGATTGAGACATGATCAAACACACAGAGAAGAAGAAAATCTAGTGTGTGATTATACTGCCAATAGTAAACATAACACTTGGGACTCTCAACGGTCTGAGAAAAGCACTTCACTCATTGTTTAAAGTGTATTGGAAAATACAGGCTAGCGAAACATATTGGAGTACACAAGCAAGCTAACTTCTTCATGCCTCGATTCTGCCGATAAGATCACTGCTTGAACTCTCAAACTCTGTTGCAGCCCTGACACCTTGCCTCTAATCACAAACTTCACATGCCCCTTCAATGCCTTTTGATTGAACCACATTGTCTTCCCACCAACAAGAATCAGGGATTTTCTTTTTCTATTGCCATCTTTATAACAGCAGCTTTAATGTAGTGAAGCTCAGAACAGGAATCACAGTGGTCCACTATGACGAACCACACGGAATTAGAGGCAGAGGTGCACAGCGGGCAGGAAAAAAAAACAAAATGGAATATTTGAAAAAATGTTTTCAGCAACACTTTGGTTGGAGCATAAGCATTTTTCTGCAAAGTATAAAACAATAGAAAAAATTACTAGGCATCTCTCCTATATATATTAAACACATGCTGTAGCAGATGGTAGACTTAAAGATCTCAATAGTTACTTCTAATAAACTGCCAACCCCAACAAGTGTCAGGGTCCAGTGTGCCAAATGGTTCCAATTTTAATTGTTATAAAGCAAAGGAGCAAGGATTTTTGACAATTTCACCATTTTCAAAGGACTCGATTGTGGTTATATTTTTTACACTGTACAACACAGAGAAGATGCAAGCCAAACAAAAATCATTGCTTGTGATTTTGCTTCTACCAGGCTTACCACTGTAAGTGAGGTCTTTGAAAACCTGAAGTTATTTATGAATAACTGATGTTCATTGCCAATTAGGTGTTTTTCATTTTAGGTGCCACAGTGGATAGCACTGCTGTCTCACAGTGACAGGGGCCCAGGTTCAATTCCAGTCTTGGGTGACTGTGTGGAGTTTGCACATTCTCCCCATATCTGTGTGGGTTTCCTCCGGGTGCTCTGGTTTCATCCCACGGTCCAAAGATGTGTGGGTTTCGTGAATTGACCATGTTAAATTGCCCCATAATGTCCCAAGATGTGTAGGTTAGGGGGATCAGCGGGATAAACACGTGGGATTGTGGGATAGGGTCTGGCTGGGATGCTCTGTCGGAGAGTCAGTGGACAGTCAATGGGCTGAATAGTCAGCTTCTGCACTCAAGGGATTCTATGACTCTATTGAAAAGTAAACATCATTACCAACCATCCATAATGGTGACAATCACTTATTAACTAGCTTCTGTATTTGAAAAGCAACCAGACCACAGATTGCCACCATCTCTTCAACAGCTTGCTTGAACAATGTGGTGAGAATTTTTAATTGATAGATACATGCACTGTTTGAATGCATCCATTGAAAACATGGCAGCAAATGCCATGTCTGCAATGAAATTGTAGTGAGTCAAAATTGTATGACACAAAATTCCAGTTATGCTGAATTCATTAACCAATCCTGCCAGCAAAATAGCAAATCCCACATAATGATGCCCACAATGAACTGAAATTTCATAAGGGGAGCTTCGGATTTGCTGAACTTATATTACCATGTCAGCCAACCGGAGCAGAGTTAGCCCACACAAGAGCACAAAATTGTGGCGCGCTGGACAAGCCAGCGACTGAGATCTCCCTGTGCAAGGCCTGCAACCATGTCTAAACCTGAGTGAAAGTTCAAAGTGTTGCCAATCGGAGAGAAGGTGAAGTTGGTACAAGTGGAAAACCGTGGCTTAAAGTGGGAAAGAGGACATTGCGGAGGGGTGGGAGAGTTCACTATCACGTTTATCCATCATTATGAAACGAGGTGAAAATCTTGGAAGAGTTTGACAAGGTGGCAGTCCCTCCTGCAAGGAAGAGGGTGAGAACAGCTGCCCATCCTGACGCTGAAGAAGCTCTGCTAACGTGGTTCAAGGCAGCTCGAGAGAGAACACTCTCATCTCCAGTCCAATCCTGCAGCAAAAAGGTGTCACCCTGACAAAGAAGCTGGGTTACATGGAGTTCACCTGCAGTGACAGATGGCTAAAGCTATTCAGGACGAGGTATGGCAATGTCTTCCGTGTGGTGAGGATGCGGCAGCTATGGCAGCAATGACAGATGACTGACTCCAAAACTGTCTTGTTTTTGTGTCATGAGCAAACATACACCGTGAGACTTCAGCTTGGAAACACTGAAAACACGTTTAACTGTACTGATGACATGGTGGGCTCTATTGCATATGTCTGAAGATGGCACATTAAAACAGAAAAAGATTATGGAGTTTTTCTGGCACTAATCTCTGACATTTCTCAATGTAAAGTTCTGGCCTTTTACAAGGTCAGGCCACAGCAAGGAGTTAACAAATGGAATAAAGACTTTATCACACATTTACAGCTTTACTATGTTTTCAATTGGCATTTAAATCTGTTGTTTTTGACATTGGTATACTGGGCTACAAATGCATCTGCATTCATAAGGGAATGGGGTCTCCATGCTATCGCTAAGCTCTGCCTAATAAATCTGTGTGCAGATCCTCTGTGATTTACCATACTGTGGGTATGCCGGCGTTGGACTGGCGTAAACACAGTAAAAAGTCTGACAACACCAGGTTTTAGTCCAACCTATTTATTTGATAATAAATTTGATAATAATTGTGAGTATATTATCAAATAAATAGGTTGGACTAAAACCTGGTGTTGTCAGACTTTTTACTGTATTTACCATACTTCCATTGTACACGGGCCAGGTAGTTCAATGATATTTGAGAAATAGCATTCAAAGCCAACAGCAGATCAGAAACACCTATTTTATTGTTGGATATCTCAAACATTTAATGTGAACAGGACGTATCTTCATCCACCCATCCCTGCACATAGCAAAAATCTCAAGAAAAATTGTAGGACAGGAGCGTTTATGCACAAATTGATCTTTTAAAGTTATGATTCTGTAGAAATGCAAGAAGAGAAAGGAACATCTAAATCTTTTTCATTCACCTGAACAGCAAGTGTAAAAGATGGTTGATTATTTGGGGTGAAAATGAGCATTGCTTCAGACATGACAGTATCTCACATAAATCTCTTTTTGAAAAAAGAGCAATAACAGGTTTTTGATCAAAGATAATCATAGTCTCATCATGCCACATGTTGTCAGCTGGTATTAATAAGGTTTTGAAACTAAGCTTGTAGCCCAGAGTAATAATCCTTCCCATGGCTAAGTAATCTTACTTTGCAGATCTAAGCAACCAATTTATCTTTGTGCCCTCGTGCATAAAGTTGCATTTACTCCGACTTACAAATATCAGATATTTATTTGTCTTCAGTATGAGGACATGCAGAAACTTCTTCACTGTGTTTCTCAATGGAATTGTCCATTTTTACTGCCCTGACACAATTGAAGGAGACTCATTTAACCTGACAGGCAAGATGAAAAACTGAAAATCTGAAATAAAAACAGAAAGTGTTGGGAATACACAGCAAATCCACCAAAGTGTGAGACGAGTATTGACAGGTTACTGTTTCAGGTGTGAATACAGTAGGCTACATGAATGCTAACCACTCTTTTCTCTGCAGAGATCCAAGCAGAACCACAATCTCTTCCAGAATGTTCTGCTTTAATCCACTTTAACAGGAGACCTGCTAGAAGACCAGCTCATCAATAAAAGCCATCATCACGAACAGATAAATCACAACTTCGCCTTAGATTTTCTTTGATTTTTGTCTCCCAGGACAGACAGAAGTTGTTCTCTGTCATGGATCTGCTTAACAGCCACAGAGGTAGTCCCGTCATTTTGAAAAAAACACAGGGCCAGGGTTCAGCCATATGGCAGTATTACTGAAGGAGTGCGCAAACTGAGTTAATTCAGATCCGTACCAAATAGAATTCTGCCAGAAATCCCAAAAGATACTGATTGCAATGTCCAACACCATCCTAAATACTCAGGCTAATCTATTCCTCACACTCCTTGCTCTTTTGCAAACTTGATTATTGGCCAGGATCAGCCCATATTAAAAGAATATACCTGCAAATACTTCAATTAAATAGTAGGACAAACACTGACAAGGTAGGATTGATCCACAAGGGGAAAAAGGTGGCAGTTTAGGGTATTCTGTATCAAATTATGCTTCATTATAGTATGCCAGCAACTTTACAAATGGGTTTTGAAGCAACAGTGTTTAAAACTCTCAGGCAGATTGTTTCTGAAAGCAGTTTTCCTACTTTCTATCTTTCCTAATTTTAATATTAGATTAAACTTTTACCATTGATATTTGATTTCATAATCAGTACTTCCATCACTTCTCATCCAATGAAATCTGTTGTGTTTGTCCCTTCTACTTGTATATTATTCAATCAGAAATGTGAGTTGTAATTTATAGACTGTGAAATATTATTTGATTTATCCATTGTTGGGGCGGGAGGCGGGGGGTGATTGGAATTGAACAATTCCAGTGAGTTTAACAGCAAGGTAAAAGGTTTTATTGGTCACCCCAGGCACATTACCTTTCAAATTACTTTTGCGTGTTTTGTTTCTCAGGTACCACATGCTTGATTATTTAACATAGCAGCTGTTTATACTCGGCATGAGAAACAATGTGTCTGGAGAGTGCTCAAATATATCCAATTGTGTTGATCCACACCAGATACAAATGTGGAAATGGATCTACAGACTGCACAACAATTAAAACAAGACTACTTTAATTAAAGTTTAACTGAGTTTAGCAGCAACTCAGTTTAAAAAACTAAATGGCAATATAAAAATATACAATCAAATGTCATAGAGTCATAGTCATAGAGGTTTACAGCATGAAAGCAGGTCCTTTGGCCCAGCTAGTCCATATCCCCCTGTTTTTTAACTCCTAAGCTAGTCCCAATTGCCCACATTTGGCCCATATCTCTCTATACCCATCTTCCCCATGTAACTGTCTAAATGTTCTTTAAAAGATAAAACTTTACCCACCTCTACAACTACATCTGGCAGCTTGTTCCAGACAGTCACAGCCCTGTGTGTTAAAAAATTGCCCCCCGAAACCTTTTGTATCTCTCCCCTCTCACCTTAAACCTATGCCCTCTGGTTTTAGACTCCCTTACCTTTGGGTAAAGATATTGGCTATATAGCTGATCTATGCCCCTCATTATTTTATAGATCTCTATAAGATCACTCCTTAGCCCTCTACGCTCCAGAGAAAAAAGTCCCACTCTATCCAGCCTCTCCTTATACCTCAAATTTTCAAGTCCTGGTAGCATCCTGGTAAATCTTTCCCGCACTCTTCCTGGTTTAATAATATCCTTTCAATAATAGGGTGACCAGAACTGTACATAGTATTCCAAGTGTGGCCTCACCAATGTCTTGTACAACTTCATAAGACATCCCAAGATCTGTATTCAATGCTCTGACCAATGAAACCAAGTATGCTGAATGTCTTCTTCACCACTCTGTCCACCTGTGACTCCACTTTCATGGAGCTATGAACCTGTACCCCTAGATCACTTTGCTCTGTAACTCTCCCCAACGTCCTACCATTAACTAAGTCCTGCCCTGGTTCAATCTACCAAAATGCATCACATCACATTTATCCAAATGAAACTCCATTTGCTATTCGTCAGCCCACTAGCCCAACTGATCCGTTGCAATCCGAGATAACCTTCTTCACTGTCCACTATGCCACCAAATCTTGGTGTCAAAATGAAATTGAAAGATTTACTTTTCACTTTAAATATTTTCTCCCCACAATGTACAGTAAGGCAGAAATACTCACTTGTTTTCTGAGC